>NC_050520.1:774961-788537 GCF_002922805.2 Oryzias melastigma
ATGCTAATGCGTGTTCATGCTCGCGTGTTCATGCTAACGAGTGTTCATGCTAACGCGTGTTCATGCTCACGCGTGTTCATGCTAACGCGTGTTCATGATAATGGGCTTCATGCTAATGTGTGCTGATGCTCACGCGTGTTCATGTTAATGGGTGTTCATGCTAACGCGTGTTCATGTTAATGGGTGTTCATGCTAACGCGTGTTCATGCTAACGCGTGTTCATGCTAATGCGTGTTTATGCTCACGTGGGTTCATGTTAATGCGTGTTCATGCTCACGCGTGTTCATGCTAACCCGCGTTCATGTTAATGGGTGTTCATTCTAACACGTGTTCATGCTAACGCGTGTTCATGCTAACGCGTGTTCATGCTAACGCGTGTTCATGCTAACGCGTGTTCATGCTAACGCGTGTTCATGCTAACGCGTGTTTATGCTAACGTGTGTTCATGCTAACGCGTGTTCATGCTCACGCGTGTTCATGCTAACGCGTGTTCATGTTAATGGGTGTTCATTCTAACGCGTGTTCATGCTAACGCGTGTTCATGCTAACGCATGTTCATGCTAATGCGTGTTTATGCTCACGTGGGTTCATGTTAATGCGTGTTCATGCTCACGCATGTTCATGTTAATGCGTGTTCATGTTAATGCGTGTTCATGCTAATGCGTGTTCATGCTAACGCGTGTTCATGCTAACGTGTGTTTATGCCAATGCGTGTTTATGCTCACGCGTGTTCATGTTAATGCGTGTTCATGCTAACCCGTGTTCATGCTCACGCGTGTTCATGCTCACGCGTGTTCATGCTCACGCGTGTTCATGCTCACGCGTGTTCATGCTAACGCGTGTTCATGCTAACGCGTGTTCATGCTAACGCGTGTTCATGCTAACGCGTGTTCATGCTCGCGTGTTGATGTTAACGAGTGTTCATGCCAACACGTGTTCATGCTCACGCGTGTTCATGCTCACGCGTGTTCATGCTAATGCGTGTTCATGCTGAATTGTGTTCATGCTGAATTGTGTTCATGCTAACGCGTGTTCATGCTAACGCGTGTTCATGCTAAGGCATGTTTATGCTAACAAGTGTTCATGCTAACGCGTGTTCTTGCTAACGCGTGTTCATGCTAATGCGTGTTTTTGCTAATGGATGTTCATGTTAATTTGTGGTAATGCTAACGCGTGTTCATGCTGACGCATGATTATGCTAACGCGTGTTCATGCTAACGCGTGTTCATGCTAGTGCGTGTTCAGGCTAATACGTGTTCATGCTAACGAGTGTTCATACTAACGAGTGTTCATGCTCACGCGTGTTCATGCTAACGCGTGTTCATGCTAACGCGAGTTCATGCTAATGCGTGTTTTTGCTAATGGATGTTCATGTTAATTTGTGGTCATGCTAACGCGTGTTCATGCTAGTGCGTGTTCATGCTAATACGTGCTCATGCTAACGCATGATTATGCTAACAAGTGTTCATGCTAACGCGTGTTCATGCTAGTGCGTGTTCATGCTAATACGTGTTCATGCTAACGCATGATTATGCTAACAAGTGTTCATGCTAACGCGTGTTCATGCTGACGCATGATTATGCTAACACGTGTTCATGCTAACGCGTGTTCATGCTAGTGCGTGTTCAGGCTAATACGTGTTCATGCTAACGAGTGTTCATACTAACGAGTGTTCATGCTCACGCGTGTTCATGCTAACGCGTGTTCATGCTAACGCGAGTTCATGCTAATGCGTGTTTTTGCTAATGGATGTTCATGTTAATTTGTGGTCATGCTAACGCGTGTTCATGCTAGTGCGTGTTCATGCTAATACGTGCTCATGCTAACGCATGATTATGCTAACAAGTGTTCATGCTAACGCGTGTTCATGCTAACGCGTGTTCATGCTAGTGCGTGTTCATGCTAATACGTGTTATGGTGTGTAGTCCAGCTTCTTCATGTTGGAAAAACTTTTCCTTTCCGGACATTCCTGAATCTCCACAAACTCCTCCTTCAGGTCTTATCTGGAGGTGGAGCTTAGAAGAGAGCAAAAGGCGGAGCTTTCCGGTCTGAGCGGCGCAGCCAAACAGGCCGAGCCCTCCCCGCCGGACAGGACGGAGGAAAGACCCAAAGGAAGTCAGCCAGTAAAGATGAGCTCCTCCTCCTCGTCTCCATCCGCCCAGCCTCTCTCAGAGGAGCCTCAGGGCAGCGGGGAGACGGATCACCGCTGGAGCGGAGAACCGGACCGGAGCAGCTCCAGCCCGTGAGTTCTGGTCTACTGGTCCGTTTGTTCTTCAGGAAACTCTCTGACCGTCTCCTCCTCCCCCTCCGAAGGTCTCTGTCTGGTCGGGAAGAGCAGAAGGTGAGGCTCTGAGGAAAGGCGCCGCTGGCTCCGCCTCCTGAGTTGACAGCTGTGTCGTTTCAGGAGGAGACGGCTCCGCCCTCCATCTGCACCATGTGTGAGGAGGTCCAGTCTCTGCACAGGACAAAGGTACCGGACAGAACCTGCAGATGCAGCCGTGAGATCGGGGTTGACGTTCTGAACGATCGATGCAGAATTTGTGTAAATCCAGAAACTATTGAGTGATTTTTGTGCCTCCGTATTGCAACCAAAAGAAGAGTTTTAATCAACATTTTCTGAATTTAAAATAAAAGAATAAAGCTTCATAATTTGCAAATAAAAATATTAAATATTAGATTTCTTTACGCTTGCAGCACAAATGTTTTTTTAGGTACGAGTGTCTCATCTTGCTTTCGCCCTATCTTTGATTTTGCATTCATAAGTTTCTGTTTCCTGTGATGTTTGTGTCGTCAAACATTCTCCTGATTGGTCTACATTCTATCCAATCAAATCGCCATATTTATCTAACACGTGTCTGCAGCGAGACTCAAACGCCGAACAGACTCTTGTGTGAGGGAGCGGCGGTGGAACAATGACTGACAACATCAACAGAACGTAAAAAATGAAGAACAAAAATCTGGAACCATTTCACTGTTAATGATAATAGGAAGGCTGAATTTGGAATCTGCAAGAAAAGAATTTAAAACAGAACCGACTCCAGAACCAACCTGTGCAGAACCGTGAGAAGAACTTCCTCCAGAACTGATCAGATCATTACTGAGAAGAAAGCAGATCACATTCAGTCAACCTTTAACATGATTACACTTTTATTTCTTTTTGTTTTGCACATTATAATTCGTATTTTGGGTTGTGATCGCAGTGTTTTGTTGATTTGTAAATAGTTTTTTGTACATTTTCTCTGTGAAGATTTCAGAAAGGGATAATTAACATTTGATTATGTGTCTCTCTGGAAAAGCATCATTGTTACGTTTAGACAAACCCTGGGATTGTTAAACTTTCTGTTAGCCTACAAACGGACCGGCCCCCATCAAAGAAGACAACAGTTATGTGGAGCTCACAAGAAAATCTTTGGTGACCCCTGGATTAGAGTAACAGCAGTAGGAAGTAAGGAAAAGAAAATGTTTTACCAAAGTAAAGTTCATTGATAAGCAGAAGAAACGTCATTTTCTTTTAATGCTAATATTCCGTGTCTCTTATTTTTACAAACTCATGTTTGCTTTTGTCCAAAGTAAAATTAGCTGTCTCTCCTTTATTCGTGTACCTTTACATTGTTTAAAAAAAAAGGATCTGTTGTTTTCAGCATTTAGCTAAACTTTTAGGGGCGAGGTAGTTTTGGAGAGTGGGGGGAGATTTTTTACAGCAGAGGCTCCTCTGGGGTACTGAATAAATGAAAGGAGTATTGACTTGTCAAACGTGTCTTGACGGTTCGGTTTTATATTAAATACTGTTGCATCCCTATATTGTACTATATATGTCATGTATAAGTAATATTACTTATACATGACATACTGTATATATATATATATATATATATATATATATATCACACACACACTCACATATATATATGTGTGTTATATATATCTCACACACACACATATATATATATATATACACAAGCATAAACTGGAACAGAATTTGTTTAATTCCTGACATTGAGTCTGCATGGAACTACTTTTATTCTGAGTTTAAGCAAGTTATTGACAGACACGCCCCATGGATCACTATCAAAGTCAAGGGACATCACTTACCTTGGGTGACTGGTGATCTTATTGACTTATTTAAGCAGAGAGACAGGGCCTGGCATAAACATAAATGTACTAAATTGCTAAGTGATTGGGATAAATACAAACGATTACGTAATGAATGCACAACAAAAACAAGAAATGCTAAAGCGAGTTATTTTAGAAATAACCTGGCTAATGACCTTAACAGTCCGAAACTATTTTGGAAAAAAATGAATTCTTTACTTGGTAAATCTAAGGGCTCTCAAGAAAATATGGTTATTAATAATGAAATTGTCAACGATCCACTTG
Organism: Oryzias melastigma; assembly: GCF_002922805.2. NCBI lineage: Eukaryota > Metazoa > Chordata > Actinopteri > Beloniformes > Adrianichthyidae > Oryzias > Oryzias melastigma. The sequence continues at coordinate 779,339 of NC_050520.1, forward strand.
TGATTTCTAATGCATTTAGCTTGCATTTCTCCCAAACTCCTCATGTACCGTCTTCATTATCTTCTTTTGATCTCACTCCTAATACTCAGCCTAGAGACAGACTCTTTACTTTTAATCCTGTCAGCCCTGAAGATGTCTCTGAGGCTATAGGCATGCTGTCTCCTAACACTGGTCCTGGTCCTGATGGAATTGAGTCTAAATTTATTATTTTTGCATCCTCTGTCTTGTCATTTCCCTTAGCTGAGCTCTTTAATTTATCCTTCTGTTCCTGTAAAGTGCCTCTTGCTTGGAAATGTGCTAAGGTTATTCCATTACACAAGGGCGGCGATATCCATCAATTGAATAATTACAGGCCAATTTCAATAATTAACAGTGTCGTAAAAGTCTTTGAAAACATTATTTTTAAACAAATGTCTATTTATCTCACGACCAACAATCTTCTATCCCAATTTCAATCTGGATTTAGAAAACATTTTTCTACTTCAACTGCTCTCATGAAATTTACAAATGATATCTTCACAAATTTTGACAATAACTTCTGCACTGGTGCTATTTTCCTGGACCTTACGAAAGCTTTTGACCTGGTTGACCACTATCTGCTCTTAGATAAATTGTATTCTATTGGTCTTTCTTCGCCTTCTCTCCTGTGGTTCAACTCATACCTTCATCAACGTCATCAATGTGTGTCATATAGGGGCAGTCAATCTGACTTTATTGTAATAAACAAAGGAGTCCCTCAGGGCTCTTCTCTTGGACCTTTGTTATTTTCTATTTTTATTAATGATTTACCAAACAGCTCATTCGAATCTAATATTCATTTATATGCAGATGACACCATAATTTACTGTTCTAAACCTAACATTTCTGACATCAGCTTTACTTTACAGCAAGATTTTGACTCGGTACAAAGATGGATGATATCCAATAAACTAATTCTGAATAAAACAAAATCATTTTCAATGCTTTTCCAGAAACAAAGAATGAATACTGACAGAAGAACACTTAATTTGTATTTCTTAGATTCCTCTCCACTTCAAGCCACTGATACATTTAAATATCTCGGTCTCTGGCTTGAAACTGATTTATCATTTAAAACTCATATTCAGTCTATTACCAATAAAATAAATTACAGTCTTAAATCTTTATACCAATCAATTAACTGTTTCACTCTTCCTGTCAGAAAAAGAATAATTTCTCAACTCCTGCTTCCTATATTTGATTATCTGGATATTATTTATTTTAACACTTCAGCAACTAATTTACACCCCTTAGACGTAATCTACAATAGTCTCTGTCGTTTTGTTCTGCGCTGCCCCTATATGACACACCATTGTTCAATGTATCAACAGTTAGGCTGGTTTTCACCCTCAGTTCGAAGAATGTATCATTATTTACTGTTCACTTTTAAATGCATTCATTTTAACTTTCCCTCATACCTAAAGCAATATCTTGTTCCATTGAACTCACAACACAACCTCCGTCACACTGATCAGATTTATTTTTTTGTTCCCAGATATAATAGACAACCAGGAAAATATGCATTCTGTGTTCGAGCCCCCAGTGAATGGAATAACCTCCCATCTCAAACACGATCCCATACGTCTTTTCCATTATTTAAAAGAGCTCTTCAACATATTTATTTGATCGTTGTACTTGTTCTCATTATGTGACTTAATTCTTTAACCTTTTTTCCTTTTTTTGTGTCATTTAATTGTATATATATTACTTTGTTTTGTTTTTGTCCTTCGTAGTATTTATTCATTATGCTATGACTGAATTTGTTTTGTTAATTGCATATTGATGAGTGGGGAAAAGTTGAGAGCTGTCGTGTGTGTATGTGTGTGAGAATGTGGATCTGTGTATTGGTTATATACTTTGTATTTTTTTTTTATTATTATTTTTTTTACTTATTCTTGTTTCTTGATTACACTGTACTCCGTCATTATTTATTTAAGATATCTGTTTTCATGAGGAACCCCTTGAAAACGAGATGTGACATCTCAAAGGGCTGATCCTCTTATTGTTTTTGAAATGGTAAATAAATAAATATATATGTGTGTTATAGTGTTATATATATATATGTCATGTATAAGTAATATTACTTATAGATGATATATATATATAATATATATATGTGTGTGTGATATATATATATATATACATATAAGTAATGTTACAGATGTGTTGCGTTGCGGCGGGACCGTTCCGCGGCGGTGGATGTGTGTCCTGATGGCGAGTTCTTCCTGACCTTTTGCTCGTCTCTCTTCCAGAAACAGTGTAAGAACTGCGGCGGCGTTTTCTGCCAGAGCTGCGTGTCCAACGAGCTGCCGCTGCCCTCCTCCATCCTGCCGGAGACGGTGTGCAGCGCCTGCTACGCCCAGCTGCTGCAGCAGTACGCCTCCTCGCCCACATGAACGCACGCCGGCGCCGCCCGCAGTCTCAGGCCAGCAGGCTGGCGGTCAGAGAAGAAAGCCCTTTCTGGTTGGAGCGGCGGTGTGAATCCGACCAGTTTGGAGTGGAGTTTCTGCTGGTGAAGCACCGGCGCAGGTTTTGGTTTGGAGGGAAACCTGCGCCGGTGCTTTAAACCAAACCAGCGCCGGGTCCAGAAGAGGATTATGGGAGCAAAGCTGGACAGACGCCTCGCTGAGATCCAGTGTGGATTCCTGAGGATGAGCTGGTGGTTCTGATCAAAGCTACGGCGAGCCAAAGGTGTCATAAATCAGCAGGACAACCTTTGGCTCGCCGTCCTGCAGGGTTCTGCTTCTGTGTAGAACATTCAGACTAACTGGACGTTTGTGTCTGTCGCTTCGTTTGACGCAGAATTAAAGGCCAAAGCTGGACCTCCTTCTCTTTGGAAACAGAACGGTTCTGACCCGGGAAGGAGCATTCACATGAATCTAACCTTTGAATATTTGAGATCTAATTAGGGAAATCTGTCGTATTAATCATAGAGATCTAGAAATGTTGATCATTTAATAAAAATTACAGAAAGTGTTTGTTTTTCTGTTGTTTAACATAACGAAGACTTTCCATGACGGTAGAGCCGCACAGATTCAGGTCTGAGGTTTCTGGTGGATTCTGACCTTCAGCTCCGGATGATTTGAAGCTCCAAAGATCCAAACCTGAGACCGGAAAGACTCTGCGTTCGTGTTCTGGTCCGTGAAAACCTGAAGCTGCTTTGTGAAGAACATCAACGTGGGAGGAGCCTGTGAGTGGAAATCCTCCACCTCCAGGAGCCCGTTTCAAGAAGCAGTTCAAACCTGAACTCAGAGTTTTGGGTTTCAGAACAGCTGAAAATGTTTGATTCAATCAACTTTACGTTGTTAGAACCAGAACCAGGTGTGAGCGTCTCGACCATTAAAAGCCCTGATCAATGGAGCAAAGACAGTAGATTCACCATGGCAACGGGGACAAACGCCTTTAGGGTTCATTCTTCTGGTGACAGAAACTGATGAGTTCCTACAAACATATGTGACTACGAGAACATTTTCATCCAGAAGATCAACAGCTGCAGTAAAACAGAGAGAACATCTGCAGAGTTAATGTGAACGTCTGAATCATTTCAGTTCAGGAGAAGAACTAAATCATCTCATGAAGGTCATTCTGTCACCTGTTAATAAGGAACGGTTCTTGATCGTTAATAATTCAATGATTAATCTCCGTAATCGCATCAATGACCGTTTTACGTAGATTTCTGTTAAGGGTTCAAAAAGAGGAAAAGAAAACTGTATTATTACTAACGAGTCCCTGGAGAACTGAATCGGTCAATGGGAAGCTCCAGTCAGTCGACTCGTGTCCTCCAAATCCTCTACCGACGTAAATAACATTTCCTCTGGATTAATCCAGCCTCCTCTCTACATGATCCTCTATGAATGAACATGTCATTCTGGTTTCTGAGTGGTGGAAACGTGACGTCTCTAATGTGAATGTTCTCTAAATGTTCATGAGGAACTCATATTTGAACATCCTTCACTTTAAAAAGGGGCGGAGACCTCAGAGAACTCTAAGTTTCCTGAAGAAAACCTGCTACCGACCAGGTTTCGTTCACAGACTCAGTTACCATAGTGATTGATTCTGAGTTCATCTTAACCCGCTTCTTGGAACGGGCTTGGTTTGACCCACTTTCCTGGGTTTGAGTTATCTCTCTTTCTGGAACCAAAAACTCAGAGTTTTGGTGAATTTGGAGTTCAGGAACTCAGAGTTCCAACAAAACCTGCTTCTAGAGGAGATCTTCCCTCTCCTTCCACCAACAGTCCAGTTTACACCCTGGAGGTCCACAGAACCAGAGGTTCTGATCCGGCGTGGATTTCATAACCGCATCTATTACTGTGTTTTTGTCATGTTCTTCGGTTTGGTTCTGTGGACACGAGCTGCAGCACAAATTTAAATTCACATTTTCATTTAAACAAATCAAAGTTAAAATATGACGGTTATAAATGTGTTAAAGGAAAATAACAAATCTGTCATTTATTGGATAAAAAAACATCTGAGATCTTAATCCTCCAGAAGAATAACTGAGAGGAAATCATTTTTATTTCAATAATATTAATTTGCTTTAGAGCAACATCCTTTTTATTTATTCTCACCACCTAAACCGTTTTTACTTTTCTCACAGACTTACTGATTAATTCGTGTTTTTGTAGTTTATGTTGTACGGCAAGCCAAAGATGTCATAAATCACCAGGACAACAATTCTGGTTCTGTATCGAACCCTCAGACAAACTAATGTTGTGAAGTTTGTTGTACGTCCTGGAGGTCCAAACCCTCAACGGCGACTTCCTGTTTCCCCACCTGGCGCCTGCCGGGCTCCACGCCGCAGAATTCCAGTTTTCTCTGAACATCAACGTGACAAACCGTAAACTCCATCTTCAAAAAGTAGCATGCTAACTTTAGCAAGCTCCTCCTTCTTCAGCTCCTCCTCTGTGGCGAAGTAGCCGCTCTCGCCACCTAGTGTTCTGCTATGTAACTGCAGAGGAATTACATGACGCACTAAAGTCTCAAAGATGAACATGTGACCGCCGTTAACAGCTCCGCCCTGTCCCAGAAACAGACCGCGGTGTGATTTTATTGTTAAAAGGACAGTCTGTAGATGTTCTTCACGTGTTCTGTTGTCCAGAGGGATCCTGGAGCATCTCAAACGGAGGGAATCGAAGATGACGGATCTTTGTCTTTGGTTTCGTCTCCGCGTCACTCGGAGTCGGTCGCAGAGTTCAGGAATAACTCGATGTATCGATGACCTGAAACGTGAAGACAAGTGTCTCGTTAGCGAAGGTCTCGTCAGGATCAGAACAGCGTCTCCCGATGTCTGAAGAGGCGGAGCTTCCTGCTCGTACCGATGTTCATGCGGTCCCTGGACATGGCCGCCACGGCGTCCCTGTGGCAGCTGAAGTAGACGTCGGCCTCGCCGTTGGGCCGACCGTCCGGCCCGCACTCAATCATGATCTTTGACACCACGTAGGGAGAGAAAAACTGCAGGAGAGACGGAGAGGTCATTCTACCACATGAAGGTCTTAGGCTGAGGCTCCATGACCTCTCTCTTTGAAGGTTCGGATTTTCATCTCATCATTCACACCACATGTGCCAAAGTCACGGCCCGGGGGCCGGATCCGGCCCTCCAGGTAATTCTATCCGGCCCTCCAGATCATTTTATTCTATTGTTATTAATGACCCGATGTTACCTTGAGCTCATTTCTAACTTGTATAATTTTGACAAAATATATTTTTATGGAGAGTAAAATATTGAAAGTTATTTAAGGTTCAAGTTGATTTATTCTGGAATAATATTCCTGCCTTTTTATTATTCAGAATTATGTTAAAAAGTTACAGTTTTAAAACTTGTCATTCTGCAGCTTTTTAGGCTATTTTGGAGTTTAGCTTCAGCTACATGCTAGCTGTTTTAGCTAACCTAAGTTTTATATTTTTTTAGGCTAATTTGCCATTTAGCTAATATTTAGCTAGCTATCAGCTTCAGTGTTTTAGCTGTCAGTTTCAGCATCTTCAGTGGCCAAATTCAGCTTCCAGCATTCACACCAACATTATCACAGGTCATGCTATATATCTAGTTCATGATTATGTTAAAAGGTTATTGTTTTAAAGTTTTATAAATGTCGTTTTAGAGTGTTCCATAAATGTTTATCCTGTTCGGCCCGTGACCTCAGGTGTGTTTAGGATTCTGGCCCCTGTGCGATTGAGCTTGACCCCCTGATTTAGACTAATACTCCTGTGAATCCTCTTGAAGAGCCGTTGGCTCCTGTCCCACCTTGGAGATGTCCTCCCCTGACGTCTGGAAGGGAAGGCCTCTCATGTGGATGAAGTGTCTGGACGCCTCCGAGCTCTGAGGAGAGACTGAAGCGGCTCCGAGTTAAGGAGGCTCCTTCAGCAGGAAGGGCCTCAAACGTCACCAAAATAAAAGCCTGCTGTTTGGAGCAGTAGCCTCCTCTCACCGGGTCTGTGTGGCGCAGACGCCGGCCTGCCGGCGGGCGGGGGAGGAGCACTCTGAGGAGGCGGTGAAGTCCTCCTCTTCCAGGTGGAGCGGATCTCGCTGCTTCTGCTGGGAAACACTTCGATGTATCTGCAGAGACGACACGGAGCTGTCAGCTCGTCAGAGATGTTCCCGGCTGAAACGGAATCTTCTTCCAGGTGTGATTAGAACGGAAACACCAACTGCAGCGGAGACCAAAGACGTTCTACCTTCAGGTGGTCCGAGACACTAAAACTAGGACTGTGTATCGATAATTTCCAGAATCGATTTGATTCTGATTTTTTTAATTCTTTTGATCCTCTCAATTCAATTTAGAGTTTAGACAGTTTACGCATTTAGACACATTTGGTTGGAAATACATAATAATCTATAAAGGATTTGAATATTAATCTGATCTAGATCACAGACTGTAAATGTATCAGTGAAATCATGAGATTAATATTATCCAGAGTTACATGGATCCTCTAAAGGAGAAGCTCCAACAATTGTTCTGCTTCTCCTGGAGTTTCAGTTTGACCACTAGGTGGCGATGGCGCTATAGCATTACACCTGATTCCAGAAGAAGAAAAAGAATGAAACAATGTTTAGACCACAAATAGTTACTTTAAAAATAGAGTTTGTAGAATTCATATAAAGATGTTCATTTAGTCAGAATGTATGTTTAGGTCGACTGAGCGTTAGCATTAGCCGTCCTATGGGAAATCCCATTATACGTTAGCATCAAGCTAGCGAACTTTAGCTTTATGTGCTAAATCAATCTCTACTTTTATGAATCAATTATTGATCTACTAAGCTCAGATCAATTCATCGATTTTATAAATCCAACTCTAGTTAAAGCTTCAGTGATCTCCGGGTTGGACATGAACGCAGGTAGCTCCGCCCCTGACCGGTCCTCACCTGTGTCCCATCATCTCTCTGTGTTTCTGCAGAGCTTTTCCCGCCTCTTCCTGACTGCTGAACTGCACAAAGGCTTCGCCCGAGTTCCTTCCTCTGCCGTCCGTCACCATGGTGACCCCGTTCTCCACGACGTCCAGCCCTGCAAACGTCACACGAGAACGCCGTGAGGACAGGACGGAAACGCCCCGGAACAGGAACGCGTCAGGACGGAAGGACTCGGCACAGGTGATCACCTGAGAAGAAGTGGAGGACGTCGTCCTCAGAGCAGGAGAAGGGGAGTCCTCTGAGCTTGACCACGCCGTCCTCGGCGGGGGGCGGAGCCGCGTGCTGCAGGATGGCCTCGGCGTCACTGTTGGTCACCTCAGACACTGGGCACAGGCGGGTTCAGAGTGAGCCGCCGCTCCGGTTCCGCTCCAGAACCGGATCCCAGCCCGGAGTCGGGGCACTAACCTTCCACGTACCGCGGCCCCAGGTACTGCCGGTGCTTCTCCAGAGCCTTGCTCACGTCCTCCTCGTGCTCCATCTCGATGAAGGCCCGCCCCGACGGCCGCCCCAGCCGGTCCACGGTCAGGTGGACGCCCCTCTCCCCATCACGGATCCGGCACTCTGCAGCAGACTGTGGTCAGCGCCGTCGGCCTCACCGCCGGTCCAGACCTCACCGCCAGTCCAGACCTCCGGGACTCACCTGAGAAGAAGCGCAGCAGGTCCTGGACCGAGCAGGACCAGGGCAGACCCTTCACCTGCACGATGAACACCTCCCTGCTGTCCGGGTGATAGGCCGGCAGCGGCGGGTACTCCTGCTCGGGTTCTCCCCCCTGGGGGAGGAGTCAGAAACCTTCAGAACCGCCCCTCCCCCCGAAGAAGTACCCCAGAAACTGTCTCTTATTTTGAAAAGGCCCGGAAGTGACTGCTTCCTCTGATGTTTTTTGGTTTCCATTAGAGTTAATCCCCCCCCACCCCTAAACATCAAAGCTCCCGGTACGTCTGTTTCTCACGGACCCGGTTGTCTCACCTTGGAGTAGAAGCGGGGCCGGCAGCGCGTCCCGGCGGCCAGAGGCCGGCAGAGCGCGTGCAGACAGACGGTCCGGACCGGCGGAGAACCGCCGCTGGTTCGGATCCACGCCGGAAGTAGCAGCTTTGTCCCCGCGAGGCCGCGCCGCAGCAGCAGCAGGGATTTACCGGACATCTCTCCCGGTACCGGAGGCTCTTCTGAGAGCGACTCACGTGGGCCCGCGACAGTCAAGGACAGCGCACGAAAGTCTCACGGTCACGCTCCCTCTGATTGTATTTCCGGTTTTCACAATAAAACTCCACCGCACTGGTGCAACCGGATGATGGTTTAACGGACAGTTCTGACGTTTTTTTCTTTTGGTTTATTGATATTCTGAAGAAAAATGTTTTTATGAAATGAAACGAATATATCTACAGAAAATCTGTTTATTTGTTTAAAAATGAAACTTCAGTTGTTTGTATCGGACTGTGTAGTTTATTATTATTTGAAGATAAAACTATCAAACGTGCAGGTTTTATGGCGTTTGTCCACGAACCTCCACCACCGCCACCCGCTTAATACATGTCAAGGTCACAGGGATGCTGGAGCCTATCCTAGAGGTGTGAAGGGGAGGATCCTCGACGGCGCTCATGTTCATCTCAGAACCTCTCTCCCATTCACACATTTAGAATGAATGACGTCTGTTTCTGGGCTGAAGGAGGAAGCTGGAGAAGACCCGCACATCCCGCTGAAACTATCAAACTTTCATCAACAGGTTCTTCTGGCATGGGCTTTGATTTTCAAGCACAACTTTTCTCCGCAGGGTTGTT
>NC_050520.1:791110-806024 GCF_002922805.2 Oryzias melastigma
AACGACGTCATTTAGAAAAGAGCCGGAGGATTTCTGACCACGTGATCAAAACGAAACCTAAAAACTCGTGTATATTGTACGCCGGCGTAACCTATTCTCAATCATTGCGTATCATATGCACGCAAAAAGCGTGTTTGGCGTATATTATACACGGTATTTCAGAGTGTGAAGTCGTGGAATATGTACGGATTTTACTGCGAGTGTGTTGCAGCCATTCTCCCGAGCCGCCGTTATTGAAGCTGTTTACATCCGCGGTCTCGTGGTCGAGGCGTGGAAAGAGGCAGACGGTTGCAATAAACTCACTCCTGATTGGCGACAGTACTTCCTGTAGATTCCAAGACTCAGCTATGACTCAGACCAATCGCTGAAGATGGGTTGCGAATGGCGATATCCGTTTCAGGAAGTGACGGTGAAAGCGGCGGCCTACTTTCGCGAGGAGAGGAAGTAATGCATTTCCAATGGGGGACCTCATGGCTCGCTCAGTCCATTATTTTTACAGTCTATGGGAGGAGCACAAACAGAGCTGCTGCTGTCTCCCAGATGCTGCGCCCTGATTGGTTGTTTGTCCTGTCAATCAATCTCCTCCTGTCACGTCTCCAGTAGGAATACGTTCATTTAGCCAGAGTTTGATCCTGGATCAGTGAGTTATATAAGCTAGAGTCGCTATGCTAGCTTGTGTGCACAGTTGGACGCCATATTGGATAGGGCGAATAGGATCCCTGTTTACTGCTGTGCTACAATCACACAAACAGATCCGGAAAAACCAGAATGTGAATTTTCACCAGTGAATTATTTCTGTCATCGGATAAAGGAGAACTTTTAGAAAATATTTCAGGAAAATCCGAGTGAGTTTATAGTGAACGTTTAGGCTGATCTACTCAAAGTCAATGAGGCTCACAGTATTTCTAGGTGTTCTGGCAGGACCACCGATCTTCGTTTGATGGAGGATGGTTGTGGTATTTGGATGTGTTTGACCTCATATCGGACCAGACGACCTGCTGGTAATCAGATTACTAAGCAAAGGAAAAGAAACTGATCAGGATTGGCTACCATCTAGGAGTATGTTTGTAGATTTAAATAACACCTCAACCATGCATCAGCCATGGTTATATATCATATATGATGATGTATTTATTTACAGAAAAGTTTGAAATGTCGTTTATCTGTTGATTTAATGAATACCGCGGTCTGGGTCTGATTTTATGATCATGAGATTTTTCCTTTTACACTCAGACCAAAATGAAACTTTTTCTGATCCTTTTCCCGTCTCTGCTGAGCGGTGTCTCACTGTTTAGTGACCTTTCCAATATGGCGTCGCTCTTTATGTATCTTAGACAATGGTAACAGGCTAGCATAGCGTCTCCAGCCTTCCCAAGTCAATGGTGAACATGTTCATGTCTGTCTGAGAAATGACAGTGTAGCGAGTTTTACCGCCTCAAATGTGTTTGTGGATTTCAGCTTTAGTGAGACTTTTATGGAACTCCAACGACCACAGAGGGAACACTGTGGACTTTCAGGTTCTGCAGAAATCAGGATTCACCCCTTCAAAATAAAAGTGGGACATCTGTCAGCTAAAAGTGAAAAATCGGGGCTAGACGCCACATAAAAAGGAAAGTAAATGTAAATCCTGCAACAGCAGTTCTTAATCAAAAACATCAAATTCTAACACAATTAAGAAGCTAGCATAATTTTTTTATCACATCTAACTAAAAATATTAGGAGACGAAACTCACCAGCACAGACTAGGTTGGGTTAATGAATCGATTAATCTGTCTGAATCAATTTAATCTTAACAGATTAATAATCGATACCCGGCCCAAGTACAGACCACCATATGGTGAGGGGGTGTGTCACACTAAACATCTTACCTGTGCAACAGGTAACAACGTGGAACTAAATGTAATAAAATAACTGGAAAATTGACCTAAATATATATATTATGTATTAACTAAAAATAAAAATCAGTGGTAAATGAAAATGTCAGTGTAAAGTTTCCAGAATGTTCATAAATAAATAAACTCTACATTAGCACATCGGATCCACCGACGGGTTCATGTTGACTTCACTCAAATGATTCCCGGGGCGCCGGGGAGGGAGCCCCCCGGAGAACCCCGCAGCGCCCCTGAACGCCACACACACCAGAAAAAAGGGAAAGCTGGGTCACGTGGTCGCCATCATTTCCTGCAGCAGCCCCCTGAACGCGCTGCTCGCTCCCGCGCGTACAGCTCAGCAGCCGTGTGCTCGCTCTCGAACGCACGTTAACGGAAAGGCAAGCGGTCCTCCAGGAAGGCGCCCCCCCGTCCCGCCGCTCCTCTCCGCAGACCCGTCCACGGAGCCGAACCTTCCGGACCGAGTCCGCGCCGCTTCCGCCCCAGAGCCCCCGAAGCGCCGCTCCTCATCATGGCGACAGCTGCGGCGTCGGCCCCCGCCGGCTGCGGCCCCAGCCCCGGCGCGGGCACGGAGCTGGTCCGCGGGCAGGCCTTCGACGTGGGGCCCCGGTACAGCAGCCTGTCCTACATCGGGGAGGGCGCGTACGGGATGGTGTGGTGAGTCCGGCGCGAGCGAGCCAGCGCGCGCGCGCGTGCGTTTTCTCCCCTACTGGCGCGCGCGTGTACCGCGAAATCACGGCTGCGGGGTGCACGCGCGTGGCGTGGATTGACGGGAAAACTTGAGCGGAAAGTCCGGATCCAGGAAAAGCGGCTTTTCAGAATAAGAGCCGTCTGAGGAATGACTTCATTCATCCGCGCGCTGCCGTTACACCCCCACCCCCCCGCGCGTGTTCGGTGCTCGGACCTGGACGGTGTTGCATAACGGGGGAGTGGGAGTCTCTCTGCAGCCGGGTTCTGGTTCTGGTTCTGCAGCTCCTCTCGGCTTCTTCTGAGTTTTTGTCACTTTATGATTTTGAAACCTGAACTCCTCCTGACAGGAAGATGAACTCTGTTAGATCATCATGGAGGTTTTATCTCTAAATGCAGGAGCTGTCAGGGTCTGTGACGTCATCAGAACTTGCCTAACACACTCCAAATCCCACAATGCACCACCACAGTGAAGACCCTCCTGGTGAGAGTCCTTAGATGAAGAGGGGTCATCGGACTGTCGTCATCTTCATTCCATCCTGATGCAGAACTTCACACCTTCAGAACTCGCCGTTGGTGCGTCTGCCAAAGTTCCAGCCATTGGCTGAGCTTTTAAGGCGAAACCAGGTGGAACGTTGGCCAATCAGGACTCGGATAATCCTCTGAGTAGAGCTGAGAGAGAAAACAGAAAGATGTGAACATTTTGACATGGGGGGGATTCACTAGAACTGCAGAAATGAAGGAATAGCCCCTCCCTGCTGGTGCAGTGTGAGTGTGTGACTGTAGCTTCAGTTTGATCTGTTTGTGTTTGAAGACAGAACAGATCAAATCTCTGACGGGTTCCGGTAAACGTTGGCTGGAGAACCGCGGCTGCGTCTGCTCGTTTCAGTTCAGGTACGGAATCAAACGACTGGATCAGAACCCACGTCTGTTTTCTGGAGGACAGAACAGATGTTTCCTTATTTGGAGGTCAGGAGGACATGATCAGAACTGTTGAACCGGGTCGTCTGAAGAACTTCTGTCCTGATGGACCGCAGGAGTCTTAGCGGAACCACAACCTGTAAACGAGTTTTATGGATGACACCGGAGACCTGCGGATCAGAACCTGCGGATCAGAACCTGCAGGTGAAATTGTTTTATTTGAACAGAAACGCAGAAGATCAATCCAGCCAAAGATCATCTACGATGACAGACATCACACTCATCGATTACTTTAGTGGTGATCAAACTCAGGGGAAATTGTCTTAATGTTGTCGTTTGAAAAGAAGACTAACGGCATTCTGGGAATGAAAACTATATTTAGAACGAGCTACTTTTATGTTATATTTGTAGAAAACGACTATTATCTCAAAATAATCAGTTTGAAGTCATCTTGAGAAAACAAAGATGGTGGACATACAGAGCTGGAAGACAAAGTCGTCATCATTCACCTCTTATCTGCTAACCATGTTTATTTCCTATTGTCTTCACGTCTTGTTCTTGTTCATTTCTGCTGTGACCCGTTTTCCTGCTGTACAGAACCGGACCAGAGTTCTCTCTACAGAGGGACGGGTAAAAACGAGCTCCTCCATCGCAGCGTGATTGATATTCACTCTTGATCCAGCAGATCCTACGGATCACTTAGTGGATCTGAGCACAGATGGGACAAACTGGAGGTAAGCAGATTCAGGTGGGCTGTCTGAGAGCACCAAGACCAGAACAAACCCAAACCGCTCCATGTGGAGTTCTGTTGGGTTAGGAGAAACAGAAGGTTTTCCTTCAGGTTCTGATCCCAGAGAAATCCTCAGTCAGAGGAAAACGCCGATTCAGACGGATCCTCTCGGGGACGAACGATAAACCTGAATCTGAAACAGAAACCTGCTGGAGAAAGAAAAGGACCCTTCAAGAACCGGGCCTGAGTTCTGGACATCGGTATCACAGCAGCCGCTAGAGGATAGGATGGCTGGATGATGTCATACGTTGATGATGTCAGACATGGACAGCGCTGCTTTCGGTCATTCTGAAAGGGAAACCTCCTGGACCAAAGGTGGGAGGAGTCTATGGGGAGTTCCAGGGAGATCCGGACCCTCAGAGGTCCGCGGGTCAGGCAGGCAGAACCGCCTCTGACCTTCACTCTGGAGTTCTGAAACTTCTCTTTCTGTCAGCTTCTGCCTGCAGCTCACCGCTTCCTTCTCGTGGTTGTTGCTCATCGTGTGGGGTTGGTGCTTCCTGTGTGGGGGGGCTGCTTTCTTTTAACCCTGCAGCTGCAAACGGAGCCGCTGCTGCAGCCGCTGCTGCAGCCCCTGCAGCCGCTGCTGCAGCCGCTGCTGCAGCCATTGCATCCCCTGCAGCCGCTGCATCCTCTTCTGCAGCTTCTGCAGCCCCTGCAGCCGCTGCTGCATCCCCTGCAGCCGCTGCATCCTCCCGTCTCTGTTTTGGACGTTACTGTTTGTCTGTTAGCATTTGCATGTGTGATGAGGCGTTCAGGCGAACAGCTGCGGGTTCCAGGAACGGCGTGCTGCGGCGGGCGTCCTGCCGGTCTGGAATGTGTTCATCCATTTCCTGGGATGCGTCTGGGCACGAGCAGAAGGAGAGCCTGACGTTCAGTAACTGCTCGCCGTCCAGCTGCTGCGTGGAGGTTCAGCGATGGTTCTGATCCAGTTGATAATCTGATGATCAGATAACAGGGAAGGAAACGCGACCGACTCGCCGTCCTCTTTGCATCGAAGCCTCTGAAACGTATTTGAGCAGTCGGCCTCCGGCGTCATCGTCCTGAAACCTGCGGTCGAGTCGGTCGTGTTAGCGATGCAGGAAGTGTCGGAGTGAATCTGAAACCGTTTCCATCGGAGGCCTGGAAACGGTGAAGTCGGTGTGTTATGTTTGTGGACGTCACGGAAACGCAGCTCCGTCTGGAGTCAGACCATGACGAGGAGACGGACGTTCTTCAGGCTGAAGCACTTCCTGCTGCTGCAGCAACACTTCCTGTTGAGTTTCAGTTTGCAGGTCTAAACCAGTGAAGAACGTCTGATCTTCCTCCACGTCTGCACTGCCGTCTGCAGCGCAGACGATCAAATCGAAACTTTCTGAAGATCTTATCGTCTCTGCAGGTTGAGGCGCAAATGTCTGCAGCCGCGTCTGCAAGAGTTTCTGCAGCCGGGTCTGCGAGAGTTTCTGCAGCCGGGTCTGCGAGAGTTTCTGCAGCCGCGTCTGCGACAGTTTCTGCAGCCGCGTCTGACAGAGTTTCTGCAGCTGGGTCTGCGAGAGTTTCTGCAGCCGGGTCTGCGACAGTTTCTGCAGCCGCGTCTGCGACAGTTTCTGCAGCCGCGTCTGCGACAGTTTCTGCAGCCGCGTCTGCAACAGTTAGCTCCTACGTTAGCAAAGCTAGCAGTACGACCTGAGCGTTGCCATGGTTACGGAGGAGACCACAAGGTCACAGGAAGTGTGAAAGGAATGTCATCAACCGTGTCAGTCCAGGCAAGAGTGGAACATGCAGACCAGGATCTGTGAAGGTGGTCCTTTCAAAATAAGAGATTATTCCCAGTTATCCCGTTTTAACAAAGCAGATCCATGAGCAGATTAGGAACCATCCAAAGACTTCTGACCCTAAATCTGGGAGAGTAGGATTCTACATGAACGTTTGTCACAGTAAAACATTTGTTCTGAGCAGCCCCTTTCAGAATAAGAGTTATTTTGCTAAGCACCTTTCAGATTAAAACAGTTTTTTAAGCAGTGCCTTTCAGAATAAAAGAGTCGTTCTGATCAGTGTTTTTCAGAATAAAGTCTTTCTGCTCCAGAATCCGAGTCGTTCACTGTAAACATTTTTTGTGTCGGTGTTGGAAGGCGTGAAGACATTTCTGTGTCGGGGTGACGGTGTTTGTTGTTTGTTTGTAAACAGGTTTGTTTGCCTCCGTCACAAACCCAGATGAAACTGTTTCTGACCCGTTCTGATCAGAGCTTCCCTTCTTCTCTTTTGTTCACACTCGGTTCTGCCATCTGAGCTGTGCTCTTGAAATGCCACTGTGGCGCCCGTCGCCATGGAAACCCCTCTGCCTCTGACATCAGCACCACCGCTTCACAGCCAATCAGAGCGCGGCGCTGCGGTCTGTTGTGCAATTCAGAAGGAGATGTCATTTGTGTAATTTGGTGTCTTTTGCCATTGGCTTCTGGTTAAACAAGCATAGAAGAGGCTCGTGCACGCTCGTGCACGCTCGTGCACACGGCCGCATTGATGCTGATGGGGTTCCGCTCGTGCATCAATGCAGCCGTTTGAGACGGAGGCTGTGATTCGCTGACGGCTGTCTGAGGCTGGAGCGCCACTCGGGCTGATCCTGCTGTCATGCAGATGTGATGCAGATTTTGATGTCATGCGGATCTGATCCTCAGGATCCGACCGATCAGATCCTGAGGATCAGACCGATCTGATCCTGAAGATCAGACTCTGAGGATCAGACCCTGAGGATCAGACTCTGAGGATCAGACCCTTAGGATCAGACCCTGAGGATCAGACCCTGAGGATCAGACTCTGAGGATCAGACCCTGAGGATCAGAGCGTCTCGGTCTGATCTGAAGCTCCTCCCCCTCCAGCTTTCAGCAGAACTAACCTCACCGTTCGAAGCAGAAACAGTCTTCGTCGTGTGTTTAGTGTCATGAAGAACATAAACTCGTCTGTGGAGACGTTTGACGTTTCTTCAGATGAAAAGCATTACTTCCTGTTTTCAAAGTAAAAGCCTTTCTGTCTTTCCTGTCTTGGCGTTCGGACAGTTTTGTCAGAACCGGCTGAGGTTCTGAGAAGCTTTAGCACCATCGTCTGAAACACGGAGATGCTGAAGCTCCTGATCCAGGAGCAGATCAGAAAGACGGACCAGCAGAACCAGAACCGGGTTTCCTGGACCTTTAACTGCAGCTCCAGTTCACCAACATTTAAACCGTTTTTGTGATCTGCTGCAGAAACTGAAAATGATGGAACGATCGAACTCTGGAAAACTGACACTCCGGATGTTTCCTCACGGAAAGCCAGAGGATCGGGAAAAGCAAGTTGGAACCCCATCGTTTTCCTGCTCCAAACCGTCTTCTGCTGCTTCCTGTTTGCAAATCAAGCGAGACAGGTGGGCGCCATCGTGGTCAGCGTGCTGCGTTCAGGAGCAGCACGGAAACAGATTTCTGCTGAAGTGGAATGGAGGAATATGATATAAACCCGGACGCCCGTTTCTCCAACATTTAGTGAATGCATCGTTCCAGCAGGATGTAGTGGCTCCTCCCCTGAAGGTAAAGATTGACAGGTCAGAGGCGTGTCTAACAAACACCATCAGGAAACCCTCTGCATCCTTCCTCCTCCTCCTCTTCATCACAAAGCTGATCTCATGATTCCTGATCCTGAAGATTACAGATTAAAGAAATCCTCCTGAAGACTGACAGCCGTGGACTGAAGGATCGGACCCGAGGGTTCTGATTTGACCGAGCTGAAAAGCTGGAGGTCCTAGGAGGTGGAGGCAGACGGGATTCCCGTCCGGTCCGGTCCGGTTCCTTCAGACGGTTGAAGGTGCTGAAGAAACCGTTAGCTGGAGACTCAAAAACATGGTGATCTGCTGCAGAGTTCTGGTTCTGAGGTCCGTCATGTGGACCACTGGGAGACGTCATGGGGGGTCGCGGGCTGGCGCCGCCGGCCCGTTTCCTGCTGACGTTCTGAGCTTCTTCAGGTCTCTGTAGCTCGCTTCCCCTGGCCCCGCCTCCTCCAGGTTGTCATGGTTACCGAGTAGTTGCATAACTGCTGCTGTGGAGAAAGGCCTCGTCTTCCGTCGCCATAGAGACGACCCCCCTCCCCCTTACACACGTGCAGCGTTCCTTCACTGAGCATGCTCACAGCCACGCTGCAGGACAGGAAGAGATTCCGGCTCTGGGATGGGGGTGACGGCGAGGAATGCCGCTTCTGGAGGGAAAAGGTTTACCGTTTGATGCCCGAGGATTTGAAACGGCGGGAAGAGAAGAGTAAATCACAGGAGAAGGAGAGAGTGAAAACACAAACTTCAGCTTTTGGCTTCAGCTCCAGTTCCTCCAGAGACTCTGATACTGTGGAGATCAGATCCTGGAGATCAGACCCGGAAGATCAGATCCTGGAGATTAGATCCTGGAGATCAGATCCTGAGGATCACACCCTGGAGGTCAGATCCTGAGGATCAGATCCTGGAGATCTGAGAAATGGGAAAATGCCAAGTTTCACCAGATATTATTTACAATCTAAGTTTAAACGGATGATAAGAAAACTCGGATGACCCAGCATTCGAGTAGTACTTGAACGCGTGGATGTGAAAAGTCTCATGTTGGAATCCGAGTGTAACTTGGGGTCCGTGATTTGTGTGTAATTAGTTTCAAGATGTTACACGCACGTGTAAGTAGTATTTTGTATTTTTTTAATTTAGTAATTTTTTCACTTATGCACAAAACATGAGTTACAAATCAAGGAAATTGCACCCACAAATCGGAGTGAGCCTATATTATCTCCATATCAGATCCTAAGGATCAGACTCTGGAGATCAGATCCTGAGGATCAGATCCTGAGGACCTTATCGTGTAGACTTCATCAAATGTTGGATTTCTGTACCGTCTTAAAATGACCCAAGAAAGAAACAATACGAATGCAGAAAACTTCTGTCTTCTTTCAATAAAACTTTATTGTCCTGCTTCTCCGTGAACGGTTCCAGGCGGCGTTCCTCCTGCTCTGAAGGTTTCAGGTCTCCTGCTGCCTCCTTTCTCCTTCTGAGGCTCCTCCTCCCTTTAATCTCAGATGATCAAACCCAAACCGTAACTCTATCAGAGGTCAGAGGTCAAGGCTAGCATCTCCTTGCTGCACAACAACACAGGCAGGTGGGGGAGGGGGGCAGAAACGTGTGGAATTACTCCGAAGTTTCCGCTGGAATTGTTCTTTGTCGTCCACATTTGCATCAAACCACATTCAGCTCAGAACAGGGACACTAAATATGAAAATGTGGAACGCTGCAGAGAAAGGGCCAAACGTGTCTTTGTGCTCGCCGCCGCTGCTGTCGCCAGACGGCCCGGTCGGTCCGTGGTGGACGTTTGATGCAAAAAACATAATTATTTACAAGAATTCATTGTAACAGAAATTTGTCAAAGTGGCTCCTCGCAGACACACAATCTTTGTTTGTCCAGCAGACTCCTGACCAGACGGAGCTTCCTGATGGATCAGGCGGGTTCTGGTTCTGAATGTTTAAACCTGATGGTAGGAATTCTGACACGTTCAGGTTTTGATGGAGGATTTTGAGGTTCTGAAGGTTCAGTCAGATATTCTGTTGGTGTTTTTCGGTGATGTCCTCAAACGCGGCGTGCCGAGATGACCAAACCTTCTGTGAGGAGAGCCGATGGTTCTGCTGCTCTCGGTCGTCATGACGACCAGCAGACGCCGTCCTCCACAGAACATGTTGTCCTGTGGAGGACGGCGCCGGCTGCTCCGCCTCCTGCCGGTTTTAAATTCTGCATCCCAGATCCAGGATTCCACTCCCACACGGTCCTCCAGACTCCTGCGCCGCGGCGAGGGCGGCCGGTGCTGCTTCCATCTCAGCCCGCACCGCCGTCGCCATAGCAACTCCTCTTACTCGGAGGCTGCGTGTGGGCGTTCTTCAGACGGCTCTTTTGTTTGATGCTCAGAAATAACCTGATGGAGAAGCTGCAGAACGCCTCCCAGAAACCTTTGCTGGTTCGAATCCCGGCCGCACGCTCTCGTGAGGTCATCAGCCGCAGCCCGCTGGATTCTGAGGAACCAATCAGAAGCCTCTGACTCCCGTTGTCCCGAACCGCCCCGCGTCACTGCAGTCTCTGACGGTTCCTGGATGTTCTCGGGTTCTAACGCCTGTTTTCCGCTCCACAGCTCGGCGTACGACCGCGACAACAAGATCCGCGTGGCCATCAAGAAGATCAGCCCCTTCGAGCACCAGACCTACTGCCAGCGCACGCTCCGGGAGATCAAGATCCTGCTGCGCTTCAAGCACGAGAACATCATCGGCATAAACGACATCATCCGCGCGCCCACCATCGAGCAGATGAAGGACGTGTATCCTCATGGGGGAGGAGCCTAGGGGAGGAACTTAGGGGGAGGAGCCTCAGGGGGAGGAGCCTCGGGCAGGAACTTAGGGGGAGGAGCCTATGTGAGGAACTTAGTGGGAGGAGCCTATGTGAGGAACTTAGGGGGAGGAGCCTCGGGCAGGAACTTATTGGGAGGAGCCTATGTGAGGAACTTAGTGGGAGGAGCCTCGGGGAGGAACTTAGGGGGAGGAGCCTCAGGGGAGGAACGTAGGGGGAGGAGCCTCGGGGAGGAGCCTATGTGAGGAACTTAGTGGGAGGAGCCTCAGGGGAGGAACTTAGGGGGAGGAGCCTATGTGAGGAACTTAGTGGGAGGAGCCTTGGGCAGGAACTTAGTGGGAGGAGCCTCAGGGGAGGAACTTAGGGGGAGGAGCCTCAGGGGAGGAACTTAGGGGGAGGAGCCTCAGGGGAGACACTGGCACACATGTCTGACCCTCTTCACCTTATCGTGTAGATTGACCTGCTGAGCGACGGGTGTTTGAATGTCTGAGGGTCAATCCTTCACTTTAGATCCAAAAAGTTCAGGGCAGCAGAACCGTCAGACCCAGTAGAACGCAGCAGAACCGTCAGACCCGGTAGAACGCAGCAGAACCGTCAGACCCAGTAGAACGCAGCAGAACCGTCAGACCCAGTAGAACGCAGCAGAATCGTCTGACCCGGTAGAACGCAGCAGAACCGTCAGACCCGGTAGAACGTTTTCATGAATGTTTGCGTTGGAAAGGATCCACCGGCTATAGGATCCATAAACGTCTTTAACGCAGAACATTTTTCAGAGACGCGCCGTTTGATAACGTCTGTTCTTTATTTAGTGGCGGCTCACATCGGAACCATCGACTGTATCAGAGAACTGGACTGAGTGAGTGTGATGTCATCCATAGAAAATGACCGTTACGTTTTTTTATGTCGCCATGTTGGAGCCAGACTTCAGTGAGCAGTGATTGGTCCGAGTAGGTCTGAGTCATTGTTTCTATGGCAACCACTCTGACCGCCTACTTTCATTGAGGCATCTGATTGGTCAGTTTATAACTTGATCTACAGCAAACATAATAAATAAATAAAGATGATCAGTCAGATGTCAAAGTATCAGATCCAGAATGTTGATTCTGACCAACAGAATCACTGAATTATTTCTACATAGACGTCTGTGGGATTTTGGCTCCTTGGAAGCACGTCCTGTTTGGAATACCTGGGGGCGGAGTCACTCAGTCCAGTTCTCTGTATAGAGTCAGTGGAAGCAGAGGCTGCTCTGTTTGGTGACCGTTCTTGCAGAGCTCGTCCAGCATGTGGCGCTCTGTCCCCTGATGGGACCAATCAGCTCCGGTTGTGGTGGAACCGGGTCACCAGCGCGGTGTCTGACAGACGCCTGTAGTCCTATTGACCATCATGAGATGTTACCGATGTGTGGAGCGCTGCTGATCAGAAGAGGTTCATGGGAAATAGTCCGTTCTGGTGTCTTCAGCATCATGATGATGTGCTGAATGTTCCGTTTGATTCAGCGGTCCGTTCGTTTGTCGGACCGGACCTCTGGATGTGGTCGGTATCGGTACCCCGACCCTAGTCTGGTCCGCATCTGGAACCAGAACCAATCCGTGTCCAGTACTGGGTTAAAGTCAGGGTTAGGATACCGGTGCAGTCCACGTCCCGGTTCTGGACCGGTACCGATTTGTGGCCTGGAGGTTTGGGAGCCTCGATTTAACAGCCGGCACGTCAAAAAGAGACGTGGGGCGTCCTCCACCAAACGTCCACATGTGAAGAGTTGGGATCAGAACCAGTTGGACTCTTGAGTGAAAACTGCTTTAGAACCGACACCAGGACCTGCTGCCAGTGAACGCACCGCCTGCAGTTCAGACTCCAGGTGCTGATCCGATCCTTAAATCAAACCAGAACACAGCGGAAACACACAAATGTCTTTGACTCATGTCGTCTATCGGTGTCTGTCTGCCCCTTCTGCCCCCCGGGGGGTATCAGCACAAATACTCCACACCGGTCTCCATACAACCACAGGTTTCCACTCTTCAGGTTCGTGTTCTGGTTCTGGACCGTCTGGTTAAACTCAGACGTTTTCTGGTCGTGTCCGTCCCCTGACTTCATGTAGGCGTAACGCGCCTGAGCGTGTCACTAATGTAGGCGGAGTGTGCAGCCGTACCTGCTGTTGGAGGCGGAGCTCCTTAACCCTGACCAGATACATCGTCCAGGACCTGATGGAGACGGACCTGTACAAGCTCCTGAAGACCCAGCACCTGAGCAACGACCACATCTGCTACTTCCTCTACCAGATCCTGCGAGGCCTCAAGTACATCCACTCTGCCAACGTGCTGCACCGCGACCTGAAGCCCTCCAACCTGCTGCTCAACACCACCTGCGATCTGAAGGTACCGCCCCCAGACGGACCCGACCTGGTTCTGCTGTCCCCTTTACCGCCGGGCCGTCTTCTGTCTGCAGATCTGTGACTTCGGTCTGGCTCGAGTGGCGGATCCCGACCACGATCACACCGGCTTCCTCACGGAGTACGTGGCCACGCGCTGGTACCGCGCCCCGGAGATCATGCTCAACTCCAAGGTGACCTTTGTTCAGAAGTTTGAGCGCGAGGGCGCGGACGCCGCGGTCTGTATTTCTGTCGGTGACGGAGCCGCTCCTTTCAGGGCTACACCAAGTCCATCGACATCTGGTCGGTGGGTTGCATCCTGGCGGAGATGCTGTCCAACCGGCCCATCTTCCCGGGGAAGCACTACCTGGACCAGCTCAACCACATTTTGGGTAAGACTCGCTGTCGGCTGCCAGGCGCCGCAGACCCCGCTGTGACTAACCGTCCCGCTGCGCCCGCAGGGATCCTGGGCTCGCCGTCTCAGGAGGACCTGAACTGCATCATCAACATCAAGGCCAGGAACTACCTGCTGTCGCTGCCGCTGCGCTGCAAGGTGCCGTGGAACCGCCTCTTCCCCAACGCCGACCCCAAAGGTCAGAGACGCCGTTCTGCCGGGCCGCTGCAGGCCGAGCCGCCATTTAACTGCTGCAGTGTGGTGGGGGGGTCACCGTCTGTGTCTGTGCTGCAGCTCTGGACCTGCTGGACAAGATGCTGACCTTTAACCCTCACAAGAGGATCGAGGTGGAGCAGGCCCTGGCTCACCCCTACCTGGAGCAATACTACGACCCCACAGACGAGGTGAGACGCCGCTGGGGGTTGGGGGGGCTCTGGACTGGAGAACGTTGGTCTGCATCTGCCTGTGTTTGCAGCCCGTCGCCGAGGCGCCGTTCAAGTTCGACATGGAGCTGGACGACCTACCCAAAGAGACGCTGAAGGAGTACATCTTTGAGGAGACGGCCCGCTTCCAGCCGGGCTTCCGGTCCTAACGGTCCTCAGGTGAGTGGTAACGGCCCTCAGGTGAGCGGTAACGGCCCTCGGGTGCGCCCTGACGGCCCTCGGGTGCGCCCTGACGGCCCCGGGTGCGCCGTAACGGCCCTCGGGTGCGCCCTAACGGCCCTCGGGTGCGCCCTGACGGCCCTCGGGTGCGCCGTAAAGACCCTCAGGTGCACCCTGACGGCCCTCGGGTGCGCCCTGACGGCCCTCTGGTGCGCCCTGACGGCCCTCGGGTGCGCCGTAAAGACCCTCAGGTGCGCCCTCCTCCTCACAGAGGCCTCCTGCCGACTCGGCTCCGCAGCAGCCGCTAAACTATCTGGAACAGACGCTGCCGTGTAGCTCAGAAACTCTTCCTACTTGTGGTTCAAAGGAGTCTGCGACTTTAGCCTGGATTTGTTTGTATTTTCATTCTAAAACATGTTGATTAGTTTTATTCTTGTTGTAAAATTACAACCAAAACTTTCATTTTATGTTGTAAAAACAGTTTGTTAAACATTTCTGGGGTTTCCACAGCAAAATGAATCCCATTTTTTCAGACAGAATTTTCTGTTTTTAATGATTTTATGTCTACTGTGTGAATATAACATGAATGACTAACTAAAGGTAGAGTCACACAGGACAGGTCGTGCTGATTAAAATGACTCCAAACAAGCAGCAGGTCGTCTTTCTAATTGAAAATACAGTAAATTCTAAAGTAGACAAAAATAGAGTCCAAAGGGTTAAATAAATCCAGAAGATGTGAATCTATATTTTACCCAGAATGCTCCTAATGTAAAAAGCATGGATGCATGGTTTAGTTCAGGACGTTTCCTGTTCTGACTGCAGACTGAAGGTACGGAAAGCCAAAAGGCCAAAAACCCTCAGAGGCTCATTCTGACGTCTCCTCATTTCAATGAACTCATGAAGGCTC
>NC_050520.1:806404-809478 GCF_002922805.2 Oryzias melastigma
TGCTTTGCACATCGTTACATCGTCGCCCCGTTACTCGGTTCTGGTTCTAGAAACAAAGTCCCATGTCCTGGTTTTATGCAACAGAACCAACTGGTTCCGTTTATGGGGGGGTCCACGTCAGTTTTTGCCTTAGCCACCAAATTTGAGAAGCGTTTGATCCCCGTGGGACCCCCCCAGAGTCAGCTGCCCCCTGCATGACTGTTATCAGCTCCGTATACAAAGACCACCATGTTAAGTGCCACACGGGCCGGCCGCGCCGCCGCAGGTCGGCCTGCGGCGGCGCGTCGCTCTACCAACACGCGGTGCTTTTCGTGCCCCGCCCCCTTCTGCTTTAGCCTCCTCTCTACCCCCCGTTGCAGAACAGCTTATCCGATGGAAAACTGTCCCCCCCGGTCGAGGAGAGGACGCTAAAGCTCTGCTGAAATGCAATCAAGCCATAACAGGACCGCCTGTTGCACCTCTGACCACGCCCACCTGTGATGTCACAGCGTACCAACCCCGGCGCCGCAGGAGACGAGCGCTTCACGACTGACGGTTCCTCATGAAGAGCATCGAAGAGGAATCTGGAAAAAGTTCTAAACCCGAGTCGGTTCAGCGGGTCAGAACCGGCTGCCGTGGCTCTCAGACGCTGCGGCGCCACGGCAGCCGGGTCGGACACCGCACGCCAGCGCCAGGACCGGCCCTATTTTTTAGAGATATTTTTATCGTATTTTCTTGAACCCAAAACTATTTTTCTGTTCTCTTTGCCACAAACGAGCCGGCTGGCGGGGTCAAAGGTCTCCTCCGTCTGCGGCGGTCTGGGACGGGAAACGCCGCGCCGCCGGGACTCGCCTGTAGATACCTGTGTTTGTGTGGGGGAGGGGCTGGTGGTTTTGTGCGGTGTGTGTGTCTGTGCCTTCGGAGAGCGCAGGTCGGCGTGCGGCTCGTGGTGGTGACATCACGGCGGCGCTCTGACCTCATTTCTGTACATTTCTAAAGGATTTCTGCCACAGCTCGGTGATTTGTGACTGTAAAAGATGAAAACATTTCTATCTATTTTTGCGTTGCCCTTTTCCTCGAGGCTTTCTCTTTTTTTAAGAGTTTCCGTGCAGATATTTTTATGGTCAGATGAATGTTCTGTTTCTATCGGACACTAATCTTCGAGTCGTCTCCAGTGGAACTTCATTCTGTAGCTTTTGATGGGTATACTTTTGGAATCGTGTCGTGAACCTTTCGGACCGGAAACCTCCAAGTCCTGCTGGTTTCCAGAGTTCTGATGATGCGTTTTGCTGTCGTGTGAAGGATTGAATTTGAACGAGGCTTTTGTTCTGACTGACTGCTGCCGCACACCTTTATGTTTGCAACTCTACCATGACATTTAATAGACGTTCATTAAAAACACTGTACCTACGCCACGGCTGGACTCTTCTTTCATGTCTGAGCGCTCTATCCTAAGATGGAAAGAAAAACTTCAGGTTTTCCTGAAGGATCGACTGAACCAACACCAGGACGACAGGTCTGAGACGTTAGAGGAGGATGATGCTGAAGGACGGTGGATGGAGGATTCACTGTGGCGCCCCCTAATGGAAGCAGCAGAAAAACAATGAGGAACGGAGAAAAACGAGGGACAACATGACGGCCCAACAGATGTTAATCTGTACAATCAAATCCAAATACCAATTTTAAAAATTCAGTGTCAATAGGAATAATTTCCTTCTGGTTTGGAAACGACTTCAAACATTTCCTGAAGTTCCTTCTGGAAAAATGACTTCAGGGGTAGATAGAGACAGAAGAGTTTGTTACGGATCTTCATGCTGTCGTGAAGGTTTGATTCTTTTTATTTTGTAACAGAAATCCTGAAAGTTAATCCCACGAGATTATTTTAGTCAGGACGTGTCATCTACAACAGGAGGAGCCCTGAAGACGATCTGGAAGGACCCTCCGTGAACCAGAACCTCAGACGTGGTTCTGGCAAACGCCGCTCAGCTGTTTACCAGATGTGAGGGTGCAACCGCTCGACTCCACCGCTCTGACTGCAGTGACGGACGCCGTGATGGACTCCACAGGACAAGACCATGTGACCTGGACACCCCAGAGGTCACCGACATGCAGAGATGATGGTCATCAGGTTTGCTGGAGAAGGCGAGGTCAATAAAGGTTTACCGGGGGGTCATGTCAGTCTTCACAGAGATGAAAAAGTAAAAACTTTCAAATGACATAAAACTCTAGTCTTTGGTCTCCAACATCTCCTTCATTTAAAGGCTTTTATTCATGATATAAATATTTATTCTGCATATTTATGCTTCATTTTCTGGAGAATCGTTTCCTGCTTTTTAGGATACAATCACATTTTTATATTTTTGTGCAAAAAGTTAAAACTAAGCAAACTTTTATTTTTCTTTCTTTTTTTTAGAAATCAAACCAGGAATTAGCCGGACCCAAACCGTCTCGCTGTGAGTTGTAAACTGTCCGTTAGGGGGCGCTGCTTACACGCTAAACTGCAGTTTGGACCTGAGAATCGATCCGTTTATTTTCGGTCCGGGACTCGAACCGTTCATCCGCATTACGTCATTTACCCGGGAAATATCAATTAAATCTGTCCGGTGGGGAGGGGGGGGGGGTTGTTTACCTTCTCCATCGACCACGTGCTCATGATGCGGCCGCGCGTGCGCATCTTGCTGCTACGTCACAGTCCGGAGCGCGCGTCTGTGGACAACAATCGGCCTCGTGGGCGCGCAGCCTCTTCCTGATTGGCTGAAGATTCCCTGGCCCCGCCCCCTCTCCGTTTGGATTGTTGGCCTCGATCTTTTTCTCGTCTCTGATTGGACGGTATTTCTGGATCGGGCTTTGTAGCTATGCTGGTGCTGCCTTCACGGACCCCCGGAAACCTCCAGCTGATCAGCTGGGTTGTTTAGAAACGTTCAGGTTCTGATCCAGATCGGTTCTGTAGTGGGAATCAGGCGGACGGAACCAAAAGGGAGAAGTTTCTGTGTGAGGTTTGGGTTCAAACCCGTCCCGCTGGATTCTGGATCCTCCAGAAGAATCTGCAGATTTCGGTTTATTTACTGTTTATGATTGGACCCCCCCCCCCCACA
>NC_050520.1:809486-810578 GCF_002922805.2 Oryzias melastigma
CACACACACGAAAAACAAAAAACATGTTTGATAAAATAACAATCATCCAAACTTCTATCTCGGATGAGTTTCTTTCTCTCTGACTTCGATCTAAATCCTCCGGTCAGAGACGGACGTTCACGTTGTCCCGGAGCGAGTCCCGGATGTCCCACAGCCCGTGAAGGCAGCAGTGTTTGTCAAAATAAAGCCTCTTTCCTGCACGTTTCCTTCACGCTCGTCCCACAAACGGCGCTCTCTGACCCACTAACGGGGCTCCAGGCGGCGGGAAGCGCGTGCGTCCGTGGCTCATCCACCGCAGATTCGGGTCCGGATCGCGCCGCTCGCAGACGGGACCGCTGGGCCTGCGCCGCCGCCGAGGAGCTGGAAGCGGGAGGACCAGCATGCACCCCCGCTGAGCCCCCTCCCGGGAGGACCGGCGTCCATGGGACCGTGAAGGAGACCCGTCCTGTCCGATGAGAGGCGGCCTCCTGCGGGACACGCACGCGCGCGGCCTCACCGGGCGGCGGGGACGGAGGGCAGTTTTTGTGGGGTGAGTGATGCGGTGACCCGCGGGAGCGCGTGCGGTGTTTGTCACGTCAGGACGTGCGGCTGATGCGGGACACGAAACTTTAACACTCCCGCTCTCAGCTCCAGACTTCCGAACTGTCTCGGTTCGGGTGGATTGGGCCCGCATGTTCCGGCCTTTCATAAGCTGCTGCATAAATCATAAAGGTCAGAACATCAGCGGTGCTGCGTTCAGGAACCCGAAGGCTGCGGAGCCGCAGTCCACATCACCGGGGGGGGGGGGGATNNNNGCCACGTGAGCAAACCACAAAAACACAGCATTTCATAACATTCACGCACACGCAGCGCGCGCGTCTGCAGGGAGCTGCAAAGCAGACGCTCACGCGCTTCCGAACCGGACCGGACAGCACCGAGCGCGCGCGCCGGTTGCTGGGCTTCACCAGACAAGCGAACAGTGACGTAACGCGTAAACAAAAACACGAACCGAACCGGAGCGCGCGCCCGACAGGAGAGCGGAGCGCGCGGCACTAAGACCTTCATTCCGCATCAGCTGCAGCTTCAAAACAACGAAAAGAATCTCATCATCAT
>NC_050520.1:810589-815264 GCF_002922805.2 Oryzias melastigma
GGGGGGTAATCGGTCAGATTATATGATCAAATCCAGGATCACCGGAGGATTCAGCATCAATCCTGATCTGATCTGATCTGAACTCCTGAATGTTTGTGGACAGAAATAAACTCGATTTAAAAAATGTTCCGATTCGATGTTGAAGCATCAAAAAACGGTCAGAGTGTTCATCTGTACGCAGATAAACATCAATCAGGTGCTGGCATTTCCGCTGCTGCCGTCAGGGGGCGCCACAGAGCCCGACCCGCAGACTGTGGTCTTACTGCCCCTCCGGACCCGAGCCTGACTGACTGGGCCGGACTCGGGACAGGCACCTGGAAACACGAAGATCGTCTGCAAAGACAGATCACCTGCTGAGTTAACAAACAGAAACTCTATGATGTTAAAAGGCGGGAATTCAAGAGCTCCAAACAGGAAGTGGATCCTGAAGCTCAGAGTTTGACGCTGAACAGAAACAACAAACTGTCAGAGCGAGAGGAGAACAACTGGAACATCTGAGGAACAAAAAGCTGATCTTGTTGTTCATCCTGAGGCCTTCTCACCCCCCATGAGGTGGTGCGTTCAGGCTGCACGGGAAACTACAACTACACGACACGTTTCTTCTTTTAAGTCGGAAACTATCGGGATTCTTTTCAGAACTGAGAGTTTGAGACAAATCTTCTTGTGTTTGGTTAAAGTGAGTTTGTATATGTGTGTGTGACTGCACAACATCCTGAAACCACAGACTGTGACGTCAGCTGTGAAACCAAAGACTTTTTTGCTCAATTTTCTTCGTTTTTATCTTTTCCTTCATAAACGTCTTTAACCGTCAGAGTTCCGTCTCTGAAACCGGAAGCTCAACGTCGTTTTATTCGCTGCTAAAACGGTGTAAACAAACGGAACCGTCCTGAACGCCGCTCGGCCGGACCGTGAACGCATCCTCGGCGCCCATTGGCCAGTCTCCGTGTCAATCGGAGCGCGCGCTCCTCCCACGTGCTGACGTGCTCTCGCCAAAGTAAGCAGACCAGTCCGTCACGCACACAAAGACAACAAAAGCCGCGCTGGCTAAAATGATGCCCGGCAGCTCCCGCACGACCCGCAGGAAGTTCTGACCCGGTGGGATCACGCGCGGAGCAGCGCGTGCGACGACGGCAGCCCTTCATCTCCCCGACGGCGTCAGGAAAACAACAACAACAACAACCGTCCCGCTGTCCGTCTGTCAGCACGCGCTTCCCACCGAGACGCGGTTCTGCGACCTGCTGGTGAGTCCCGACCCGAACCCCTCGGGATCGGAACCGGACCTGGTTCTGCTGGTGCGGGGGCTTCACGGTCCGCTCCGGGCTCGGAAAACAAGGCAACAATGAAAACAGCTGATGCTCCGGAGACGACCGGAGGAAAAGCGGGATTACGGGATTACGGGCGCGTGTCATGCGGGGATGAGCTCGTCAGGACGCGGGTCCGTGAAGAGCCGCGCGCGCGTGTCGGTCATGAGGCCAGCGGGTCTTTGTCTGGACTCTGCGCCGCGCAACAGCTTCGTTTGCGCCGCTTCACCTGCTGGGTCCGCGGTTCCGATGCACAACCGAACCGAGCGACCCCGAAACCGCTCTGAAGATCAAAGAAGTCCGCCGCGTTTCTGTGAGAAAAAAACCCAAAAAGTTCAACAAAGAAAAAGTTTCGGAGGAGCTACTGCGCATGAGCAGAACCGCACACGGAAGAGTTCCGGTTTCTTCTCATCAGCGGCGGAGCAGAAGTTCTGCAGACCCGGGTCCAAACGAGATGACGAGCACGGGAGACGCTCGTGCACGTGCAGTGTTTTCCTCTTTCGTGCACGTGCAGAGTGGCTTTAAACGGGATTTGCTGCTTTTCATTCAGGGATTACGGCTGCAGCACCTGCGCAGATTAGAGAGCGGTTCTGGTGCTGGTCGGTGTGGAAAGATCCAGTTCAGCTGAAGCTTGGTGAAGTTTCAGCTGCTCCACAGAACTTTGGGCAGCTCTGCAGAGTTTCAGCTGTTTTGCAGAATTTCAGCCGCTCTGCAGAGTTTCAGCCGCTCTGCAGAGTTTCAGCCGCTCAGCAGAGTTTCAGCTGTTTCGCAGAGTTTCAGCTGCTCAGCAGAGTTTCAGCCGTTTTGCAGAGATTCAGCCGCCTGCAGAGCTTCAGCCGCTCTGCAGAGTTTCAGCCGCTCAGCAGAGTTTCAGCTGTTTCGCAGAGTTTCAGCCGCTCTGCAGAGTTTCAGCTGTTTCACAGAGTTACAGCTGTTATGCAGAGCTTCAGCCGCCTGCAGAGCTTCAGCCGCTCTGCAGAGTTTCAGCCGCTCTGCATCGTTTCAGCTGTTTCACAGAGTTTCAGCTGTTATGCAGAGCTTCAGCCGCCTGCAGAGCTTCAGCCGCTCTGCAGAGTTTCAGCCGCTCAGCAGAGTTTCAGCTGTTTCGCAGAGTTTCAGCCGCTCTGCAGAGTTTCAGCCGCTCTGCAGAGTTTCAGCTGTTTCGCAGAGTTTCAGCTGCTCAGCAGAGTTTCAGCCGCCCTGCAGAGTTTCAGCTGTTTCGCAGAGTTTCAGCTGCTCCACAGAGTTCCAGCTGTTATGCATAGTTTCAGCCGTTCCGCAAAGTTTCAGCCATTTGGCAGAGTTTCAGCCGCTCAGCAGAGTTTCAGCCGCTCAGCAGAGTTTAAGCCGCTCTGCAGAGTTTCAGACGTTTTGCAGAGTTTCAGCCACTCTGCAGAGTTTCAGCTGTTTCACAGAGTTACAGCTGTTATGCAGAGCTTCAGCCGCCCTGCAGAGTTTCAGCTGTTATGCAGAATTTCAGCCGCTCAGCAGAGTTTCAGCTGTTTCGTAGAGTTTCAGCCGCTCAGCAGAGTTTCAGCCGTTTTGCAGAGTTTCAGCCGTTTTGCAGAGTTTCAGCTGTTTCGTAGAGTTTCAGCCGCTCAGCAGAGTTTCAGCCGCTCTGCAGAGTTTCAGCCGCTCTGCAGAGTTTCAGCTGTTTCGTAGAGTTTCAGCCGCTCAGCAGAGTTTCAGCCGTTTTGCAGAGTTTCAGCTGTTATGCAGAGCTTCAGCGGTTTTGCAGAGTTTCAGCCGCTCTGCAGAGTTTCAGCCGCTCTGCAGAGTTTCAGCTGTTTCGCAGAGTTTCAGCTGTTATGCAGAGCTTCAGCCGCCCTGCAGAGCTTCCTGCTCAGACGCGGAAGCGCCTTTGTTCTGCTCTGGCTGCCGTCTGGCTCGCTCTTCCTGTTTCAGCGCTGAAGTTGGCCTGGAAACTTCCAGAGCGGCTGCAGTTGTTGTCTGAAGCCTTTGTGATGAAGCTCCAGGACAGCAGCAGGTCCCCAACATCCACAAAGTTACTTCACAGTAATCCTGACCTCACAGAGTAACTGGATCAGAACCGAGTCACATGACTCTCTCAGGAATACCTCTACAGTCAAACCCTCTGCAACTCTAACAGATAGTACTGTAGTATTACTACAACTATACTATAGTAGAATGTGTGTTACAGTCAAGCCAGCACATCCAGAATCTCCAGAACGAACCTGGAGATGAACAATAACTCCTCAGACAAAAGAGGAACCTGAACAGGAAGTCAGCTTCACTCACTGAAGCTGTAAAAGAGCGACTGATGAAAACGCCGTTTTGTAAAAGTTCTGGTGGTTTTTCTCGGATGATGGAGGAAACAAAGTTCAGATTAAAGCTGCCTGTCTGGATTTTTCTGGATTCAAATGACAAATCAGGAAGAATGCTGGGCGGGGCCACAAGGTTCTAGCTCCACCCACTTCTGATGCAGACAAATAGATCCATGAACGTCTTGGCTTTCCTCGATCAGCTGGAAAGCTTCGGTGTTGCTGCTGTTTTTGGCTCTGCTGACATTGTGTCGGTGGAGACGACCGTCAGTCCTAGCGTGAAGCAGGTCAGAGGTCAGAGGTCACAAACAGTTTTCCTAAAACGTTTCATCTTTTCGGAGAACATCAACAAACTTTCCTGATTCTGAATCCTCAGAATCCTGCTGGGCGTTGCCATGGTGACGGTGTTGGTGACAGTTCATCCCGTTTTCAGACTCGGACATGAAAACCTGACGTTGGTTCTGCTGAGTCTTTCCTGGTTTTCCCGCCCTTGGAGTGTTGTGAAGCCTCGAAGCTTCAGCTGCTTCAGCGCGGGTCAGAACGTTCCTCTGGGTCACCTGCAGGCCCGCACAGACGACAGGTGTGGTTTGGAGGGTTCTTTGGGTCCTAGCGGCGCCGCCGATGCGTCATTCGGACCGCTGGCGCTGGCCTCAAAGACGACTGTAATCCCACTTTCCTGCGATCGGACGGAAAATGCAATCCTGTTCATGAGCGCTATAAATAGACACGCCTCTCACCTCTGCCCCCCCTCTCTTGCAGGCTTGATTTTCTCCCGTGGTGTCCGTGTGGAGCGTCCCACACCCCCCCTCCACAACAACGACGGCTTTTGCCTGCATCTTCCAGTGTTTCTTCTGTCAGCAAGTCCAGCAGAGCTGCAACTCTTCCAGTGCCAGCCCTGACGCCAGCGAGGAGCCCCGCCCCTCTGACATGGTAAAGATGACCAAGTCCAAGACCTTCCAGGCCTACCTGCCGTCCTGCCACCGCACCTACAGCTGCATCCACTGCCGGGCGCACCTGGCCAACCACGACGAGCTCATCTCAAAGGTACGGCGCCGCGCCACGCTGCCGGCTCTTCCAGCTTTCCTAGAAATC
>NC_050520.1:815335-824548 GCF_002922805.2 Oryzias melastigma
TGAAGGTGAAATATTCCAGGTCTAAAAATAGTTCATCAGCTGAGCGGCTCCAAAGAAAAGTGTGATGCAGCAGAACAAGAGAATGTAGGTCAGTGTGACAGCTGACGGCGCTCCGGTCCGAACTCTGCTGTGACACCAGAACACACGGGTTCTGGGAGCCCCAACCTGTCCTGATGACCCCGAGTCCTCACTATAAACCCAAAGTCTCCAGGAAAACAGAAGGAGCTCACAGAAGGCGAGGAACGGACGGATTCCTGCAGGAAGCTGCTGAAGCTCCGTCTCTGTGTCCGCCAGGCGCCACTGGGCGCCGCCGGGCGCCACTTCCTGCCAGTCAGAGCGGCACACACCAGAAACAGCTGAGAAAAGAGACGCTCAAACTGTCAGCGACTAAAACTGTGACCTTTTTCTGAGACGAGATGCTGCTCACCGCTTACAAAGCTGGTTTATGCCACAGATGACCACTCTGCTCCATTTCCACATCAGAATCCACATGGGGATGGAGCAGCTGACCGCCACCGGCGTTCTTCTCAAAACAGGAAGAAGCTCCTGCAGAACTGGTGCTCAGAGGATGACAAAGATCTCCAAATCAAAGTGTAAAGAGGGCGGAGCCTCGCAGAGGGCGTCCGTTTGAGAGGCGGTGGAGATGTTAAACCAGAACATTCAGGAGCAAAAACCAGTTTAGTGGCTGCTGGTGAGGGAAGCTTCAGAAACAGAAGCTTCAGTGTTTCTGAGGCTTTCTTCTGCTTCAGCATCATCTGATCCTCTGAAGGAAGTTCAGGGGAACAAAATGTTTCCTCACGAAAACGTTTCCTCACCTCAACATCCAACTTCATTCACGCAACTCAGCCCAGAAAGAAGAAGTCAGCACCTATACAGTCGACGTGTATACAATGAGCGCGTATACAGTCAGTACATGTACAGTCTGTGCGTATACAGTCAACGTGTATACAGTGAGCGCGTATACAGTCAGTACATGTACAGTCAGGACGTATACAGTCAACGTGTATACAGTGAGCGCGTATACAGTCAGTACATGCACAGTCAGGACGTATACAGTCAGCTCCAACAGCAAGGAAAAGGTCGGAATCCTTGACCTGCGGACATTTTTCCCGCCCTGCTGTTGGCGACAGAAACGGCGGCGGATTGTCTCTGTCCGTTCTTCAGCTTGGCTCTCGTGACACTGAAACTTTGAGTGTATTCAGAAAGTCAAACTGATGTAGAGAGCAGACAAACCTTAGAGGATGACATCATGGATGGACAAAAGCGTCTCTTCAAACTCACCTGGACGTGAAAACAATCTTCCCGCTGCGTTCATAAGATGGTGAATCCTCCATGAACGGCAGCAGAAACGTCTCTTCCTGTTCCTGGAGGTTTAGGTTGACCAACCACAACACCAGGACTCGAGTCATCACTGGAGTCATGACTCAAGACTGCACCTGGTCTCGGATGGGTACAAGGACTGGAAAGGTGCAGGACTTTAAAACAAGTCATAATGCTCTTTGTTGAAGGGTCAATACTTGTAACAGTCAGGACTTATTAACGAGTCATGACTTGTAACAGAGTCAGGGTGTGTTAACAAATCAAGACTTGTTAACGAGTCAGGACATGTTAATGAGTCGGTACTTGTTAATTTGTCGGGGCTTGTCAAGTGATTAGGACTTGTTAACGAGTCAGGACTTGTTAATTTGTCTGAGCTTGTTAATTTGTCGGGGCTTGTCAAGTGGTTGGGACTTGTTAACGAGTCAGGATTTGAAGCAAATCAGGACTTGTTAACAGGTTGGGACTTGTTAATAAGTCTGAACTTGTTAATGACTTGGGACTTTTTAGTGAATTGGGACTTGTTTACAGGTCAATACTTGTAACAGTCGGGACTTGTTAACGAGTCATGACTTGTAACAGAGTAAGGGTGTGTTCATGAATCAGGATTCGTTAACGTCTTCTGGAATTGTCAAAGAATCTAGACTTATTGGTGAGTTGGGACTTGTTGACCAGTCAATACTTGTAACACACAGGACTGGTAAAGAGACAGGGTGTGTTAATGAATAAAGACTTGTTAATGAGTCAAGAATTGTTAACAAATGAGGACTTCTGAACAAGTCGGGACTTGTTAATGAGTTGGGACTAGTAAACAAGTCATGACTTGTAACAGAGTCAGGGTGTGTTAACAAATCATCACTTGTTAACGCATTCGGGACTTGTTAACAAGTCAGGACTTGTCAACGACTCGAGACTTGTTAACAATTTAAGACTTGTTAACAACTTGGACTTGTTAAATATTCAGGACTTGTTAACAAGTTGGGACTTGTTAAAGAATTAGGAATTTTTAACAAGTCGAGAGTTGTTAACGAGTTGGGACTTGTTAAAGAATTAGGACTTGTTAACAAGTTGTGACTTGTTAACGAGTAAGGACTTGTTAAAGGATCAGGAATTGTTAACGAACCAGGAATTGTTAACGAGTTGTGACTTGTTAACGAGTCAGGACTTCTTAACGAATCAGGAATTGTTAACGAGTCAGGACTTGTTAACGAATCAGGAATTGTTAACGAGTCTTGGCATGGGGTTGTGCCAAACAGTCATGATGAAAATTCTTTAAAGAATGGTCGAGTCCTGCTCAAGTCCAGGTCAGCAGGTTTTGGGGGCTGTTTTTGGTACGTTATGACTGACTCGTCTCAGAGACTGTTTGGAGGTTTGTCTTTAGAGTCTCATATCTCTGGTTTTCCACCGTGGTGATGGGAGCGATTGTGATGGAGCTCAGCTTTCCTTCATGGTCCAGAAGCTCCTCCTCCTCAGTCAGGTGGTTCTTCCTAAAAGGTCATTCTTTGTCTGATGGGAGTTTGTGATGCGTCTGTCCGCTCCGCAGGAATGCTGGGAAACCTGTGGCTCCGCTGAGCCTCAGGCTGCTCAACAGGTTCGCTGGATTAGCTGCAGCTCTGAGATTCCCACGCTGCAGAAACACGACGTTCCAGAACATTCTAACCTGGAGAGGAAACGAGCAGACAGGACGACCGCTTCAGTGAAGCTGAACGTTTCAGACGCTGCTTCAGCCCCGTTTGTGCAGACGGGGGTCTTCTCCGTCACAGCAGGAAATCCAGTCATGAGTGAAGCGCAAAAATAAAAGCGTTTGTTTCACAATAAAAGACCTTTCAATACCAGAGTCTAGTTTGGGTTGAAAGAACCGTCTTCCTGATGCTTCGCTGACCGTTTCTCAAGGGCGGGGTTTAAAAAAACGATTAATCGATTTGAATCGATTTAAGTTTAATAGATCAATAATCGATTCACAAAAGATATAAATCAATTTAGCACACAAAGCTAAAGTCTAGCTTGAAGCTAATGTTCAATAGAATTTCCCATAGGACGGCTAATGCTAACGCTAGGTTGACCTAAAAATACATTCTGACTAAATGAACATCTCTATTTACTCACAGGCATTAATGTTTCAAACTCTTTAAGGGAATCATTTTTAAAGTAACTATTTGTGGTCTAAAACTTCGTTTTTTCCTCATACTGTTGTCTTCTTCTTGATCTCCACCTAGTGGTCAAACTGAGACGTCCTCCAGGAGAAGCAGAACAATGTTTCCAATGTTAATGATCTGAACATTTAGTTAGAACTTCTCCTTTAGAGAATCCATGTAACTCTGGATGATATTAATCTCATTATTTCACTGATACATTTATCAGTATATGAACTGGATCAGATTAATATAAAAATATTCAAATTAAATAATAATTCAATTCAATTTTATTTGTATAGCCCAATATCATAATTCAGTTGCCTCATTGGGCTTCATTTAAGTCATTAACAAAAGCAGAAAGTCAGTCATATAATATAAACAATAGCTAAAGGTTATCCCTGTCCTTAGACCCTCCGACCCGGGAAGGAAAAACTCCCAAAAAAAACGGATTTAGGAAAAAAAGAAGAAACCTTAGTGATGAGAGATTCTCTCACCGGACGGCCAGACGATACCAGGACTGTTAAAGAGAGCGTATCTCACTACAACTATACGTACCAGATAGGCTTGATCCAGATGGGCGGGGCTTCATCAGGAGCACCGACAAGTCTCCCAGACTTAACAGATTCTTAATGTGTTTCTAAACAAAAGTGTATACATTTGTAAACTTAAAATTGAATTGAAGAATCGGAAAAAATCGGAATCAAATTGATTCTGGAAATTCTAACCGATACCCAGCCCTACGTGTCTCCGCTCTGAAGTCTGAGGCGGCGGTCCTCAACCTTCTAAGCTGATTATCTTAGAAGATAACACCGCCGTCTTTCCACTGCACGCTGCCAAGGCCGCTCGTCGCGTTCTTGATCGGTTTCCATGGTGGAGCTTCTCGCCGCTCTTTCTGGGACGAGCCAGCTTACAGCCACGCTCCCTTCAGGTCAGCCCCCCGCCCCCCACGCCGGGCCACGGGGAGCCAGGAGGCGGGCAGATGGAGCGACCCAGAGTATAGGATTAACCTGAGCAGAAGGAAACATGGCGGCTGCAGCAGACGCCTCGCCGTCACCGACGAATCAGGAGCTGAGAAATGATCTTCATCCAGAAAGACTCAGAAACACAAACATGTCAAACCTTCAGAAAAGGAAACAGAACCGCCATCAAACGGTGATCCGGACAGGAAATGAACTGGTTCTGAACGTGTGAAGAGACGGACCGACTGGATCAAACTACCAAAACTCTACACTCAGAACAAGGGCTCTGAAGAAAGGGTCTTTGGCTCAGGATGAGACCAGGGTCCACGGAGACCAGGGAGAGTCCACGGAGACCAGGGAAGGTCTGAGGAGACCAGGATCCACGGAGACCAGGATCCACGGAGACCAGGGAGAGTCCACGGAGACCAGGGAGAGTCCACGGAGACCAGGATCCACGGAGACCAGGATCCACGGAGACCAGGGAGAGTCCACGGAGACCAGGGAAGGTCTGAGGAGACCAGGATCCACGAAGACCAGGGAGAGTCCACGGAGACCAGGGAAGGTCTGAGGAGACCAGGATCCACGGAGACCAGGATCCACGGAGACCAGGGAGAGTCCACGGAGACCAGGGAAGGTCTGAGGAGACCAGGATCCACGGAGACCAGGATCCACGGAGACCAGGGAGAGTCCACGGAGACCAGGGAAGGTCTGAGGAGACCAGGATCCACGGAGACCAGGATCCACGGAGACCAGGGAGAGTCCACGGAGACCAGGGAAGGTCCGAGGAGACCAGGATCCACGGAGACCAGGGAAGGTCTGAGGAGACCAGGATCCACGGAGACCAGGGAGAGTCCACGGAGACCAGGGAAGGTCCGAGGAGACCAGGATCCACGGAGACCAGGGAAGGTCTGAGGAGACCAGGATCCACGGAGACCAGGGAAGGTCCGAGGAGACCAGGATCCACGGAGACCAGGATCCACGGAGACCAGGGAGGATCGGAGGTCCGGTCCAGAAGGACTGTCTCAGGCGGGTTCGGGTCTTCAGGGCCTGTTTGGAGCCTGACGGGATGATTGATGCCCCTCAGATCTTTGAAGTGTGTCTGCAGAGCAGCTGTGGTGCAGCGTCTGGCCTCATGGCTGCAGCCTGACTCTCTGTCTCTCTGTGTTTCAGTCGTTCCAGGGCAGCCAAGGACGAGCTTACCTGTTCAACTCCGTGTAAGTATGAGTCCAGCTTGATGTTCTGAGGCGGAGCTTCGTGCTCCTCAGCCCCTCCCCCACCCCCCTGTTCATAGAACCAGAACCAGAACTTTCCTCTGAATTAGACTGACGGGATCCGTTTTTACAGAAGAAATCCTAAAACATCAAGAATAGAGTCCAACTTTTTAATTTTACAAAAAAAAATTAGAAATAATTTCTGAATGTCAACAATAAGCTTGAGATTGTAGGACTGGGAGCTGGTAAAACGGTTCGATTCCCAGAGGCCGATGAGCATCCAGACCCCTCATGCTACTAACCGGAGCCCCATGGGGCCCAGATGGGTCTGTCCCGGTCCTGGTGTAAAACTCTACCAAAACACCGAGCACATCAGTGACAGCTGATTGGCCGTGGCGAGCCCTGATGGG
Organism: Oryzias melastigma; assembly: GCF_002922805.2. NCBI lineage: Eukaryota > Metazoa > Chordata > Actinopteri > Beloniformes > Adrianichthyidae > Oryzias > Oryzias melastigma. The sequence continues at coordinate 821,368 of NC_050520.1, forward strand.
ATGTGCCGCATGGCGAACAAGAACGACAAACCGAAGATTAAAAAAGAAGCTTATGGGTTAAGAAGCTTCTTACAAAAATAAAACCTCAAAAAGTCAAAGTTAGAGTTCTGGACAGTTGATGTGAACAAATCCAGAAAATGCTGATGAAGTTTATGAAATAAAGTCTCCAGAAATGACCTGAAAATGTCTGAAACGGTCCAGACATTCAGGAACGTCTAAACCGGAGAACGTGAGGATTCCTGGAGAGTTTAAAAGAACTAAAGGGGGAAGTCCGGAGTAGAGCTGCAACGATGATTAACCAACGACTGATCGACTATTAGAATAGTCGACGACTAATTTAATGGTCGATTAGTCGTTACTTTATATTAAATTGAGTCAGAGTGTAGTAAAGATGAAAGTTATAATAACATTCTGATAGTTTTTTGGATTATTTTTCCTTTATTAAGGTTTTTTAGGCTAATTTGGAGTTTAGCTAATATTTCAGCTACATGCTAATTATTTTTGGCTAATTAGGATTTTTGTATCTTTTAGGCTAATTTTGGCATTTAACTACTACTTTAGCTGCCTATCAGCTCGAGTGTTTTCAGCTATCGTCACTAACATCTTCAGCGGCCAAATTCAGCTGCCAGCATTCACACTATTTATCACAGCTAATGCTGTATATCTAGTTTTTAGTTAGCTTAAAGCTAACGATGGTCAAGATGTGTGCTTTACATCCAGTTTATCCATGACCCGATTAGTCGACTATTAAACTATCGATTGAGGCAGCTCTAGTCAGGATCATGCAGAGATGGAGAGAAGACAGAAGCAGGAGCTGCAGAGTCTGCAGAGTCTGCAGAGTCTGCGACTGCGCAGATCAGTGTCGGACCTGAACCATTGATGCTGTAGAGCAGGGGTATTCAAGTCCAGGCCTCGAGGGCCGGTGTCCTACATGTTTTCCAACCAACCTTCCATTGAAGCTCCTTATTGGCTAAACATACCTGATCCTGGAAATTAGCAGCCAATAAGGAGCTTCAATGGAAGGTTGGTTGGAAAACATGTAGGACACCAGCCCTCGAGGCCTGGACTTTAATACCCCTGCTGTAGAGGAAATCACAAAGTCTGGATAAAAAAGAATCTGCAGCTGAGGCATCAGAGGCCAAAGGGATAAGTTGTGGTGTCCCACAAGGATCTATTCTGATCCCACTGCTGTTCAATATCTACATCAATGATATATTCAATGTTTCCAAACTTTTAAAACTCATTTTATTTGCTGAAGACACAAATATTTTCTATTCTACAGACAATCAAAGGGAACTTATCAATGTGTTGAACAGAGTTAATCAAAATAAAGTTATGGATGGATTACAGCAAACTATCTTTGGATCTAGACAAATCTAAAGTGATGTTTTTGGTAATTATAAAGCCAACACAGAGCTCTGAAATTAAGTTAATAATGACAGAATCGAAAGTGTTACAGGAATTAAATTCTTAGGGATTGTTATTGATAACAAACTGAAGCCACACATCAGACACAAACAAACTAAAGTTTCAAGAAGTATTTCAATGATAAATAAATCTAAATATATATTAGAATACAACTGTAGATATTTATTGTACTGCTCCTTAATATTACCATATTTCACCGACTGTATAGAAGTTTGGGGTAATAATGATGAGAGTTCACTACATCCTCTCTTTATGCTCCAGAAACGAACCATCAGAATTATACATAAAGACAGTTATCAGGATCACACTAACAATTTATTTGATCAATCCAGAATTCTAAAACTGTTTGACCTTGTTGATCTTTATGCTGCACAGTTACTATACAGAGCTAGTGGGAAAACATTCCCATAAATATCCAGAAACAGTTCTTAGAACATGAAGGAGGAATAAACTGAGAGGATGCAGGAACTTCAAGGTCGGATTGATAAGAACCACAAAGAAAAGTTTCTGTGTTTCTGTGTGGAACTAAACTCTGGAACAAGTTCAGTAATGATCTGAAACAATGTTCAAGCATTTATACATTCAAGAAAACGTATAAAGAAACTCTAATCTATGAAGATAAGACGAGTCAAAGATCAACTGGTGGTTGAAGAATTCCAAATGTCTGAACTTGAATGTGATGAAATAATCAAAGATTTTTAAATGTAATCGATGAGTTTTATGTTCTGTAATATGCAGTAATGATCACTGAAAGGTTTACAATCACTATAAACAGTGAAATGAAGTAATTAATAAGGGGTGGGATTATATAAGTTCACTTCTTCCCGCTCCTTTTCAATCAATCAAACTGACTTTAGTTAATTATCACAAAAATAAATGAACCAAACGTGACATAAGTGTGTTTGTTTTTCTATTTTCTAATCAATACATCTCATTGTTTCTGTAATGAGTTTGAAATAATTGTGTTTTGTCCTGTATTTTTTTCAGTCTATATCTAATTAAACCAACCAATCAATCAATCTGGTCTTCCCTCAGGGTGAATGTGGGTTGCGGTCCGGCGGAGGAGCGGGTTCTCCTCACAGGCCTGCACGCCGTGGCGGACATCTACTGTGAAAACTGTAAAACCACGCTGGGCTGGAAGTATGTGAGTATGAGCAGCACCTTCTCCTTCCTCAGAACTCCTCAGAACTCCTGTTGCTGGTTCGGTCCGGTCCGGGGACGTGGATCATCACACAGTTTTAGCGTTTTGTATTCAATAAAAACATTCAGATTGTTATCATAATTTTATATATCAAGATCATTTATTGAAGAACACAGGAAACTACAGGCTGATCCCAAATGAGAAACGGGCCGAGAGCTTCAGCGTGTCAGGAGGAACCGGTCCTTTAGGTTTGTGTTGATGCAGGAATGAATTAGAACCAGCTGAGCTCATGTCTACCTCGACATTAGAACTAACAGAATCAGAATCTTCACAAATATACGACGTGGAAACATCTACGAAGTTCTACAGCAGAAGAACTGCTTCACTGAGACGGAGAGGTTCTGATGTTTGGGGTTACTGACCACCAGTGTTCAATTCAATTCAATTCAATTTTATTTATATAGCCCAATATCACAAATTCAATTTGCCTTTGCCTTTGTGTTGGGACTAACGCCGTTAGTAACACCGTTTAAGTATAACGGCGTTACTAACGGCGTTATAAATCAAGTAATTTAGTAATCTAACTAATTACTTTCATCCTCGCTGTAACGC
>NC_050520.1:825819-827629 GCF_002922805.2 Oryzias melastigma
TTGTTTTTTTATTGGGGGAGGGGTTGTGCAGTTCCTGGTTCTTCTTCCCGTCTGCGGCAGCGAGCAGCGTGGGATCTACAGAGGATTTATGTACATAAATATATCTATAGATCTAAACACACACGGAGACGTCTACGACGACATGTCTTAACGTAGACGTGTCCACGTAGACGTGTTCACGGAGACGTGTCCACGTAGACGTGTCAGCGTAGACGTGTTCACGGAGACGTCTACCTGTAGACGTGTTCACGTAGATGTGTCCGCGTAGACGTGTCCGCGTAGACGTGTCCGCGTAGACGTGTCCGCGTAGACATGTCCGCGTAGACGTGTCCACGTAGACGTGTCCGCGTAGACGTGTTCGCGTAGACGTGTCCGCGTAGACGTGTCCGCGTAGACGTGTCCGCGTAGACGTGTCCACGTAGACGTGTTCACGTAGACGTCTACCTGTAGACGTGTTCACGTAGACGTGTTCACGTAGACGTGTCCGCGTAGACGTGTCCGCGTAGACGTGTCCGCGTAGACGTGTCCGCGTAGACGTGTCCGCGTAGACGTGTTCGCGTAGACGTGTTCACGTAGACGTGTTCGCGTAGACGTGTTCACGTAGACGTGTTCACTTAGACGTGTTCACGTAGACGTGTCAGCGTAGACGTCTACCTGTAGACGTGTCCACGTAGACGTCTCCACGTAGACGTGTTCACGTAGACTTGTCCACGTAGACGTCTACCTGTAGACATGTCCGCGTAGACGTGTCTACGTAGACGTGTCCGCCTGTTCGTTGTGTTCTGCTGATTGCGATTGTGGCTGGCCCCATTTTGCAGAAGCATCAGAGGCGTGTCCTCGTGAACGCGGCGATGCGCCGCCGTGACATCACCACACATACGATGTTGGTAGCTGGTAGGCGTTGAGACATTTGCCGTCATGCACGTGTGTGTGTGCACATGAATGTGTGTTTATGCATGGGGGGGGTACTTGAGCTGCTTGGTTTGCACTTTGAGGAGGTGGTGGTTCATCCGGGTTTGGGGGGAGTGGTTTGGGGGGGAGGGGTTTGGGGGGAGTGGCGTTACATTGGAAACCTCAAAGTCAAATAATGCGGCGCTGCTTCAAATGCCCCCCCCCCTCCCCCCTCCCTTTGTTTTGGGTTGTTGTGCAGCGCATAACTCTACAGACGTGCCCCCTCCCCCTTTAAAGCTCCGCCCCTTTAGAGTCCTATTTTCTACAGGTCACAGGTTTTATTTAAAGGGATGGGACTGTGACCGCAGGTGAGGGTGGGCGGGGCCGTGGTGATTGATTACTTTGCCGGCGAGGTCAGTCACGTCACACGACCTTATATGGTCAAACATACGACAATGCAAACCCTTCTTAGCTACTTGAAGACGCGCTGGGGGGCGGCAGAGGCGCCTCGCCGCTCCGTCACACATTAAGGTTTTATACAGATTTCTACGGCTTACGTTTGTTTCCCGACTTGAAGCACTTTGGTTCACTGTACCTCCGTGCGTGTGCATGTGTGCGTGCACGCTCACAGTGAATGTTTCCTCCCGTGTTTTTCCGTGGCGGTTTTCCGACTCTAAATCCTTCGGAGGTCATTTTGTCTTTTGTTTTTTCATTTGTTGGCTTCTGGAGTGTGTGTGCTGGTGGGCCCCGGTCTGGGGGCGGTGTTCAGGTCCTGGTTCAGGCCCTGGTTTGGGGCCCGGTGTTTGTGGCCTGGTTCAGGTCCTGGTTCAGGTCCTGGTTGAAGTCCTGGTTCGGGGCCCGGTGTTTGTGGCCCTGCTGAGCTGTGTAAACATTCAGGGCGAGCTGGTATCTCCCATCA
>NC_050520.1:827916-835309 GCF_002922805.2 Oryzias melastigma
TCCGTTACGCCCCGTCAGCTGCAGTGACCTTGAGCGGGCTGCGGGGGCGCTGTGATGTGTGAGGAGCGTGAATCCGGATGCTCCAGCTGTTACACGCCGTGTTGCCCACTCCGGCCACCAGGGCGGCGCCAGCTTCCTCACAGACTCACCTTTGGATCCGTCAGACCTGAAGCCGCCAGTGTCACGGCGTACCAAATAAAGCGGCTCCGCCGACCGTCTGGAGCTCGTGTTACTCCAGCGCTGAACCAAAACCCGGAGAATGTTCTGTCAGAACTGCATCCCAGCAGCCGCAGGAGGACCGTAGATACTCGCTGCTGAAACTGTTTACCTTCTACTGTCTGTTCTCGGGTGACACTGGCGGGACACTTTCTGAGCTGTTACCGCGTGAAAGCAGGACTTCTGTCGGCGGCGGGAAAGTTCCTCCGAGGCCTGTAAAACTTTGCTTTAAGGTCTACAGCATGTTGTATTTATAAAGGCTGATGTGGTGCCTGTTTGGTTTCCTGAATTTAAAGATGAATTCTATATGCTTTTTATTTAACTACATTGCTTTGCATTCTGTCTTAGTGAAGCCATGTCACTCGTCTGTTTCACTCTATTGTAAACTATCAGATATCACAATAAATTTTCAATGGCATCAGTGGCTCCTCCTCCTTTGTTTTGACACCATGATGTCACACTTTCAAGATGGCGCCCTCCGTCTCACTGTCAGCTTTCAAAGAACATGCAATTGTGATCAAAAGCATCTTAGAATAATCTGTGGAGCTCTATGTTGCCATAACAACAACATAATGTAATGTCAGTGATGCTACTGAGGTTTTTAAGGATCATTTTGAATTTTAATAGTTCAGAAACATTTTGGGCTAATTTACCATCTACGGAGGTTTCGTACTATTTCTGAGTCTGCACCTTTAATCCATTTTCACATTTTTTGCAATTTTTTCTTTGTGAACTTTCTGCAACTTTAGATTCTTTAGTAACTTTATTCAAACAGCTTTAGCAATTACAGCAAATCCCCTCAGCATATTCAGCTAAAAGCTTCACACCAGCATCATCACAGGTGATGTTTGTAAAATGTTCCAGCAATAAACACATGTATCCAAACACCAAAACACTCCTGAGTGATCTAAACCTGAAGCTTTGCTCCTTCAGACTCAGCAGAAGAACAGAGAAGAATCTCATCATCATAACGTTTGGTAGGACGACGCCAGCTTCTGACGCCGGGCCGTCGTCTGAACTGACGGTGAAGACAGAAGGATCATGGGAGCTCTGGCTGCTGTGGTGCAGTGACCGACCTCTGATCAAAAGGTTTCAGGTTTCCCACTCTGACTGCGTGTCCAACCCCGAACCCCTCTTTGCTCCTGGTGGTTTCAGGTTGGCCGTAGTGTTCAGCCGACGTAGCTTCATCCCATTTACCTTCTGGAATGATGGAGCCTCACCTCCCACCTGTTCTGGCTTCTTATGCAGCAGAATTGATTCAGCATCTCAGTTTGTTTGTTTCCAGGGCTGGGGGGGGTCACATTTACCTGCTGGACGCGTCAGCGCCAGTCGTCCTCGTGGGGGGGTTAAAGATGTCTGAGGTCAGCAGCAGAACATGCGGTGTGATGGGAGGTGACTCATGTTCTGAACGCTGTCCTTCAGCCGTTAAAGATGAGTCATCAGCTGGAGAACATTCTGATGACTCTTCTTCTCTGGACGCCGGTTGCCATGGCAGCTTGAACCGGAGCAACCAGACATCTTCCGGTCCTTCTTCTGGTTTCCCCCCACACCGACGGGAGACCTTCGTCTGTGGACCAGGTCGAAGAGACAGACGTAATTAAAGGATGTAAATTAGGAGGCCGGTACCATGGCAGCAGGTGGCTCCGCCCCCTAAGCTCTGAGAGTCAGAACGAGCCTCCAGCTGCTCGATTCTCTGAAACGGCAGAAACCTGCTCCTCTGGTTCCTTCCTGTGTGTCCGTCTGCTGATGGAACACAAAGATCTAGATTTATTTAGAGTGAGTGATGTTCACTCTCAGCAGGTCCGTCTCTGAACCCCCCAGGACTGGACGCTTCGACACCGGTGCTATTTACAGCTGTCTGATGTCATCTGAGGGAGGGGCCGACCCCCCCCTGGAGTGAGTCACCGAACCAACAGAGAGATGCAGAGAGGGACATCATCACCATCATCTTCATCATCTTCATCATCTTCACCATCATCATCTTCATCATCTTCATCATCTTCATCTTCATCATCATCATCTTCATCATCTTCATCATCTTCATCTTCATCACCATCATCTTCATCATCTTCATCATCTTCATCATCTTCATCACCATCATCATCTTCATCTTCATCATCACCATCATCATCTTCATCATCTTCATCCCCATCACCATCATCTTCATAATCTTCATCACCATCACTATCATCTTCATCATCTTCATCATCTTCACCATCATCATCATCATCATCATCTTCATAATCTTCATCATCTTCATCTTCATCACCATCACTATCATCACCATCACCATCATCATCATCATCACCTTTCTGATCAGAAACAAAGAAGATCTTCAGATGATGCAACAAAAGGAAATTGAATCATTAGAAAACATTTCTCCATAAATCTTCTATAATCTTCCACACCAGCTGGAACTGTAGAATTTAAAGATGATTTCAGGACTACCTACTGTCAAACTTTAAAGACAAGAAGTTCACAGTTTGGGTCACATGACCTGGTGACATCACTGACTGTTAAAACATGAACCAGTTTATTTAAAAAAAGAATACGACTGATAACGACTGATCTCATGTTTCACTGGTTTGTTCTTAGACCAATAAAATCAAAGAGTTTGTTTGATTTGAACTCTTTTCTCAGAGTGACAGCTGATTAAAGATGGCCGCCTCACCTGTAGAGAGGACGACCATCTCTCACCTGTAAGAGGACGACCATCTCTCACCTGTAGAGAGGACGACCATCTCTCACCTGTGGAGAGGACGACCATCTCTCACCTGTAAGAGGACGATCATCCCTCACCTGTAGAGAGGACGACCATCTCTCACCTGTAGAGAGGACGACCATCTCTCACCTGTAGAGAGGACGACCATCTCTCACCTGTAAGAGGACGACCATCTCTCACCTGTAGAGAGGACGACCATCTCTCACCTGTAAGAGGACGACCATCTCTCACCTGTGGAGAAGACGACCATCTCTCACCTTTAGAGAGGACGACCATCTCTCACCTGTAAGAGGACGACCATCTCTCACCTGTAAGAGGACGACCATCTCTCACCTGTAGAGAGGACGACCATCTCTCACCTGTAAGAGGACGACCATCTCTCACCTGTAAGAGGACGACCATCTCTCACCTGTAAGAGGACGACCATCTCTCACCTGTACAGTGGCGGGGGGGGCTGCTGAGGGGAAAGTAAAGTATGTTTCTGTCTTCCAGATCATCTCTGGTTTTCAGCAAAGCTGAAGCTGCAGACAGGAAGTGAACTGTTTTTTTTCTTAAACCTTTATTTAACCAGGTGAGCCGTTTACAAAAACGACCTGGAAGTGGAGAAATACAAAAGTATTAAAACACATTCCAGTATACACAACTATTTACATCAAGAAGAACGATTCAGTTAAAAATTTAATGGAAAATATACACGGATAAAAAACATGGGGGGGTGGGGGGTCAGCTTTCTCCTGTGATCAGGAGGCAGACACCCCCTGAGGACTGAATCTCCTGAATCTCCTGAATCTCCTCCATCCTCCAGAGCCTGGATCTCGTCTGGAGAACCAGGACGCTCCGCTGCGTCGCCTCCAGAACGTGTTTCTGCGTTCAGCAGCGGCGGGGGATCGGGATCATGACGCGGCCTTGTTTTTGTTCCCGTCTGCCTGAATGATGTCATCTCCATTCAGACTCTGCCTCCACACAGGCACTTCTCAGCATCCACTGTTGCCATGGACACTGCCCAGCTGGCACCCATTGGTGGGTGTGGCTTAGTGGCAGGGGTTTGGTCCAATGATGGAGGCGGTGAGTGACCACATTAAGGATGGGATGGAGGAGGGATCTTCAGAGGAGAGGAGATCAGCTGATCCGAGTCTGGCAGCTTCTTTAAGACACAAATCATCAAACCAGTTTTACTATCGCTCAGAGAACACCCAGTGGAAGACAAGAGGATGATTTTATGTACCAAAGGGGAAATAAAGTACAGCCCCCCCCCCGTTACATGGGCTACAAGATCTCGAGAACAACACATCATGCGATTGAAACCCATCAGTCTGGAAAAGATCACAAAGACGTTTCTAAGGCTTTGGGGCTCCAGAGAACAACCGTCAGTTATTGTTCACAAACGGAGCAAACTGGGAACGGAGGCAGACCTTCAGGGGGGGGTCGACCCACTAAAAGGACTCGAAGAGAGCGACTCATGCAGGAGGTCACAAAAGAACCGCGACAACATCAAAAGACCTGCAGGCCTCATGAGGTCAGTGTTCATGACTCGGACATCAAGGACCTCCATGAGAGTTCTCCTGCTGTCAGCAAAGAACAGAACGTCTCACGCTTATCAAAAACCATCTTGATGATCCTCCAGACTTTGAGAAACTGATGAGTCAAACACTGAACGTTTTGGAAGGTGTGCGGCCCGTAACATCTGGAGAAACGCTGGAACTGCGTTTGATAAGAACATTATACCAACTGTGAAGCATGGTGGTGGCAGTGTGATGATCTGGACAACTTGTTGTAATTGATAGAATAATTCTAGCGTCTGCCAGAAGATCCTGAAGGAGAACGTCCAGCCCTCAAACTCCAGAACTCTTGGATGATGAAGCAGGACAATGAAGAACACCAGCAAGTGAATGTAACATAAAGAAACGAAGGTTTTGGAGTCAAAGTCTGGATTTAACTCCTGTTGAAATGCTGTGGAGTGACGTCAAAGCAACACTTCAAGATAGAAACTCCTCCAGTACGGACCAGTTGAAACTATTCTGCAGGATTCAGCCGAGATTCCTCCAGAGATGAGAACGACTCGTCAGCAGTTCCCACCAACGATCCGCCGCTGCACAGGAGGTCTGAGCCGTTTTCAGGTTCAGAGGGTGATTACTTCAAATCAGGTCAGGTTTGGACTTTTGTGCCTTTCATAAATAAAATCATTTACAAACTGGAGTTTGGATTTCCTCGTCTCTGAACGATTTGGTTTGATGATTTGACTGAGATCCACATGGAAACAGAAATCATGACGGCTGGATGGCGGTCCTTCCATTAGAGGCAAGGGGGGGTTCAGCGTCCTGCCCAAGGACACTTCGCCACGCGGGGAATCAAACCTGCAATCTCATCAGAGGTCGACTGCCCGACCGCTACACCACAGCCGCAGAAGAGGACGAGAACCGGGACAAGAAAGATTTTCTCGAGTCACCGACTGAATAACTGCAGCATGTGAAGACCCGACCTGCCGACTGAGGGAAACGTCTGGAACCTTCATGGTCACAATGACTCCAGTGCCCCACAGGCTGCTGGGATTCCTTAGGCAGGGGGGGTCAAACTCAACCACACGGGGCCAACACCCAAAACACACCTCAATAAATAACATTACCTCCAATAATGCTAGTGTGAATGATGGAAGCTGAAGATGCTGAAGCTGATGGGCAGCTAAAAATAGCTAAAGGCCAAATTAGCCTAAAAAATACAAAAAAAAAACTTCCATTAGCCAAAATATTAGCTAAACTCCAAAATATCCTAAAAAAATCTTAGTAAATGTCAAAATAGTCCTAAAAACTATCAGAATGACGATTTTAAAATGTTAAAACTGTTACGTTTTAATGAAAATGCAGGAATGTTATTCCAGAATAAATCAACTCAAACCTTAAATAACTTTAATATTTTACTCTCCATGAAAATATATTTGGTCAAAATAACAATAAAACAAAATGATCTGGAGGGCCGGATCCGGCCCCCGGGCCTCAACTGTGACACATGACTTAAGGTTTCACGGTGGAGCCGTGATGGGACCGGTGACTGAGACCCCCCCCCACAGAAGTTAAATCTAAATAAAACCCAAACACTTCTTTAAAAAGCAGATTTTATTTACAGCGTTCAGAACAGATTATAGAGATCATAAAAAGAAGATCTGAACTTCTGCTACCAGGAGCTGAAGTCTCCAAAGCCGGCCTTCCCTTTGGGCTTCTTGGCTCCGCCTCCACTGGTGGACGGGGCGTCGTCCTCAGGAGCCGAGCGTTTCCTGAGGAGGAAGCAGAAGGTTATCTCCAAACCTTCAGGGCGATGGCTCCACCTTACAGGACAAAGGGGCGTGTCCTTACGAGGAGGCGGGGTTGATGTATTTGCCCACTCCCTCCTTGAAGGTCTTGGGTTTCTGCTCCTCCTTGGCTTTCTTCAGGTTGACGTTAGCCTGCTGCGCCTCCTCCTGCTGCTTCTGCCGCTCCTTCTCTCGCTCTGCTGCGATCTGCAGAGGAACGACAGCGTCTGTCGCTGAAACGCCGTTTCTACATCTGCTGACGCGTCAGAAGTTCCTCATGCACCACATATGTCTGCAGATGAAAGCTAGGAGCCTAAACGACTGCTGAGCTCATGACCACGCCCCCTCCAGAGGCGGGGCCATGTTTGGAGGAGAAGACAAATCCACATTTTCATGATAAACTAAATCAGGTGGAATCTTCCATCCACAGAACCAAACAGAACCAAACAGAACCAGTAACAGCAGCGCTGAAGAATGTCAGCTGCAGGTCCAACGTTTAATTCAATTCAAAAACTTTATTAACCCCTGGGGGGTAATTCTGTTTTCAGGTGAAGAGTCTTCTATCAACATTCAGGTAACATCTGACAGTATCATATAACAAGAATACCTGAGCGTCCGCCTCCTCGTACGGATCCACAAACACCGTCGTACTCACGAGTTTGATCTCCGTCTGTTAGAGGAAGTCAGAAGGTTTTCACAGCTTCAGAACATGAACGCAGCTCTTCACACCTGTACCAGGTAAAGTCCCCCCCCCACACATCTGTGAAACCCCGCCCACCTTTGGCTTGTCCGTTTTAGGATCACACACTACGTTCTCCATGGCCGTGAGCGTCTCAAACCCACCGACGATTCTGCAGAGAAGGCGACCAATTAGAGCAGCCCACACAGAACAGGCCACGCCCAGTTTGACCCAGAACCCTAGACCATCACAGCACAGAAAACTGTTCCAGAGCTCTGAAGTTCTGCTTCCTGGAAGGAAACGCTACTCCTCATGAACACCTCATGAACACCTCAAGAGACCCCTCAAGAGACCCCTCAGGAGACCCTCAGGAAACCCCTCAGGAGGCCCTCAAGAGACCCTCAGGAGACCCTCAGGAGACCCTCAGGAGACCCCTCAGGAGACCCCTCAGGTGGCCCTCAGGAGACCCCTCAACAGACCCTCAGGAGACCCC
>NC_050520.1:835318-852828 GCF_002922805.2 Oryzias melastigma
CCCTCAGGAGGCCCCTCAGGAGGCCCCTCAGGAGGCCCCTCAGGAGACCCAGGTTTTCTCTGCTGGAGAGGGAAAGGCTCTTTGCGAGGAGGAGCCTGAAGGACTCTGAATGGAGCATCAGAGACCTGGTCTGTGGACCGTCTGGATCCTTCAGGATCCTGAAACGCTTCATCTGCACTAAAACCATCAAGAATTTTTCATTTGCATGACATGTTTATTATTCTGATCAATGATTTTATTTAAGTCAGAAGAGTTTCACATTTTAAAACTTCTATTCATTTTTTTACTTTGAGTTGTTTTTACTTTAATTGTACTTTTTTTTTCTTCTCCGTTTTCTCTTAAGAACTGTAATGGAAGCTGCAGTAATAAATGTTGCATAAGTAAAGATTGGATTTTCTGATGAATGAAAGAGGAGGAGTCAGAGATGGACACCTCCTCCTGCTCCTCCTCCTCCAGCTGAGGAGGACAAACATGGTGGAGATCTGCAGTGAAGGAGCTTCTGCAGCAGCAGCGCTCCAGGAGGTCAAATGACAGCCTGACCTCTGAGGCTCCGCCTCTGGAAAGGTACCTTCCAAATACGGTGTGCTTCCTGTCCAGGTGGGTGCAGGACCGGAATGTGATGAAGCTGAGGAGGAGGAGGAAGAAGGTTACAACGTCACAGATGCCAGACATTAAAAATGAACTTCTTGTGTTTCATCTCGTCTGTAAGCAGAAGAGAAGACGGTTCCTTACAACTGAGACTTGTTGGTGTTTGGACCCGAGTTGGCCATGCTGAGGACCCCCCGGCCCGTGTGGGACAGGTTGGGCCGGAACTCGTCCTTGAAGGGTTTTCCCCAGAAGGATTCTCCTCCTGAGAACCAGAGTGACAGAGAGAGGAGATCAGGAGGAGATCTGAGGAGATCAGGAGGAGATCTGAAGAGATCAGGGGGAGATCTGAGGAGATCAGGGGGAGATCTGAGGAGATCAGGGGAAGATCTGAGGAGATCAGGAGGAGATCTGAAGAGATCAGGGGAAGATCTGAGGAGATCAGAGGAGATCAGGAGCTCTAAGGAGATCAGGAGATCTGAAAAAATCAGGAAGAGATCAGGAGGAGATCAGAAGGAGATCTGAGGAGATCAGGGAGAGATCTGAGGAGATCTGAAGAGATCAGGGGGAGATCTGAGGAGATCAGGGGGAGATCTGAGGAGATCAGGAGGAGATCTGAAGAGATCAGGGGAAGATCTGAGGAGATCAGAGGAGATCAGGAGCTCTAAGGAGATCAGGAGATCTGAAAAAATCAGGAAGAGATCAGGAGGAGATCAGAAGGAGATCTGAGGAGATCAGGGGGAGATCTGAGGAGATCAAGAGGAGATGAAGGGGAGATCTGAAGAGATCAGGAAGAGATCAGGAGGAGATCCGAGGAGATCAGGGGGAGATCTGAGGAGATCAAGAGGAGATCTGGAGGAGATCAGGGGGGGATCTGAAGAGATCAGGAGGAGATCTGAGGAGATCAGGAGTAGATCAGAAGGAGATCTGAAGACATCAGGAGGAGATCTGAGGAGATCAGGAGGAGATCAGGAGGAGATCTGATTAGATCTGAGGAGATAAGGAGGAAATTTCAAGAGATCAGGAGGAGATCTAAAGAGATCAGGATAAGATCTGAGGAGATCAGGAGGAGATCTAAAGAGATCAGGATATCTCAAGAGATCAGGAGGAGATCTGAAGAGATAACGAGGAGATCTGAGAAGATCAGGAGGAGATCTCAAGAGATCAGGAGGAGATCTGAGGAGATCAGGAGGAGATCTGAGGAGATCAGGGGAAGATCTGAGGAGATCAGGAGGAGATCTGAAGAGATAACAAGGAGATCTGAGAAGATCAGGAGGAGATCTGAGGAGATCAGGAGGAGATCTGAGGAGATCCAGAGGTGTCGGACGGTTCTTTCTTCCAGATTCATTTCTAATAATTCCCGCTTCTTTATCTCTCTTATATCGTGGTCATTTACAAGAGAAAGAATTATTCAGTCAATATTTGCCATTTTATTCACGTCATTTTTTCGGTTTGGATCATTTTTTCACAGAAAGCGAGCAATATGATCCGTGATGTTGTACTCCAGAAGAAACAGAGCTCCTGTTGTGATGTACACCCCCCCACCAGAACGTTCAGGGGAAACCAGCCCAGCAGTCTGAACACACAGACAGCTGACCCCCCTTCACCCCCCCCCCTTCATCCCCCGACGTATATTTAGCATCTCTCAGGTCCTCGTAGGTTCAGCGTTTCTACAGAGGATCTTAAATTATTGACAGTGAAAGCAGCCCAGGCTCCGCCCACCTGTGCCGGTGCCGGTCGGGTCTCCTCCCTGGATCTGAAAGAGAAGCAAACAGTTTAGAGGATTAAAACGCCATTGTCCTGATCCTCCTGGTGGATCCAGAACCAGAACCCCCCGATGGAGGACGTCATCTCCTCACCATGAAGTTCCTGATGGATCTGTGGAAGATGGTCTCGTCGTAGTATCCCTTCTTACACAGACGGATGAAGTTCTCTCCGGCCTTGGGAACCTGGGGGGGTGGGGGGGTCAGATAGACTGAATGAGACAAAAGTCAAACTCTGCCAGTCAAACATGAACACAAAGTCAGACGCTGCACCTCTACCTTCAGCGATGAGCATAACTCTGTACAGTCGCCATGACAACCTCATTTAAAGACAAAGACCTGTTTTTACTGCTTCTTTATCTTAAGCTTCAGTAACAACTAAGAAGAGGGTAAAATTAAAATAAGACTGACCAGGAATAAGAAATCTGATGCATCCACTGTTATGATAAAACACCTGATGACCTCAAAGCTCCACCTGGTTACAGATCAATCATCTGTGCAGAAGCTGCTTTCATTTTGAATCTTTTTACTAAAGTCACAATTTGTTGCTAATCTGAAAACAGCAGAGAAGAATATTAAGTCTGCAACTGATAATGAGCTAAGCGTCTGCATGAACGTCTGCATGAACGTCTGTCTGTATGAACGTCTGCGTCTGCATGAACGTCTGCGTCTGCATGAACGTCTGCGTCTGCATGAACGTCTGCGTCCGCATGAACGTCTGCGTGAACGTCTGCGTGAACGTCTGCGTGTGCGTGAACGTCTGCTCCATCGGGTATCTGCTGCAGGCCCTGAGAGCGAGCGTCTGACCACGGCGTCTGACGTCACCTTATCACAGTGCAGCTCCAGGTTCAGGTCTCCCAGGTTGGTGTGCAGGCGGACGTAGCCTTTCTTCTTCACGTACTGGTAACGCACAGCGTCGTCGGCGATGGCGTCTGCCACAAAAACACAACATTTATAAAGGTTAAGGTGTCGACCACTGCACACGCGGTCCGCTCCAGAAGCCTGACACTGATAACTGACAGCTGAGCTCTCAGAACGTCCCTGCTGGTTGTTGAGTCGTACTTCTTTAAAACTCCTGGTTCCTGCTGCAGAATCTCCTCGCATCACGTCACAGAGAAACACAGAGGACCAAACTAAACTTTCTTTAATAGAGTTCATTTAAGTGACTTTATCCCCTCAGGATACTGACACTGACATGAACAACAAGATAACTGGGAACAAATGCTGCGAAGTCAACGTGTTTTATTCACACTTTATTTGATCCAATGAAGCCTGTTAAATTATTTCTCATATTTCCGTTTTAGAAAACAGAAAGGGGTCACAAAGATCCAAGTTTTCTTCTCTGCAGACAGGAGGTGGTCAGAGGAGAATCAACACAACGTCTCTGGTTGGTCTGGATAAACAGGAGAATCCAGAGCTTTTTTACCTTCAGAGTAGTGACGTGGAAATGTGAGCTTACCGGCCTCATGGATCGTTGAAGGAGTCATGGCTGTAGAGGTGAAAGAGGCAGAAACTCTGCCTGTTGAGTAGTGGGCCTGGGGGGTCAGAGAAATGTATATTTTTTATTTCTGCATGGACAGAAAAAAACAAGAGCAGAACTAAAATACAACCCATCGACCTGTCAAAGAGAGGTTGGCATCGCAACAACGGGGGAAACAACGAGAAAACAACAGGCTAACAATGAGGAAACAACAGGCTAACAACGAGAAGACAACAGGCTAACAACGAGGAAACAACAGGCCAACAACGAGGAAACAACAGGCCAACAACGAGAAAACAACAGGCTAACAACGAGAAAACAACAGGCTAACAACGAGGAAACAACAGGCTAACAACGAGGAAACAACAGGAGAAAAATTAGTAATGAGGTTGTAGGGAATTTGTTCATGAATTCCATCGTCTTCAGGAGTCTGTATACATTGTTTATGTTTATTCTTGAAGTTAACTTCACATATTGAGAGGTCAGAGTTCATCGTTCTGTTTGGGATAATTACGGCCTAATACACAGAAAGATCTAGAATAGGAAAATATTTACTTTTACTGTGAAGAATCCCCCAAAATGCAAACAATCCTTTTTAACATAAAATAAAAACATATACTGTCACTTAAGACGCGTAGAAAAGTTAATGACAATTATAAGGTGTTTGCAGATATATTTGAACATCTTTTACAGAGGATGAAAACACAGAGAAGCTTCATTTGTCATTCGGCTTCTCATCACTTAAAGTTACTTAAGTGAAAAGAGTTTTAATAGAAAAAAAAGAAATAACTTTAAGACTTTGATTTCTAGATACTGATTCTGCACTAATTATGTTAGAATGTTCTAATACTGATTATTCTGATGTGGAAAAACAACAGTGAGCTGAACCCGATCAAACTCTAATCTTAATGGATCTGATCTTCATTCTTGTTTACTTGTTTGTACACAAATTTCATTGATTATCTAGAAGAAATAAAAGTAAAAACTTCACCTGAACTGTAGCAGGTATTGATCTCAGAGTCTCACTGCTGTTAATTTGGATTAGGATCTCCTGATCCATTTTAGATCAGTCAATCAAATCCAATCGAATCTATCAAAATGAACCAAGATCGACTAAAAATCAGATAATCATCCACAGACGACGATATGGATCAAATAGTTAAAATGAATCGCTGCACCCCCACAATAATAATAAAATGAATAGTTTGACTCAGACCTTCAGAAAACCTGATTTTCAGAGAAACAATTGAAGAAAATCTGAAGATGGTTTTGAAAATGAGGACAAACTAAAGAACAAAATGGACATAAGTCCTTAAATAACTGGAGGAGATCAGGACGTAAACCTGGAGACGCGCTTCCTCCCTTCAGGGATGAGGACGTGCACGCTCTCACCCTGGCGAGCACATTTGTTGACACGGCGTTTTAGCTCAGAGGACGGCTCAGTGAGCAGAAAATGAAGGCGGAGCCTCAGACTTTGACACGTTTCTGCTCCAGTTGCTGTGAAAGCTCAGACTTCACCTGGTTTGCTCTGTCTGCTTTGCATTCCCTGCTGTGTGAGACCATCACCACCTCCATCACCACCTCCATCTCCACCTCCATCACCTCCTCCATCACCACCACCTCCAACACCACCTCCATCTCCACCTCCATCTCCACCTCCATCACCTCCTCCATCACCTCCTCCATCACCTCCTCCATCACCACCTCCTCCACCACCTCCTGACCACAGACGGTCAGGAAACCTTCACAAAGAGGAGCAGAAGCTGCTCCAGTTTGACTGATGACCCATCATGTCCGTTACTCCTCTGAACCTCTGACTTCCTCAAACTGCTCTCCTGCTGGTTACACACCGTCTGGCTCCCTCTTGTGTTGAAACCTGACACGACGCCTTAGAACCAAACACCTGATCTGACAGTGAAATGTTCCCGACGCTTCATTTTACTGTCAAAGTTCTGCTCGTCATCACTCGTCTCAACACAATCAAATCTGTCATCTACGATGTTCCAGAAACAAAGGGGCAGCCGGCTCGCCACTGCTTTTGAAAACTAAACGTTTGCGCACGTGATCCGCCTTCATGACGAGAGGGATGAAGCCCCGCCCACAACAATACGCCTCATCAACCATCAGAAAGCACCGCGACTTCAGAGACTGAACAGCTGAGCTCTTGAATGAAGTAATGAAGGGAAGTGGGGGTGTAGAGTTAGGGTGGGNNATCCTCATTTTAACTCCCTTTATACTTTTACTGCTATTGTAGGTTTTATTTAACAGACGATTGTTTTAACATGTTGTCTTAATTCTACACTCTCATGGTCCCTGGAAACTCAATTTCACTTTGTAATACGCTGTATGAAGGAACGAGACACTAAAGCTTCTCTTCTCCTGGCTTCACGTTCAGCTGCCTGTGGGAGGGGCTAACTCACCACCGCATTAGCCAAACACTCGGGAGGAAACCAGGATCTGCTCCATCATGACCTCACTCCCACGTTACCCCAGAACTTTAGTAAACCGAGCAGAAGACGCCCGTCAGCGAGGCCGCGATTAGTCGAATAATCCACTCTTAAAATAGTAGATGATTAATTTAATAGTCGATTAGTCGTTACTTTATTTTATAGAGTCAGAGTGTAGTAAAGATGAAAGTTATAACGGGATTCTGCTAGATTTATGGACTATTTTGGCATTTTTTACACTTTTTAGGCTAATTTGGAGATTAGCACATATTTCAACCACATGCTAGCTGTTTTGGCTAACTTAACCTTTTTTTGTTTTGTTTTTTAGGATAATTTGGCATTTAACTAATATTTTAGCTGGCTATCAGCGTTAGCATTTTTAGCCATTAGCTGCAGTGCTTATAGCCAGAATTCACACTAGTATTATCACAGCTAATGCTGCATATCTAGTCTGTAGTTAGTTTAAAGCTAATGATGGTTCAGATCTGTGTTTTACATCCAGTTTGCTCATGACCCGGTTGGTCGACTAATACAATAATCGCTTGTGGCAGCTCCAACTCCAACAAAACTCCAGATCTTGAGCGTGACTTTAGTCAACGGATCAGAAGACGTCGTCAGCAGGAGTACGGTCCGTTTGCTGGTTCTACTCACGGCGTTGAGTTTGTCCGTCTTCTTGGCCTCGGGCTCCTTCATGGTGGACGCCAGCAGCTGGTCTCCTTTGTATTCCTTGTAGAGCTCGGCTAAGGTCTCCCTGGTCTCCAGGTTGGTGCTCTTCAGATGGTACGCCGGGTCCTGCTTGGCCTTCTCCTCGTCTTAATGAAGAAGATAAATCCGTCAGACACACAACAGCTTCCAGAACCATGTTTCTCCAGACGCCTCACCTGGATCCAGAACTTTTAAATTGTTTTTCACGTGGAAGAAGTTGGAGACGTTGAATTTATCCAGGTTTGTTGGATCCTTCAGACACAGAAACCATCAGAAAACCTACATCTACTTTTGCAGAATGATTCAGACGTCTGCTGACCTGCAGGGTTATGATGTCCTTCCTGGTGAAGGGCTCGTCTGTCAGCAGGTCTTTAAAGCTCTTGGTCTTGATGTTAAGCTGCTCCACAGCCTGAGGAGGAGAAGAACTCCATAACCAACCAGGAGCTGCGTCAGGCTCCAGCTCGCCTCGACTTTATTCAGATTCATTTGAATTCCTCAGTTTTACTGCAACTGCTGCTTATAAATAAATGCTACTTATTGTTATAAGTTTTAAAATGATTGAATTTGATTCATATTTCCTATAAATTACCTTAACTGTGAACGATAAACCTCACAAGAACATGAGAGCTTGTGTGGACCACAGGTGAGCGGGACGGTCGGTCAGGTTAGACTCAGGTAACACTTTAAAAGACTCGTCCGTGAACACGTACAACACCGGATGCTTTGGTCGGTTTTATTCATTTCTATTTCTTATTGTTTCTCAGCATAATCAAAAACACAAAAGAAGAGGGATGATGTGAAGAATGTGAGTTGGTCCTCTGATCAACATCATTTCCATCCTTCTCATCTTCCTGTTTGAAACTCAAAGTTCAGCTGATGCACTTCACAGTGTGACCACTAGGAGGCTTTTAACAAAGTCAAACGACTTAAATGTATAACAGACAAACCGAATCAAAGATTTCTGAACAGAGTTTTTTTTATTTCCAGCTGATATCTTAAATATATAAATAATAATCAAGGCATAATCTTATCTGAGTAATTGAGCGACGGTCAGAGCTGCAGAACCAGCTCGAATCAGTCCAAACTAAGGGGGCGGGGCCATGAACAGCGCCTCCTACCGTAGAGCAGAACCAGAGCACCTGCGTGAACTCTGGCATCACACCTCAGGTGTCCACTAACCTCATAAGAGAAGACGTTCCCCGTCACCTTGTTGGTCACGATGTGAGAGTTGTTTGTGAAAACGTTGTAGAGAACCGGACAGTGAAACTTTCCTGAGAGAAAAGACACGAGTTAGACGGCCTACAGCTGGACCACGGGGGGGTCAGGGGGGTGAAAGGGTGAACGGGAAGAGAGAGGGAGGAGGATGAAAGAGTGACGAGGGCGGAAGAGTTAAGATGAAGGAGTTTACCGTCGCTGTTCTTTGCAAAGTTGAGCTTAATCAGAGACTTTGCTTCCAGTTTCTGTGAGGAAGGACATTATAATAAATGCAATAAAAACATCTTCTTCACTCTCACAGAATCTGTTCAGAAGCTGAAGGCACTCACCTCCCCAGAGATGGGATTAGTTCCATACTTCTTTATCCATGGAACGATGCTCCTGAAGGAGAGGGAGGGATGAAACCAGAAGGTCTGTTTGTGTCAGTCTTTAAAGAGGAGATCAATAGATTGGACTCACAGCAGGTCGAACACGACGCCGTCCTCGGTGCAGACAGGATACTCGAACGGCTGCAGCGACAAGCTGGAAGGTTTCAGATCAGAAAGATGAGACGGCGTCAGCATCTCCAGCCCACACGTCCAGAACCAACCGGCCCGCCTTACCTGCAGTGGTCAAACGGAAGCCTCCGGAAATTTGCTTGTGGGATTTCTATGGAGGAATGAAGCAAAGAAGAGGCTGTAAATGTAACTAAAAAGTTTACACAAAGAATCTAGGATCCATAAAGGAAAAGGCCATCAAGTGCCGTGGAGATCCTCAGCATCTGCTGCAGTTCTCTCTGGAACCAAATGATGATGGACGATTTCAAGTTTTCCCATTTGATTCCTTTAAAAGACTAAACCTCTTCATATTCAATAATAGCATTCACACTAGAAGGTGAGATCCACCAGACCTCTTTTACACCTTCAGACCCAAAGTCTTTCTCGGAGTGGACCAGAACCACGGAGGACAACAAGAACCGGAAGATCTCCTGCAGGAGAAGAATGTCAGAAGGTCCCAGAGCCTGAGACGTTCTGAGATTTCCCTCCAGCTTTGACAACAATCAACTGAACACCACAAACGGATCGACTTTGATTATATCAGTGTTTACGCTGGAAACTACGATCCAGAAACACCAACAACGTCGGAACCTGAGATGCTAACGCGCTAACGAAACCACAGAAGAAGACTCACCGTTCCTCTTCCCCCCGTAGAAGTTAGTATATTCTGTACATGTGATGTACCTGAAAGGAAATTTCAAAACAAGTTCAAAAACCTTCACATCCAGCAGAAACGAGCTAACGCCAGTTAGCATGTTAGCTAGCTAACGTTAGCTAGCACAATCACAGCGATCGCGTTTGAAACGCTCACATTTTATCTTTTTGGTGTTGTCTCTTCCCCATCTTTACTCTGTCGGCGGAAAAAGACGCAGTCCAGGAGAAAGCCGCTAAAAACAGACCCTTTACCAGTAAAACCCTCCGGTTTACCGGCTAGCTTAACCCTCTTCTTCGTCCTCCAATCGCTCGTGAAGTGAAACTCTACTGCCGCCTACCGGAAGACGATATAACGGCGTCCGCGGTGTAGAACATCCGGTGGTTTCGGTCACATCCTGTGACTTACAAAAACAGATTTTCACACGTTTTGTTTCCATGATCTCTTTATGAACATTTTTACTGAGCGGCAGCAACTAAAGCATTTTATTTAAAATGCGTTTTAGGAATAAATAAATGGAATGTAAAAAAAAAAAAAAAAAAAAAAAAGCTGAGCATCAAGCACTCCTGAAAGCTGAAGATCAGGGGGGTCACCCTCAATCACAGAGTGGGCCAAAATCCAAAACACGAGTTAGATCATGGGCCGAACAGGATAAACATTTATTGAACACTCTAAAACTACATTTTTAAAACAACCCTTTGGCATAATTATGAACTAGATATATAGCATGACCTGTGATAATGTGAATGCTGTGAGCTGAATTTGGCCGCTGAAGTTGCTGAAGCTGATAGCTGAAAACTCTGGTTAATAGCTTAAAAAATGCTGATAGGAGCTAAAATATTAGCTAAATGCATAATTTGCATAAAAAACTAAAAAAATGCATGTTGCAGAAAAAATACATAAGCTTCAAAATAGCTTAAAAAGTCTAAATTAGCCAAAACAGCTAGCATGTAAATATTAGCCTAAGTCTAGAACAGCCTAAAGGAAAAGCCAAAATCGACCAAAAAGAAAAAAAACTTAAATCACATAAATTAAACCTTAAGTAACTTTCAATATTTTACTCTCCATAAAAAATAGATTTTGTCAAAATTATACAAAGTAGAAATAAGCGCAGGATAACCATTAATAACAATAAAATAAAATGATCTGGAGGGGCGGATAGAATCACCCCGAGGGCCGGATCCGGCCCCCGGGCCTTGACTGTGACACGTGGTTACTTTTATATCCTTTTTTAACATTTTCATACTTTTAACATGTCTGTGTGTTTGGAGCAATGGGTGAATTTTGGGATCAATAGTCTATCTATCTGCTGATTAGTATTATTGGATGATGATGGACGTCAGGAGAACTCCAGAGACGCAGAGATGACGATGATACTGAACGATAGTGTTTACCTGATTTCCAGGTGAGGTCATCATTTATCTGGATAATGAGTCCTCTGAAGTTGTCCCAGACCACGGTCTCTTTGGACGGAACCACGGCCCCCCAAACCTGAGAACCCCAGAACCCCCCCAATTTAATCAGAAGACAGTAAATTCACACGCCCTCGTTTGTAGGCATTTTATTGATAATTATGGCTAATCGCTCAAATGTCCTCTGAAACAGGTATAGCTGCCCCCCCCAAACCCACACAGGTGGGGGAGGGGCGTGTCCCGGCTTTAACCAGGGTTCATTTTCAGCCTAAACTCTGTTGGTCAACGACTCTCCGGAGTGATGTGGTGTGAAGCCCACCTGAGTTAGCGCCGCTTTAACACAAACAACTGCAAATTAAAGGGGGGGGTCCCGGCCTTGGCACTTCGTCTGTCCCTCAGAACCACGAGTGGTTCATCGGTGTTAGCCGTCACGGTTAAAAACAGAAACGATGGGGAGGGAGGGAGGGGGCGCTGCTGGGAAAGTGCATGTTGTGGGTTTCTGCTCGCAGGGATCAGCCGCTCCCGCTCGCGTCCGTCCGTCCCCCAACGTCCGTACGTTCATAAAAGAGTCCGAGTCGGAGCGGGCGGGTCAGCGCAGATCCATCACAGACACGCTGTCCGAGGTGATGGTGACGTGAGCGGCGTGCTGCAGAGAGAACAGTCACACGCTCGGAATGTGTTCTCCCAGAATGCACCTGTGGCATCACATCCTGTCGCCATGCCGACAGCAGCGGCTTGGTGCCGCCCGCTCAGACTCACCGTGAAAAGAGGCGGGTCTTTGCTGTGGGGGTGGAAGCCTTTCTGTTTACACGTGGAGATCTCGTCGGTTCCGCGGTCCGTCAGCCTGAAGTAACCGATCCTGACAGAGAGACGGGTCAGAACACAGCGCGGACACGGGAAGGCCTTCGGCGGAGCGGGACTCACTCGTTGAACTTTGGCGAGCAGACGATGGCGATGGCCTCCGGCAGCATGATCTGGTAGGAGCAGTGGGTGTGGAGGTCCACGCTGGACAGGAAGGCCGTCTGTGTGGGGTGGGTCTGCAGGAAACACGGTCATGAGACAGAACTCACCCAAACGACCCCCCTCCAACAACCTAACAGCCCCCGCCCCCCCAGGGGAGGAGCCAACTGCTGAGGACACGCCCTACTCAGATCTGACGTATAAAACTCTGGAAACATCCGGACTCCTTTTTAGAAAAGCCGTCCAAAACGAAGGATTCACTGAAAACGAGGATCTGGACCAGGTTCTGATCTGGTCCGAGTCCATGAGGACCGTTTGTGAGCGCGGCTGAAGATGTCCTGCAGACACGCAAACGCGCGTCAACCAGACGTCCCATACACGTCCTTGGACCAGAACCTGGACGGCTGACTCCATGGATCGAATGCTGGACTCTCGCTTACGTTCAGAACCGGTTTTATTTCAGGCTGTGTCCAGACGGGAGAGTCCGTTGGTCTGAACAGAGTCCACTTGAGTTGTTCCGAATCAGCAAAGCAAACGTGTCCAGTCTGAACACACACATGCAGTAAACAGATCTACTGGTCCAGAGCTGCGGGTCAGAACCAGATGAGATAAAGGAAACAGTTCGACTCAGATCAACGTTCAGATGTTTGGAGATCAAACAGGAAATCTCTGAGCAAATAAGGTAAAAATCTGTTTGTGTTTTGGTAAAAATGTAAACAATCTCTCTTATTTTTGTTGTCTTGGCATCACCTGAAGACGACCTGGGAGGTGAACTTATGCATGTTCCTCCAGACTGAGCGTTCTGTGACTCACGTGGATCCAGCCCAGCGTGATGAGGTCGTACTGGTCCTGGATGAGGAAGAGCTCCTCCTCGTTTTCCGTGTCGCAGTAGTCCGGCCCGCCGCACTGCTTCGGGACGATGACGTGAGTCACCGTGAACGCGTTTCTGGTCTGAAACACAGTTTGACAGTTTGAAGAGGAAAGGTCATAGACTGAGGGCTGGGGGGAGGGGGGCTGCAGGGTCAGCTGACAGGGTCAGTGTGTGTGAGTCTGTGTGTGTTGGTAATTATGACATTGTGGGGACAACAATCTGTTTACATCTGGAGGGTCAAACACACCTTAGGTCCAAAACTGCATTTTTAAGACTTCAAAAACAAAACATTTTAACGCAACTACGAACTAGATATACAGATTACCTGTGATAATGCTGGAAGCTGAAACACTGAAGCTGATAGCCAGCTAAGATATTAGCTAAATGCCAAGAAAGCCTAAAAAACACTAAAAAAATAAATAAAAAAACGTAGGTTAGCCAAAACAGCTAGCATGTAGCTGAAATATTAACAAAACTGGAAAATGTAGTAAATGCCAAAATAATCAAAAAGCTGCAGAATGACAATTTTTGAAACTTTAAAACTGTAAGTTTTTAACAAAATAATGAATAATAAAAAGGCAGCAATATTATTCCAGAATAAATTAACTTAAACCTTAAATAACTTTTAATATAAAAACAGATTTTCTCAAAATCATACAAGTTAGACATGAGCTCAAGATAACATAAATAACAATAAAATAAAATGACCTGGAGGGCCGGATCCGGCCCCCGGGCCTTGACTTGCGGTTTACACAGGATGGGACTAGTTTCAGAGTGTGGACACCAACCACGAGTGTCTCTGTAACCACGTGTTCGCCTGTGCGCGTATGAAAGCGTCTCACCAGTTTCCCACAGAGGATGCCGCAGGTTTCCACGGCGCGGCTGGTGTTAGCCTCGGCTAACCTCAGGAAGCTGCGGCAGACCTCGGCAGGAACGGCCAGCTGCCGAAGCGCGTCCACCATGGAGTCTGCAGAGAGGAACCGGCTGAGAAACAGTCCCAGAGGGACCAACATTCAGGGGGGTCCACAGCTTACTGTTGTTCTCGGGGCTGACCAGAGAGCCCGGCTTGAGCGAGCGGTCGAAGGTGGGCGGGCCCGGCGTGCCGGTGGTCACGGGTTGCCGGTAGTTTCCCGAAAGGTCTCCCGGACTCTGCGGCGCGGTGGGAGAGACCAGCGGGGGGCCCTGGATGCCTGGAATGAGGGGCGTGTCAGGAGCGGGCACGGCCGGCGTGGCGAACTCCAGCAGCACCCGCTGGCGTTCTTTCTCCAGCTCCTGGCGGCGGATCATCTCCTCGAAGGCGCTGAACTGCTCCTGCTCCCGCTGCCGCCGCTGCATGTCGGCCACACGCTCGCGCTCGGCGTCCATGGCGCGCTGCCTGGACTGCTCCAGCGCCATGGCCTCCTCCTGCGCCTTCTGAGCACAGAACACGCCACAGTGTGAGGATTGTCTACGTGTAGATCTGCTGCAGAGTTCTGGGGTTTGAAGGAATCCAACATCATGCAAAGAAAAGAGGTTTTGAGAACCTTCTTGATCAGATACTGAGCATGCTCTTCTTCAAATCTCCTCAGAAGAGCCTTTTTCAGAATCTCCGCCTGAGGAAAGGCCACGTCCTTCAGTTTCTGAGGAAGAAACCCAACAGGAAAGCTTGAGTTTCAGATCAGGAACCTTCCTGGAAGACCAACAGACAAGTACCCACCTTCAAGGTATCTTTCTTTTCGGGAATGTTGGCCGTCTTGTAGTCCCGATGCTTCGGAAGCTTTTCGATGAAGAGCCTTGAAGAAAAGAGCAGAGTGTCGTCAGGTTTTGTGCTGGACGTCCGGCGGCGCTGCGTCTTCAAACCCTCACGTGATGTATTTGTTGTACAGGACGAAGGCGTGCTCCACGTTCCCCTCCTCCGTGTAGATGTTGGCCATGCGGATCATCTCCATGCCCGAGCGGAAGTACCGGCGAGGCGGGACGTCATCGTTTACCTCCACCGTGCTCCCTTTCTTGGTGAGGGCGCGGACGCGCTCCTCCGGCGGCAGCCTGACGTCGGTGTGGTCCGCCATGGCGACACCTCAACCTGGAAGACCTGAAGAACAGGTTTCATAGAGGAGGAACCGCATTCTTTACAGTGGAAGAAAGGTTCTAAATGAGGCTTCAGCAGAACCGTCAACCGGGTCAAGCAGACACTCGGGTCTCTCCAGAGAACGTTTTGGTTGGACCTGCAGCTACAGGGTATGAAATGTTGGTGAGAACTTCCAATGGAGTAGGAAGACGCGGTCCAACACTGCAGTACTGTTCTCTGTCCGTTTTTAGGAAGTCCGTTTAGATTCTGCACAGAGGTGGCGGTCCGTCTCCAAAGCTCTCCATGTGACCACAGGATATGAGGGGGGTCCAGAAGAGACCGTCCTCAAGCAGGTTTACAGGGTTTTCCTGATACAAGCTGAACAGCTTTCATGAATCTATCATGATCTACACTGGAAAAGGTCACCAGCTACACATTTGCATGGTTGCCATGGTGCCCTTTCCTGTGGGCGGAGTCACTGATGGAGTGGCACCACAGTAAAAGTTAGGAGCCAGAACAATGAGGTGAAGTGATGGTCTGCAGGAAGCGTCAGTACCTGAAGACAGAAACGGTTCCTCTGGAGAAGGTCTGAGGAACTCCTGTCAGCTTCCTGATTGGGTGACAACAGGACGGAAGAGACATTTGAGTTCAGAGCGGCGGGAAGACCGTGAAGTCTCTGGACCTCCTCCAGGATCCCCCTGAAGCCGTCCCTATCAAAGTCAGCAGAGAGTGCCTGGTCAGCACGATCGCTGAACGCTCCCATCATGACTCCTGAACATTTCTCCACGTTATCTCCAGAGGTGCAGCCCTGATAAAGGCGTGGAGGTTCGTGCGGCGCTGTGGTGGCGTGTGCAGCAGCTGGGCTGCAGCTCTGCACACGCCTGTGAGCAGATTTCCTGGAACAGAAACGGATCATCCTGTAGGACATCTGCTGGTTTGGGTTTTTACAACCTGCAGATGTAAAACATCTATGATCTGAGTGGAGCCAACGATCAGCAGGTCTGCCGAGCAGAAACAGTCCAGAATCCAGATCTGTATTCAAACCCTTCAGACCGTTTGTGTTAGAAATGAATGAAAACTTTTACTTGGAATGACGGGAGAACTGAACACTTCGCTCTTTAGAGGAGTTCAGAACAGTCTGAAGAACCGATGGGGGACCGGATCCGGGTTCTGTTTCCTCAGCAGCCGCGCGGGGACCCCGCGTGTTATGATGAGGAGGAAAAACAGATCCGGGTTCAAGTCCGGGCTGGACGCTCCTCCATCTTCCCACAGCTAAATAAAAGCACACATTCACCCTGAACACGTGTCTTAAATCACTGTTTGACTTTCGGACCTTTAACTTCATGATTACTCGGAGATCCGTGGCCTCCCGCCCACCAACCGCTGCGGCCATGCTAGCCATGCTAACGCGGCTAACGCGGTCCCGCGGCGGGAACCGGCACCGGAGCCCCGCCGTTCGCCTTACCTGACCGAGCCGTGAAGCTGGAGCTCCCAGAAGGCCGCATGCAGCGGGGAGAAGCCTTGTGATCCGGCCTGAAGGCTTCAAAGAGCGGCAGCCACAACAACAGCGCGTGACCACTTCCGCAATCAACACAGCGTCCGACCACCGCGTCATGACGTCAGCGGAAGCTTCTGTCTGCCCCGCCCATCTTCACAAACGTGTTCATTGTTTTCTGGGTGTTTGCAGTTAAACAGCGACTTTATGAAACGTTTGGTCACGATTAGAAATGTATTTTCTAATTTCTATTGTTAGGTATTTAAGGGTTAATAATAATTAAAAATGTAAGTATTACAAAGGTATTATAAACGACATAAGAGGCCCTATCCTCCCATTCTTGATTTAAAATGTCAAATAAATGAATAAAAAAGAAACTACGAACTTCCTCTTGTGCAGGTTATTTTTGTCATGAAGGTTTTCAGATGTTTTTAACATCCATCAGGTTCAGACGTGCTGCTTCATCCAGATGACGGATCATTCTTTCTTTTATTCGAGTTTATGATTCATTTTTATTCAGACAAAACCGCTGAATTTAATCTCATGCCAACAGAGAAATAAAAAGAACTTTAAAAAAAAGATTCTAAATCACAAATGGACAAAATAGATGCAAGTTCATGTGAATGCAGAGAGTTTTTATCAGGAAGGTCATTCCATGTTCAGCCAGTCCAGTTCTGGGACTGATGAACAGAACTTTCATCCTGGATCAGAACCAGCACAGAACTTGACTACTGTGTGGAGAAGGAGAGGAGAGGTGGAGGTTGTGGAGCAGGAGGAAACAGAGATCAGTGAGGAAATGCAGTCATCCTGATGACAAACCTGTGGAGGTCTGGAGGAGTGTACGGGAGGGGCCAAAAAGGTCTCTGACTGTTTGAGATCTTGGACAGTGAGAAGGATTAGAGTTGATTAGGAATGAATGAACCCCTGCGGTGACAATTTTAAGAAGAGAGAAATGCAGAGTGGAAAAAACAACACGAGACTCCAGCTAAGACTGTATTTTAGAGTTAAATGGTTTAAAACTGTAAATATATAAATGGACCTGCCTTTAAACATGACAAATTTGAGTCATTATTTGTTATTATAAAATAATATAATATAATATAATATAATGTATTGTAATATAATGTAAAGTAATGTAATAAAATGTAATATAATGTAATGTAATATAATGTAATATAGTGTAATATAATATAATGTAATATAACATAATGTAATATAGTGTAATATAATGTAATATAATATAATTTTATATAATATAATGGGCTGCACGGTGGCGCAGTGGTTAGCGCTCTTGCCTCACAGCGAGAAGGCCCCGGTTCGAATCCCGGCTGGGACCTTTCTG
>NC_050520.1:852996-862675 GCF_002922805.2 Oryzias melastigma
AATATAATATAATATAATATAACGTTTGTGACATGCGTGCAGTACCAGAATTGACCACAGGGAGGACACACGCTCTTACAGCACAGATGCACAGACCCATCGACGTCATCAGCGAGCATGAGCCTATCACATCCTGCACGCGCTGCTGCTCCTCAGTGTTTCAAGCGGCGGGCAGAAGCAGGCAGCTCGTGCGCAGATTGACGAACCGCGGATTCCGAGCCGCGCGGATTCGGGGTCAGGCCGCGTTGCCTCTGGTGTTTGGGGGAGCAGAAGGAGCGCGGAGTGACGTCATCATCACCGGTAAGCTAACGGCCGAGGAGAAGCTAGCTGAGGTTTGTTTTAGCTGTAATCGAAGAATAAACACGTCAGATTTCCTGGTGCGCATGTGCAGTCCGTCCTCAGACCGTCAAAGGTTCAAAGTTTGGTCCGGAATCACCTCTTGGTGAAGTTCGTGTTTGAGGACATCACCGCTCCAGCATCCGGAAGGACGCGGACCCTCTGAGACCAGTTAGAAAGCACGGCGGGGGGTGCTGGTGGTCTGGGCTTTGAGGTGAACACATTCCTCAGCCCCCCAGAGCCGCTGATGATGAAGCTCCTCCAGTCTGACCACGCTCAGGTCCCACGTCTCCATCACTCAGCACCAGAACAACTGGAGAAGAGGCTCTGAGTCTGCTTCGGGTCTGTGCCGGGTCTGGACCTCAGCATCAGATCAGTAGGAGCTCCAGGTTCTCAGAAGCGGTCAGAATTCTTGGATTTCTGTGGAAAGAGAAAAACTTTGAGGTTCCTTTCTTCCGTACACAAACATCTGCTCCTTCAGCCGGGTCAGGCCGGTTCTGTTCTGTCAGCAACACCATCATGGTCAGAACCTGCATGTTCTAATGTAGCTGAACGGGTCCACTGGACCAGCAGTTCTGGTGCTGGTTTGTGTGGGACAGGTTCCTGTTCTTGGTGGTTTCTGATGACCTCTCGGTAAGGAGGGGGGTGGGGTTTCCTGAACCCGTCATTTGATGGTGGGTGCTCGACGGTGTGTGCTCGTTAGCCGCGCCCTCAGGATGAACTGAGCGCGCTCAGTGAGTGCTCGCCGGTCTGCGGCGTGCCCACAGGCTCGCTGGCTCATGTAATGACGGCGTTGGAGGCGACCTGCAGGAACCATGATGACGGGTGTCGGTTTCTGAGTGAGTGGAGCTTCACCTGCAGATGGTTTTGGAGGGTTAAGGCGAGAGAGGGTGCAGCAGGAAGATCGGAGACGAGCTAACGGACCTCCATCCGTGAAGGTACCAGCAGATGTCGGAGCAGGATGGTTCTCCTGGTTTGTCCAGATCAAAGGTGATGACTCAAGTCAGGTGTGATGGTTCCTGATCAGAGGTGAGAAGGAACTGTTCCTTCAGGAGGCATTCCTTCAAGACGTGTTCCTTCAGGACGTGTTCTTTCAGGAACCATTCCTTCAAGACCCGTTCCTTCAGGACATGTTCCTTCAGGACGTGTTCCTTCAGGACATGTTCCTTCAGGACATGTTCCTTCAGGACGTCTTCCTTCAGGACACGTTCCTTCAGGACATGTTCCTTCAGGACGCGTTCCTTCAGGACGTGTTCTTTCAGGACGCATTCCTTCAGGACGTGTTCTGTCAGGAATCATTCCTTCAGGACGTGTTCTTTCAGGAACCATTCCTTCAGGACGTCTTCCTTCAGGACACGTTCCTTCAGGACATGTTCCTTCAGGACGCGTTCCTTCAGGACGTGTTCCTTCAGGACGCGTTCCTTCAGGACGTGTTCTTTCAGGAACCATTCCTTCAGGACGTCTTCCTTCAGGACGCGTTCCTTCAGGACATGTTCCTTCAGGACGCGTTCTTTCAGGAACCATTCCTTCAGGACATGTTCCTTGAGGACGCGTTCCTTCAGGACGTGTTCTTTCAGGAACCATTCCTTCAAGACCCGTTCCTTCAGGACATGTTCCTTCAAGACATGTTCTTTCAAGACATATTCCTTCAGGACGCGTTCCTTCAGGACGTGTTCTTTCAGGAACCATTCCTTCAAGACGCGTTCCTTCAGGACGTCTTCCTTCAGGACACGTTCCTTCAGGACATGTTCCTTCAGGACGTCTTCCTTCAGGACGTCTTCCTTCAGGACACGTTCCTTCAGGACACGTTCCTTCAGGAACCATTCCTTCAGGACACGTTCCTTCAGGACGTGTTCCTTCAGGACGTGTTCCTTCAGGAACCATTCCTTCAAGACCCGTTCCTTCAGGACGTGTTCCTTCAGGAACCATTCCTTTAGGACGTGTTCCTTCAGGACGCGTTCTTTCAGGACTTGTTCCTTCCAGACATTTTCTCCAGGAAGCGTTCTTGAAGCTTTGTCTCTGAACTTTTGGTGTTTTCCTGACTGCTTCCTTGGTTTGATCGTCGATGCCACAGATCTTTCTGCAGGTGAGATCTTTGTGTCCGGAGCAGACATCCTTCTGCGCCGCTGTGGCTTCAGTTCCGGTGGAAACGTTCTCTGGGATTAGAACGTCCAGCTGCTTGTGTTTCTCTCAGTGAACTTTTGTGGTTGGAGATTATTTTGTTCCGTCGTGAAACTCAATCTTCAGGAGGTTGGAGGCGGAGTGAAGAATGCTGAGGTTCTCCACGGAGTGATGGTATTCCGCCTGGAGGACCTGGACCTCCTGCTGATTAACCAGACGACAGCGAGTCCAGATCGTTCTCCGATCCGACATCCTGATGGTAGATGAAGAAGAAGAATGTCTTCTGTGAAGGAGGATCTGAGGAGGCGCCTGCGGTCAGGAGGAGGGCCGTCTTTATCTCCTCAACCCCAAACAAGCCTCAGATTTGAGCAGAGAGTCTGAGACGGTCACAGATATCTGGCGTGTTTTGGCAGATGTTCAGCTTCCTATCGGCCCTCGCCGGCTCACGGTGTGGAAACGATGAAACCAACAACTTGAACCGGGATCCTCCCAGCAAGGAATCCGATGTGTTTCTGTTTCCTAACCATTAGATCAGATATCGTTTGGTTTTGGATATTTATCATAAGTTTAGTGTAAAGTAGATTCTTCTTGGGTGTTTTTCTGATTCATTCAGATTCTTTTTTATTTGTCTCTTTGAGGCGATTCTTTCTTCTGAGCATCACTCAGCTGCTTCAGCAGAGGAAGCTGAAACGCTTCAGCAGATGAAGCTGAAACCCTTCAGCAGAGGAAGCTGAAATGCTTCAGCATAAAGCAGGACAGGTTACTCTGCGTTGTTGCTTCTGGACCAGCCAGCAAACCGGACTGGAGGTGGATCCTCAGATCCAGCAGAGACCCGTCCTGCACTAACACAGAAGATCGGATCATCTGCAAAGAAAACATTTTCTCAACGTTTTCAAGAACGTTTGGAGGTGAAAACCTTCAGAAAAACGGTGGACGTGGATCCTGTCTGGTTTTCCTGCAGGATAAACCTTCAAACTCAGAGATTAGAACCGTCGCACCGGTCCGTCCTCCAGACTGATTCTGGACTCTTTGTCCGTCTGGGTCGGTGGTTAACGTTCTCCGTCTGATGCTGGAGAAATTCTGAAGCTTGCTCCTCCTGTCTGAGTTTACTCTGAGTCAGAGCTCAGATGAAGAAAGACGGCTGTTTGTTCAGGAAAGCTGCGTCTTTCAGCTTCATTCTCTTTTGTCTGAACTTGGTCCAGCAGTTAAAGCGAAATGCCAAAATGTTACCACCAAGAATCTGAAACGCCTTTGATTTGAATTCCTTCTCTTCCAGCGGTTTCACTAACTTTAGAACAGACTGGACCTCCGGTTATTTATCAGAGCTTTGCTAAAGAGTTCTATTTGTGACCAGTTTCTACACGAGTCTACAAATGTAACTCAGTGGTTTCTTCTGTCACTGCTGGTCATATGTTCAGTTATTTTTAATCTTCAGTGATTTTGTCTTTACGACCGTTTGCTCTGACCTCCTTCCTGCTCGCCGGCGCCATTCTGAAGGTCTAGAAGTTTGTTTTCTGAATCCGTTTAATCTGATGTCTGTGAAAAGTTCTACGTTTAGTCTGAAGCCGTTCTTTCACCTTCAAACCAGGTCATGGGGAGAAAACGTCATTCTTACAGCAACCAGAGTCCTATGACAACCTCAGGAAGGAAACAGCCTGTCTGTCTGTCTTCCATCCAGACAGACAGGCAGACAGACAGACAGGTCAAACAGGAGTGACTTGCAGCTCATCAGCTCTTGTGTGACAGATGTTCCTCAAAGGCAGCATAAAGACTACGGTTTGTCTGACTGCTTCAGTCCAAACGGACGAGTCAGCAGAACTTTGTCTTTTATATCTGAAGTAAAAATAATGATCTCATCATTTTCACTGACGGTTTCCATGTCAGGTCCGTTTCTCAGAACTGTTGTTCCTTGTTGCCCTCCTCCTGCCTGTCTCTGTGTTCCCGTAACCTTAGATCCCATCCGCTTGTGTCCACAGCCCTCTGCCCTGCTGGAGGCTTTTCTTCTTCTCCGCTGACTGGATCTCCTCCGGTGACCCGAGAACCTCTGAGAACCTCTGAGAATCCCGGAGCCTCGGGGCTTGGAGGAGACGCGAGCCGCTGGCTGGTTTCAGAGAGAAAAGGTGAGCTTTGTCTCCTGCCATCAGTCAGGAGTTTGGCCTGTAATCACGTCTGGACCTCCTTCAGCTTCTCGCTGAAGGCCTTTGTGTTAGGGAAGAGTCGGGAAACGTAGAGCGTTGGATCCTGTTTCACTGGAGACTTGAAGGAAACAGCTGGGATCTCTTTTTGAACCGGTTTAGGTCCAAGTCCTGCATATTCAGCCTGACAGTGTCCACCTGAACCCCCACCCAGCAGGGGGCAGTATGCATTCTCTACATTGGGTTATCATTCACCAATAAAGGAAATCAAATCCTTTGATGTTAACATTCTTGTAAATCTTTCCTTCAGAATCCGTAGAAATGAAGTTAATTTTGGACTCAGAATTTGTCAGAATTACTTCAATTTTTGTCTCAAACTACATTAATCTTTTGGTCTAGCTCCCCCTAGTGTTAAAACAAAGAACTTCTGTATTCCTGCCCCCACCCCCACCGTAAAGCTGTTGGTTCTGTTTTCCAGATCGGACCTTAAAGCCGTTCTCTGTCTGTCCACAGAGAACAGCCGCCATCATGCTCGGCCGCCGTGCTCATGGACGTCCGACCTTCCCCCGCCCGCCGCCGGCGTGCGTCCTGGCTGTGGTCGTGTTGTTGGCCTCCGTCGGGCGGATGATGGGTCAGGCTGAGGGCGAGGCGCAGTCGGTCGCCCAGGTTCTGCAGGACCTGCTGGCCCGTTACGGGGACAACAGCACCATCACGGTGCCTCAGCTGCGCTCTCTGCTCGCCGTCCTCAGCGAGGGTCACAGCGACGGCAACGGCAGCGATGCGGCGGAGAGCGCGCCCGCCAGCCCTCCCAGAACCAACAGCTCTAAGGTACCAGTTCAGTCTGCATCGCAGAACCGTCGCTGGGACGAGACCTCAGGACCTGCTGTGGGTCAGAGGTCACAGACAGGCCGGGGTTTCATGGCGCCCTAAGCGAAAAAGAATTTCAGGCGTCTCATAACGACGAGCACGCTGTCTGACTTAAACAATCTATTGGAAAGTAGGATTTGACTGTTAAAGGTGTGGAAAAAAGAAACTCTAGATCGATACTTAAATTAAGATGCAGCAGGAGGGAATTTACTAGAGATTCTCTGTAACACAGACAAACTGATTTGAGCGTTTCCTCCTCTTCCTGTTTTTGTCCTTAAAGTTTGAAGGAAGCAGCAACAGGAAGGGAGGGGCGCTGCACGTGAAATGAGTGGTGTGTCAAACTAATATAATATATATATGTATAATCATGGCACTTTGGCTCCCCCTCCAGCAGATGGTGACCTAGGCAGCCGCCTAGGTTGCCAGGGCCGATAGTCAACTAATCGACTATTAAAATAGTCAATAACTAATTCAATAGTTGATTAGTCGTTACTTTGTATTATATGGAGTCAGAGTGTAGTAAAGTTAAACGTTATAATAACATTCTGTTAGTTTTATGGACTATTTTGACATTAATTAAGGTTTTTTAGGCTGTTTTGGAGATTAGCTAATATTTCAGCTACATGCTAGCTGTTTTAATCTAGGATTTTTTTTTCAGTTTTTCAGGCTAATTTGGCATTTAACTAATATTCAACTGATAATCAACTGGCTATCAGCTTCAGTGTTTTCAGCTATCAATTTCAGCATCTTCAGCGGCCAAATCCAGCTTACAGCATTCACACTAGCATCATCACAGGTAATGCTATATATGGTGGTGGTTCACTTTCAGCTTATCCCTTTCGGGGTCGCCACAGCGTAACAGCATCCACTGTTTCACATCAGTGATTTGGCAGAGTTTTTTTTTTTACGCCGGATGCCCTTCCTGACACAACCCTGTACTTGAGGGGCACAGGGACCCAGTTAGGCAGCAGCGTCAAGGGTCTAAGGACCCAATCTGGGTGGGGATCAGTGGACAACCCTGGGAATCGAACCCAGGGCTCCTGGGTGTCAGCCCTTCACCTAGTCCACTGAGCCACCCAGCCGCTAGGTAAAGCTATATATGAATGAATGAAGTAGCTTATTTCAAGCAACCCGGTAATAATACATGACATAACATCACATAATAAATCACAAGTTAATGCTTGAAAGGGAGTGGAAGGAAGCGAACTTATATAACTAGTTTTTAGTCAGTTTAAAGCTGATGATGGTTAAGATCTGTGCTCTACATCCAGTGTGCTCATGACTCGATACGTCGACTAATTGGAAACAATAATCAGTTCTAGGGGAAACCTCAGAGCTAACGGTTCTCCTGAACTCCGAGAGCGACACCTTGAGTCCCCATCTGCGGGTGTGACCTCTGACCTCTGCTGAGGACCAGAGTCTCCATCTTCTGTAAGAACAAACCAAACTCGTCTGCGTTACCATGACGTCAGCTGGGCAGAGTAGTGTTGACCTGTCAATCAAAAACAAGATAAGTTTAGGATTAAAACATGTTTCTATAACGTTTTTGGAACCATGGACCCTCCAGAACAGAAGGCTGACCCGGTCCGGGTCGGTTTGCTCAGCTGTTCCGAGCTGCATTCCTCCAGGACTTAGTGTCAGAAGGTTTCTGCTGCTGAATGAAGGAGGTTAAAGGTCACCTCTGACAGATGTTTTCCTTCGGCGTGCGTCACTGCAGATCCGTGAAGAGGCGTGAGTGACGCTCAGCGGAAAACTGGCTCCGCCCACCAACCGTCTGGAGTGAGTCACACGGCACATCAGACAGGTGTTCACACCTGTCCATGGCCCTGTAAAAGCAAACCCAGAAAACCTCTGAAGCTCTGACAGAGAAGCCCCCCCCCCCAGGAATGAAGGATTAGCTTGAGGATCAGGGAATCTCATTTGTGGGATTTGTGGAAAACCCTTCACTTTCCAAACCAGCAGAAGAGACAGGAACTCTTCGGATCAGAGTCCGGTTCCCAGGAGGACCGGAGTTCTCCTGCTGGTCCAAACTTGAGTTCAGGTGAACTTCACACCTGCAGAACCAGGTGGAGCTTCATCTGAGGCTCACCTGTCTGTCAGAGGTGAAGGTCCGGTTTGTTCCAGAACCTCTTTCATTCTCTAACATCTGCTTTAACACCTGAGGCGTCGTCGGTGACATTTAAACACAAAATCTTTAACGTCCTGAAACTTTTCAACCATTTACTCAATAATTCCAGAATATTGTGAAGGAGAACGACGTCTCATCGAGACGCCGTTCTCCTTCACAATATTCTGGGATGAAAAGTTACAGGAAATCCAAGAACAAACAGTTAACTTCAAGAAGGAGGGACTTAAAGTTCAGAAAGGGGCGTGGTCTATTGACTGACACCGTTTACATGAACCTAGATCACATGTGTCAAGGCCCGGGGGCCGGATCCGGCCCTCCAGATCATTTTATTTTATTGTTATTAATGACCCGATGTTATCTACATAAAATATATTTTTATGGAGAGTAAAATATTGAAAGTTATTTAAGGTTTAAGTTGATTTATTCTGGAATAATATTCCTGACTTTTTATTTTTCAGAATTATGTTAAAAAGTTACAGTTTTAAAGTTTTAAAAATGTAGCTTCAGAGTGTTTAATAAATGACCTAGAAGTTTAGAACTCGTCCTCCTGCTGACAGCAGCTCTGCTTACCTGTTCAGGTGTGACATCAGTCCATCCGTTCTGCAGAAGGACGCTCACCTTTGCACGTTTGCGCTCCGTCACACTAAACCCCGCCTCCTGCTTGTGTTCGCAGTGCCTGCCGGCAGACACGCTGGCGCTCTACAGCATCAGCGAGCGGTCCCGTCTGGACGGGCCCAGCCTGCAGAAGCTCTGCCCCACCATGCTGCAGCAGCTGTACGCCGGCCGCTGCAGGGCGGAGCCAGAGGAGGGGCTGAGCCCTGACTCCTCCTCCAGGCCGTCAGACGCAGAAGGTGAGCACCGTCCGGGCACATCAGCTGTAGTTTATCTGAATCTGGGTCCAAACTGGGTCCAAAAGATTCTTGTTTTTGATTTCATGTTAACTCCTCCCCTTTTGGTCCGATTTATAACCACAGATCCGAGTTTTGCTTTAGGATCCCATCAGAACCGAAGACCTTCATCATCATCACTGCATTAACTGATTCCTTTCACAGAGTTCAGATCAGGATCAAACACAGTTTTTCTTTTTTCCTGGCAAACTTAAGCCACGCCCACTTTATGCTCATGAGAGCAAGCCCCGCCCCCCTGCAGCTGTCTTTAGTCCTCAGGTTCCTGCTCAGGTAAAGAGGTTTGTGTCAGAACTGGGTTTGAGCCCCAGGAACCCCCCCCCCGGCCATGAGGTTGGCTCCGCCCACCTTGGTGGTCTCCTGAAGTGTGACATGTCCTGTCCCCGCCTCAGTGTGGGGGTACTCCTTCCTGAGCGTGACTCTGATCAACGCCGCCGCCCTCACCGGAGTCCTCGTGGCGCCGCTGATGAAGACGCGTCACGCCAAGCACGCGCTGGTGTTCGCCATCGCTCTGGCCATCGGCACGCTCCTGTCCACCGCCGTGCTGCAGCTGGTGCCCGAGGTTTGCTCCGACGCTCCGTCCAGAGCGGGAACCCCACGGTTCTGCGGTTCTGCTGGTTCTGGGCTGTCCTCTGGTTTCTGGGCTGTTTTCTGTGGGCCAGCTGAGAGCTCCGCCCTCTCTGCTGTGGGGGTTGTGGGCGGAGTCAGGGGGTGTGTCATTGTACAGGTGTAACCAATGAAAGGTGGAGGAGAGCGACTGCTGACTCAGCGTTTTCCTGCTCTGTAGATAATTGTCTGGTGTTCACGGTTGTTCTAATCCTAACCTGATCTGATCTGATCCTCTCCCCCCTCCCCCCTGCTGCCGGACGGTCAGTGTGGGGTTACGGGATCCTGTGCGTGACGCTGATCTCGCTGTGCTCGCTGATCGGAGCCAGCGTGGTGCCCTTCATGAGGAAAACCTTTTACAAGCGGCTGCTGCTTTACTTCATAGCCCTGGCCATCGGCACGCTCTACTCCAACGCCCTGTTTCAGCTCATCCCAGAGGTAGATCCAAACCGCGAAGCTCGTGGTCGCTCCTGTTCTGAGGAACCAGAGGCTCTGGCGGTGCGTTCACACCCAACGCCAGCGGAGGGGCAGAGTTTCAGTTTGAGTCGATAGGTGTGTTTGAGGTGGTAGGCGGGACCAGG
>NC_050520.1:862687-905838 GCF_002922805.2 Oryzias melastigma
AACAGACTGAACGAGAACAGGAAGTTTGGGTTCTTCTAACATTCGGTAGAAATCTAATGTTTGTTACTAATATGTTTTTTATTGACCGATGGGTCAATTTAACGTCCACTGACCCAGAGAAACAAATAAAACTGAATATGAGTTAACTTTTAAAGGCACAATAACCGCAGATGATTTGAAATCTCGTTTGTTTTCATTAGTGATTCACTTCTTTCCATAAAGAGTTAATAATCTCCTTCATTCAGCGCCCGTCAGTTCTGACCAGCATCACGATGAAGTACAAGACCTGCCAGGACACCGTTTCCCACAATTCCCTGTTTTGTAGTCAACAAAGCAGCTTCTGGTCAGGTCTGCAAAAACTACCCAGCATGCACTGCAGTCCAGGCGATCTGTGGAGAGCTGCATCTGCCTGTATGATCTCAAACACGCTCTCTGGTACCGGCGCGAACGGAGCGATGAGTGCGGCGTGAATTTAGAGATGAAGTTAATGTGGGACAGTCTTCAAACTCAGTCACAGAGTCACAGAAACACCGTGTAAGTGGCTGTCATCCCAGAGGGAGGTAGAAGCTGACGGTGACGAGGAAATATTTGAATAATCTCATGAACCAGACGCAGAGATTACGGATGTTTTTATAGAACTATTTACAATAAATAACCTGATCTCAGCTTCCATTCAGAAACCGTCATGTCAGGCCTAAAACAATGGCTGTTAGCTCCTCCCACACGCGACATCAAGCTCAGGAACACGTTTTTCGACAGGTGACGAGCAGCAAATTTGCCGCGCTTTGCGGAGGGGTGGGGGGGCACGAATGGCGTTCGGTGTGAACGCACCTTAATGCTGAGGAGCGTCTTCATCAGACGAATGATGAAGACGCTCCTCCTGCTTTCTACAGACGACACTCCAGGCTTCCCAATCAGACCAACAGCGTTGCCAGATAGAGTCACGGTCCAACCAAAATGTCCTCTAAAGATCCACAGAAAAACAAAGCTAATCTGTGATTGATTAACTCATCATCCAATATTTATTAGGTCCTAATTTCATTAAAAGTTCAACTTTTTACAGCCACAGTCAGTCGGATCAGAACAGGAAATAAGAAACTTCAACATCAAGGTCAACCAAGACAAAAAAAGACCAAAAATCAAATGATTTATCTACCAGAGGTTTTGGTGAAACTTATTATCATGAATAAAAGTGGAAATTCTTCCTGCATTTGGCGCTGCTCCACCTCCCACCCAGAGGGATTCTTACTCACAAACTCTGAATTTAAACGGCCCAATCTGGCAACGCTGGCGACCAAAAGTGAAGGGGGGTTCTGGGAGTTGTAGTTTGAGAAAGATTTAGACTGGACAGAGTTTTTGTCTCTGAGGTGAGTTTGTAGATGACTGACAAACATCGGCGCTTCTGTGATTCAGATCATCCAACAGACGCTCACAGACACCAGAAAAACGCTTCTTGATTCCATCAGATCACGACAGAAATCCCACGGATCAAACGGATCAGGGTTTCATACTGAAAAACTCCCTGAGCTTTCAGACTCCACAGAACCTCAGAGACCCAGTTCGGGAGAAAACCATCAGAGCGAGGGACCAACACCAGGAC
This sequence comes from Oryzias melastigma, assembly GCF_002922805.2. Taxonomy (NCBI): domain Eukaryota; kingdom Metazoa; phylum Chordata; class Actinopteri; order Beloniformes; family Adrianichthyidae; genus Oryzias; species Oryzias melastigma. Next base: position 864,288 of record NC_050520.1, read on the forward strand.
GGGTCGGCAGAAGTAGAACCGAGACTCTGGGTCAAACAGATCCATGGAGGTTCTGAGCAGCAGAACATCTGGACTGAAGGGGGCGCAGCCACAAGGGGGTGCAGTCCAATCCTTTGGGTTGGTCCAGTTGACTGTATCAGGACATCTGGACTCCAGCTCCAACCAAATCAATTTAGCTTATGAAACGGACACGACCGAGACTGGTCCAAGTTGAGTCATTGTTTCCATGGCAACCACTCTCACTAATCAGGAGTGAGCTTATTGGAAAGCCACACCCCCTCCACTACATAGAAGTCTTTGAGGTTTTGGCTTCTTGGAGCCACTTCCTGTTAGCAACGGTCACTCGGTCCAGTTCTCTATATACAGCCAATGGTTGGGGACAATACAGAGGGTGGAATCAGGAAGGACGTCCAGGATGAAACCAATCATGGAAGGGGGTGTGGTCTGAGAACGGGTATCACGAGTTCCCAGAGAAGCTCCTCGGCGTTCCTGAACGAACCGCCTCCTCCTGTTCTGCTGAGAAGCTGTTTGATGGTCTGAATCTGAACGTCTGTACGGGCGCCAACACGGCGTTTCTCTGAAAAAGTCAAGCTCGAATGAAAGCAGTTTGTCGACGAGGATCAGAACCTGCTCTCCTCTTCTTATTCTTTCTCCTTCTCCACCTGAACCTCCTCATCCTGGTAGAAGAGCCCAGCTGAGGTCATGGCGACCTGAAGGTCAGGCCGATGGCGTGACCTTCAGGTCGCGTGACCTCAGCTCGGTCTGACCATTAGCCTTTAATCCGGTTATCCCTAAAAATCTAAAGATTCTAAAACAGATCAGACTGGATCTGATCAGGATCACTTGATGCTAACGCTCCTCCTCCTGTACGCTAGGCCTTTGGCTTCGACCCCCTGGTGGACTTCTACGTGTCCAAGTCCGCCGTGGTGTTCGGAGGCTTCTACCTGTTCTTCTTCACGGAGAAAGTCCTGAAGGTTCTGCTCAAGCAGAAACGAGTGGTGAGTTCGGTCCGCGTCTTTCCAGGTGTTTGAAACGGTCGGAGCTGCAGAATGATCCCGGGATCATCCCGACCTCCTGCAGCTCCGACGCTCACACGACATCACCGACAAGGTTAAAGGTCACCAGGAACCGGCTCCTGAAGGATCCAGCTGAAGGCTTTGACGACGGACTTCCAGAACCACAACTCGGTCTCAGAACAGTGACCCGACTTTGTCCTCCACTCGGATTCTGCTCTGGAATATGAGTCTGGACGGGAAGTCGGGCCTCATGGTTCAGAGTTCCTGTTAGAACTGATCTCTGGCCAAGAGGAGGAACGTTTGGATCAGCTTTTAATCCTCCTTTTACCTCATTCTGATTTTTTCTCACTAAAATGTTTTTTTTTCTCCCAAATCCCAAACGGTGCTCAGGAAGCTCTGATGCGGTGTAGGTTGAGCTTCCTGGCGTCGATAGAATTCCTCTGAGGTTAGAAGGTTTTAGTGCGGCGTGGAGAACTGGGCCGCCGGCGCTCGTCATATTTCCGTGTTTCCGGTTTGACTGGTTGGATGAAACTGGAACCTCTACGTTCCTCGGGATAAGCACGCAGACGGAATTACAGCACGCCGACACGCCTGCAGGCAGACGCCGCTCAGATCTGCTGACTCAACAGTCGGAAGCACAGAGGAGGGAGTGTAGTGGTTGGTGAACCCTGAGCTGCTCTGCATTAAAGAAGAGTTTAGAGCGTATTTTTTGTGTTTTTTATTGGGACTTTTATCTTTTTGACTAAACAAAATGACCCCCCCCCCCCCACGCCAACATGGTATGAAGTGATTTTTGTTCCACCATATTGAAAGCAGAAGAATTGAGTTTTAAGATCAAAATTTTTTAAATTGCAAACAAAATGTAAAGTGTTAAGAAAAACATATGATTTACAAATAAAAATATTAAATATTTACTTACTAATTTTTTTTTTTTTGCGTCAAAAAGATTTTTGCGTTTGGAGCACAAACGTTTTTAGATACGTAGTGCCTCATCTTGCTTTCGCCCTATCTTTGATTTTCACAACTTTCATTTCAGCCTTATGTTCTTTAATTTCCCAAAAGGATTAATAAAGCTGTCTATCTATCTATGTTTGCTCCTCCCTAACCAGCCTGCTGCCAAAAATATGAACCAAAAAAAGTCTGCAAATGCAAAAAATCTTTTTCAAAGCAAATATTAAACATCTTTATTTGTAAATTATGAATTTTATTTCTTAACACTTTGATCTCAAAACTGACTTTTGCTTGCAATAAGGTGACACATCTCGTTGGTGGAGCTCACCTGGTCCAGGTGATCAGGGCTGGAATGTGTGGAAAAGAAAGGACTTAATTTGGCTCCTCCCACCTACCGGTGGATGACACCTGTGTGTTTGTGTCGCAGAGCCACTCCCACTTCTCGGCTCCAGACCATTACTCCGCCCCCGACGGTGACGCGGAGGGCGAGAAGCTGCAGCAGAACGGCGAAGCCAACAGCCTGGCTCGAGACAAAGCGGACTCTGGGGAGGGGGACCTGATGCTCAGCCCCCCACAGACGCCGCAGGTATGGCGGCTTCCTCTGCAGACCGGCTCCTCTGCCGTCAGACCGTCAGCTGTCACTCGCTTCCCTCAGGACCCGCAGAGTCCAGACACCAGGGGGCGCTCCAGCAGCCACGGCGGCTGCTACTGGCTGAAGCGGACGGCGTACTCGGACATCGGCACGCTGGCCTGGATGATCACGCTGAGCGACGGCCTGCACAACTTCATCGACGGCTTGGCCATCGGCGCCTCCTTCACGGCGTCCGTCTTCCAGGGCATCAGCACCTCCGTGGCCATCCTGTGCGAGGAGTTCCCTCACGAGCTGGGTGAGTCGAGTCGGGATCAGAGCCGCCGTCCATTCCGAGCGGCGCTCCGGAGGAGCTGAAACGGCGTCCTCTTGGTCTGCAGGAGACTTCGTCATCCTGCTGAACGCCGGCATGAGCATCCAGCAGGCGCTCTTCTTCAACTTCCTGTCCGCCTGCTGCTGCTACCTGGGGATGGGCTTCGGGATCCTGGCGGGCAACAGCTTCTCCCCCAACTGGATCTTCGCTCTGGCGGGGGGCATGTTCCTGTACATCGCGCTGGCAGACATGGTCGGTGGTTCGGCTCGACGGCCTTCAGCTCACAGACCTCCTGCTGCCGCTTTCTGGCATCAAAGCCTCAAACTATTTCAAATGAATCTTTTGAAAACCGGTTTCAGTGAAGATGATTCTCTGTCGTCATGGTAACAGAGTGTAACATCTGTGGAGTTTCTGCTTCACTCTAGAGCGGTTAAACCTTTACAGAACTTTATTTAAAGTAACAGTACCGACCGGATCCGCTCAGGCAGCCGGAGGTCTGTGTGGATCTGACGGTTCCGCTCGCTTGGCTCCTCCCACTCAGCTTTCCTCTCCTGTGTCTCAGTTCCCAGAGATGAACGAAGTGAGTCGGGAGGAGGAGGACGCAGGAGGGAAACGCTTCCTCATCACCTTCGCCATCCAGAACGCCGGCCTCCTGACGGGCTTCTCCATCATGCTCCTGCTCACCACGTACGGCGGGCACATCCAGCTGGGCTAGCCGGAGCCGGTCCGGCTAAAGGAGGACGGCGGGTCAGCTGACTCATCCTCCCCCTGGAGCCGGGGGGTTCTCAGGGCGGCGGGAGCTCGGGGTCAGCTCTGACATGCGGCCGACTCCCAGCTCTCCTGCTCCTCTTTAACCACGGAGGCAGGAACGGCCAAGCCGACGCCGGTCCGGATTCTCCTCCTGAGGCGTCCTGCTTCGGTTCCAACAGAACTCTCCAGACTTTCATCTCATCCGTTTGTTTTCTACTTTAAGACTGAAGGGCCGTCCGGACCACTGAGGGCTCACCGTGGGGGGTCAGGCTCCTCCCACCGCAGCGCTCTTCATCCACAGAGCACAAGTCTGCCAACCGTCAGATGTGATCCAAACAAAACCGGTCTCCATGGTAACGGAGGTCAGAGCAGCTGCCCCATGCACTCAAATGTTGAGTCAGTTCCTCATGTGCGGTCAAAATGGTGCAGGGCGCCACCCTGAGGTGAGCTGAGGTATGACACGCGAGGACGACTCCTCCATGAAGATGATGGTTTAACCTGGAGATGACCAGCTGTTTCCATAGCAACCAGAGCCCAGTTCATCAACGTCACGCAGAACGTGACAACAAACTCAGTTCCTCAGTGTTTCTGACTGAAGTCGAACCAGGAACAAATCTCTGCAGGAAACGTGTCAGAATTCCACTTCCTGTTACATGAATGTGACGCGAGGAAGTACGAGTGATGCTGACGTGTTTCTGATTCCAGATGAAGGTTTTTCTTTACATTGATGTAGATCTCCAAGACTGACAGTAAAATGAACCTCACAGCAAAAACATCTGCGCCGTTACCATGGAAACGGTTTAAAAGGCAGCAGAGCCTTCAGTCCGTCTCAGACCAGCCCTGAGGTCAGCTGTTCTGTGACATCATCACCTGCAGACGAGCTGCTGTCTGATGCGAACCGCACAGATTCCCAAACATTCTCTGCTAGAAGTGAAGGATCCAGACCGAAACTTGAACTCCACACAGACCGTTCCTGGTGTGGAGCGGCAGAACTGCTGCTCAAACGTTCCATGTTGAGATTATTTATTGTTTTCAAGCCATAAAATATATTTATTTTATGCAGACATTCTGTATTTACAGGTAAACTCGTCAGCTGTTCCATTTTAAGCTTCAGATCATCCAGAAGGTTCTTGAAGATCAAATGCTGTAAAATAAACTCATGTTTCTAGTCATCCAAAGGTATATTTTCCGGATGTTTCCAGCGCTCTCATCCTTATGGTTGTTTATCATTCTCTTCTCCATGGAAAACTTTTTATAAACATTCCCTTTTCCAGATAATGGCGTCCTTGTCTTTTCTGGAGCATCAGTTTCACTTTACTGAATCTGATTAATAACTGTTGGACGTTTTAGCAAACGGCATCAACATGAGCAGCTCTCAAAATTATTGAAACCTGTTATGAACAAATGTCAAAGCACCTCAGCTATCGGGACGTCATTAGGTTTCTACATGAGGTTCATGCGCTGTTCATTACTTCATGTCGTCACTCTTAGAGTTTCCCATCCTAAAAGAAACAGAAATAATCTGAAAATTATTCTGAAATGTTTGAATCTTCCTTTAAACCAGCAGACAAGGTGTGAAAAGAAGCATCAAAGCAGTCAGCAGCCAATCACGGACAAGGATGGAAGACAGGAAGTGGCGTCGTCCACAGCTGATATCTGAGTTGTTATTTCTCCGTTAAGAAAGCAATTAAGATTCATATTTGATATTTAAGATTCATATTTGATTATTGAGATTCATATCTCATTTTAAAGTCTTCTCCGATAATCAAATATGAATCTTTTTTTGTTATAAAAACGTGTACAAAAAAGAGCCTCCTGCCTCCAACAGATTCTTTTTAACAAAATAAAAACTCTACAATAAATACAGTGCAGTGTTCAGAAACTGTCTTCAAACACGTGACTGCATAAAACTCCGTCCAACCCTCCACAACAGTAGGTGGCGGTACTGGCCCGAACAGCCGCTAAAAACAACCAATCACAGGGCGCGGAACGTCCACGAATCGGTCTCCGTCACATCCGGTCACTCCAGGCGTTCAGTCTGGAAACAGAAAGCGAACAGGTACGTGTGTGGAAGGGAGAACATGCCGGACCGTCTCATTTAAACGTAAGAAATGTGTTTTTATTTACCTTGTCTGTCGGTAAAAGCGCGGGAATGTTCCCGCTTTCCAAACTACAGATGTTCACTCACGAGCTCACCGTGAACTCTCACCAAAATGTTTCCATCGTGTTTTCTCTGTACATAAACGTTATTTTCCGTGTTATATTTTTACCGATTCTGTTCATCCGTGTTCGTCTAAAGCGAACCGGTTCGAGTCCGGTCGGAATCGTAGCTAGCTAACTTAGCCTAACTTACTAAGGCACGAGGAGATAAAACTGCGGTCTGGGCACGCGGCTTACCCTCCACTTCCGGTTTTTTTTTGACAGCAATGCCACTTTGATCAGTTTATGAACTTTCCGGTATTCTCTCAGTAAGTCGGTCTGCTCGTCGGTAGATGTGATGTCACTCAGTGATCATAAACAGACAGCAGCCATGTTGTTCAGACCAGAGACAGGAAGCAGAGATGAAGATGCTGAGGTTCTGTTTGGGAGTGACCAGGATGGATCAGGAATGAGTCCATCAGAGGAACAGATGTTAGAAGTTCTGGAGATAAAGTCCAGACTGAGATGGTTCAGGCATGTCCAGAGGAGAGGGAGATGCTGAGTCTAGAGCTGCAGGAAGAGGTCCAGAGGAGGACCAGAGAGGTTTCTGGATGATGAAGACATGAAGGTATCTGCTGTTAGAGCACAGGTGGCAAGGTCAAGGCCCGGGGGCCGGAGCCGGCCCTCTGGGTAATTCTATCCGGCCCACCAGATCATTTTATTTTATTGTTATTAATGACCCGATGTTATCTTGAGCTCATTTCTAACTTGTAGAATGTTGACAAAATATATTTATATGGAGAGAAAAATATTGAAAGTTATTTAAGGTTTAAGTTGATTTATTCTGGAATAATATTCCTGCCTTTTTATTACTCATAATTCTGTTAAAAGTTACAGTTTTAAAGTTTTAAAAACTGGCATTCTGCTAGCTTTTTGGACTATTTTAGCATTAAATATGATTTTTTTTAAAGCTATTTTGGAGTTTAGCCATTTTTTCAGCTACATGCTAGCTGTTTTGGCTAACCTAAGTTTTCTTTTTAATTTTTTTAAAGGCCAATTTGGTGTTTAGCTAAAATTCTGGCTATCAGCTTCAGCGTTTTCAGCTATCAGTTTCAGCATCTTCAGTGGCCAAATTCAGCTTCCAGCATTCACACTAGTATTATCACAGATAATGTTATATATCTAGTTCATAATTATGTTAAAAAGTTATGATTTTAAAGTTTTAAAACTTTAGTTTTAGAGTGTTCAATAAATGTGTATCCAGTTTGGCCTGCGACCTCAGGTGTGTTTTGGATTTTGTCCCCCATGTGATTGAGGCTGACCCCCCCCCCCCCATCCGATTTAGAGGATGCAGAAGACAGGTGGAAGAAGCTGATTGGCTGTGGAGACACCTGAAGGAACCTGAAGACGTGGTCATAAACAAAAGGCTGTCCCTGTGTCAGACGCACTGAGGTCCAGAGTCTCCAACGTTTCTGTGGTGCTGATCCTCAGACTGACCTGTAGGAGGCGCTGCCATGGCCTGTGCTGGAGTGCCACTGGATGAGCAGCAGGTGACCGAGGCCGACCTGCTCGGAAAGGAGCGCACGCTGCCCGCCCTGGTGAGTCCTTTGCTGTGGCGCCGAGCTGCATCGTTTTGATGTTCCTCGGCGCCCTGACCCCCCCTCCCCTCCCCCCAGCACCCGGACAGGAAGGAGGAGCGCTGCTTCCTGCCTTACAGACCCCCTCCAGAAAGCGGTTCCTCCGCCGCCGAGGTGGAGGAGTTCCTGGAACATGCCAGGTTCATGGTGGAGGATCTGGAGTGGCTTCTGTCTCTGCCTCACGACAGGTTCTGGTGTCAGGTAGGATCGGGCCGCCGGGTCTGAGCAGAACTTTAGGAAGTCCAGCAGAATGAAGGCAGCCGTTTCCACCAGGTGGTGTTCGACGAGTCGCTGCAGCGGAGCCTGGACTCGTACCTTCATCACGCTCCGCGCAGCATCGACCTGAGCGGCGGCCCCGCCTCCACGGCCGTGGCTGAGGTGCAGCGTTCCCTCCACAAGGACGTCTTCCTCACCTTCGTCAGGATGGCCACTCACAAGGAGTCCAAGGTGGGATCAAACCTCTGTGTGATTCTGATCGTTTTCATGGTCAGCCGTCAGAACTCGTGAACTTCAGGGATTTGAACCTTTCTCTGATCATCTAGAGGTTTCCACGGTCGGCCGTTGGAACAGGAATGGAATGATTCTAGGATGTTTCCTTCAGTCAGGATGATCCGATGTGGAATTTTTCTTCTCAGGAGAATTTTTTCACACCGGCCGTGTTTGGAGAAATCATCTATGACAACTTCCTGTTCGACATTCCGAAGATCCTGGATCTGTGCGTGCTGTTCGGGAAAGGGAACGGGCCGCTGCTGCAGAAGATGATACGTGAGTCCTGGAAGTTAGTCCCCAGAGGGCCTCCGTAGTTCTGTTTGTGACTCTGCCGTCTCCTCAGGGAACGTTTTCACGCAGCAGCCGTCCTACTACTCGGACCTGGACGCCACCATCCCCACCGTGCTGCAGGTCGGGCGCCGCCTCCCCACCTCCCTGCCCGCCTCCCCCCAACTCACTTCCTTCCTCTGAATTCCAGGTGTTTGACACCATCCTGGGAAAGTGTGGTCTTCAGAGTGAAGGCGCCGCCGAGCCCGTCAAGCTGAACGCTCACCAGCGGGTCACCGCCGCCAGCATGGAGCCGCAGGTCAGACGCGTGCTCCGGACCTGGATCTGATCCCGGACCTGCTGGGATCCGATCCGGGTTTTCCCTGACACCAATCCAACTCCTTCTGCTGCAGGAACTGGCGGACATCATTTCGTACCTGTGCGACTCCTCCACCACCGTCCACGCCTTCCTGGACATCTTCCCCGCAGCCTGCTCCAGCTTCCACGCCCACGGCTTCCTCAGCAGGTGAGCAGGAGGCGCTCTGTGGAGGAGGAGCGCGGCGTGACGGCTGTTTCCTCTGCTGCAGACTCAGCTCCTTCTACGAAAGCGGCGTGCCTGAGCTGGAGACGGCGGTGAGGAGGCGGAGCTTTGAGGACGAGAGGTTTGACCCTGTGTGTGTTGAGGCGCTTCAGAGCCGGAGGTCAGGCGGTAACTCTGTGCTGCAGCCTGCAGGGGGAGCTGTGGAGGAGGCTGAGTCACTCCTGCAGGAAGATGCTGGAGACGGCTCACCTGCTGCTGCACCACACCTGCCTGCAGCCCATCCTGGAGGGGTGGGTCTCTGGGGGGGCACGCCAGCGGTGGCCCCGCCTCCGTGATGCTGACCTCTGCTGCTTTGCAGGAAGGAGAACATGCAGACGTTTGCAGAGGAGCTGCTGCAGCATTTCTCCTCCTTTCTGCCGGAGAAGCGGTGAGTTTGTGCGTGGGCAGGAACTCTGAGCGGAGCTTCATGGCGCTGTTCCTCCAGGTTCCTGGTGGACTACGACGAGCAGTTTCCCATCGCAGACGACATCAGCCTCCTGCAGCAAGCCCTGCCGGACACGTATCCTTCTCCGCCCAGGACTCACCTGTACCTGCTCAGTGACACCCAGGAGCTTTTCCTCAACGGAGATCAGAGATGAAACCAGGACCTCCTACCTGCTGGGGGGGGTGCAGAGCGCGTGGGACAGCGTGGGCCGGCGTCAAGCTGAAGATGACCGGGGAGCAGCAGGAGGCGCGGCTGCCGACCCCCCCAGGGAACCTGAAGAGGAGGAGCCGGGGGGAGCGGCAGCCCCGATGGACACGCCCCTCAAAGGAAACGTGAGCTTCCTGTTGCCATAGTGATCCTTCCATGACTCACATGATGACATCACAGCGTGCTGTGGATGATGTGGGCGGGGCTAATGCTCTGCACATCTCCGTTCGCCTCATGACAGTCCAGGATGTTCTGAGCTGACCCGATTCTGGCTGTGCTCTCAGGTGGCGGCGGCAGCGGCGTGCCCAGTGGGCGGGGCCGAGCTGGAGTCCCTCCTGTCCTGTATCAGAGACCTCTTTCCTGACCTGGGGGAGGGCTTCCTGCTGGCCTGCCTGCACGAGTTCCACTACAACACCGAGCTGGTCATCAACAACATCCTGGAGGACCGCCTCCCTCCCGCCCTGAACCAGCTGGACCGGGCCACGCCCAGGTGACGGACTCAGCATCTGTTCTTTTTGCTCGGGCGGTCCGCCCCACTAACCCGGGTGGGTGTGGTTTCAGGCCGGTGAAGGAGGAGCTTCCAGCCGTCCTGAGCAGCAGGTCGAACGTCTTCGATGACGACGAGTTCGACGTCTTCCGCAGGGATCAGGTGGACATGAGCCGAGTCTGGAAAGGCCGAAGGTGCCGCCCACCCGCTCAAGCCCCGCCCACTCACTCACACTGTTTTAAAGCCTTCAAACTCTTGTGTCTCGACGCTGCAGGAAAGCGGAGAACGTCCGAGAGATGCTGAACGACAAGCAGCACATCGTCCAGCAGAGGGCGCGCTACCAGGCCTACGACACGGTGGTGGAGGAGGTGGACGTCCAGCCCGGAGACGCCGCCGCCGCGTACGGCCTGGACGATTATGACGATGAGTACGACGACACGTACGACATGAACCAAGTGGGAGCCAACGACCTGGACGGAGACAGCCTGCTCAGCAGGAGGTGGGCTCGTGGGCGGGGCTTCACGGAGGTGCAGCTCCGATGGCGGTCTGAACTCCTGTTTGTCTGCAGACCCTTCACGGTCCCGCAGGTCCTGAGGACCAGAACCAAACCAGAGGAGGAGGAGGACGAAGAGGAGGAGGAAGGAGGTTCCCAGGTATGAGGGGCGGGGCCTCAGACTGTGAATCCAGAGAGGCTCTGCTGAGCAGCACAGCAGACGCTCGTATGAATTTCACTGTGAGGCTGTGCGGTGCCGCCTCCTGTTTCCCTCCACGGCTCTTTCCTCGCCGTGACCTTCAGCAGGCCCGCTTCACCTGTTGGTGTTCACCTTTCAGAACCCGGCCAGCAGGGACCAGTTCGTGCAGGACCCGGCGCTCCTGCGGGAGAGGGCGGCGGCCCGGAGAGCGGCGCTGCAGCAGAGGAGAGGGTGAGGCGCTGCTCTGCAGGTTCTGAGGGCGGCGGCGGGTTTTTCATCGTGTCCTCGTGTCTTGCAGCGTCCCGCCGGAGCGCCCCAGTAACGTGGTGGGCCGGCCTAAAGGTCAAGGTCAGACCACAGAAACCTTTCTGGACAGACGCAAGAAGGAGATGAACAAGAACCGCGTGGCCAACCACAACCGGCGCTCCATGGCCGACCGCAAGAGAAACAAAGGCATGATTCCCTCCTGACCCAACAGAACCCGGTCCCATGCAGGGTTCTGCAGAGACGGGCTCCTTCTTTCCAGTTGCTTTTACTTTCTATTCTGGTGAATTAACTGGAGTTTGGACCGAAGGGACGTTCGGTTCTGACGCTCGACCCGAACGGTCCGAAGACAAAGACGGACACCTTTATTGTTGCCAAGTAACAATGTGTTTATTCCTGACTGCCCCGCCCACTGCTGCGGCTGCAGAGTCGTCACTGACTGCGCAGCTGCAGCTGCATCCTGAAGGAGGTGATGACTGAGCGCTGAAGTGGGAGGGGCCTGCGCTGCCATGCACAGAAGTTTCTAATCCAGAGATCAGATCTATCAGCATTTTCTACAGAAAAATGCAAGAACATTTTCAAATAAATAATAATTTAACATCTTTGTGTCTGTTGTGACGTCACTGGAAGAGTTTGTTTATCCTGCTCTAGAGCTGCAGTACCACCAGCTAACACCAGGTGGCAGCACCAGGTTGGGTTTTCTGAAGCTGAAAGTTTGATCACTTGTTTAAATTTACAGGAGGACAGAGTTCTGATGATTTGTGTTCTGGTTGAGGACAAAGTTCTGAGCGTTACCAATGGACCGAACAGAGCCGGACCTCCTGGCAGAACTTTGGTGGTTTCTGACATTCTCTGGAAGAGACGGATTGTAGTTTCAGCCGCTGTAACGACAGGGAGGTCCGATGCTGGAAGGACGGGTTCTGAGGTGAAGTCCACAAACCAAACGGCAAAGTAAGACTCGAAGCGCTGAGGTGAGAAGATCCCGGAGCGACGGGTGGAGCGGCCGTTAGCTGTCTTTGCAGATTCCTCCTGCAGAGATCCGAAAGGAGAAGAAGATTTCTGCTCAAACGGCAGCTTTCTGTGAAAGAGCTTCTCAACACTAGCTGGTGGTTCTGGACTACATGGATGGTTCTAGACATCACTGATGGTTCTGGACCACACTGGTTATTCTGGGCCACACAGATGGTTCTGGACTACACGGATGGTTCTAGACATCACTGATGGTTCTGGACCACACTGATGGTTCTGGACATCACTGATGGTTCTGGACCACACTGGTTATTCTGGGCCACACTAATGGTTCTGGGCCACACAGATGGTTCTGGACCACACTGATGGTTCTAGACATCACTGATGGTTCTGGACCACAATGATGGTTCTGGACCACAGCTGTGATGAGGCTGAGCCTTCACTAGGATCTGGATTTTTCGCAGTAAAATGCATCTCAGTTCTAGTGTTTGTTAAAGCTCAGACGGATGTTTTCTGATCTTCTCTCTGGAATCTGGACCTTCCTGTTGGTCCGGTTGTTCTGCAGGTTCTGTGGGAGCAGACTCACCGAGGATGCTGCGTTTGCACAGAGGGCAGGTGTGCTGCAGCAGCAGCCAGGGGTCCACGCAGTCCCTGTGGTACTCATGGAGACACGGCAGCACCCGCAGACACTGGGACCAGCACAGAACGGTCGTCATCATCATCGTCATCATCACCATCATCATCATCATCATCATCACCATCATCACCATCATCATCATCATCATCATCATCACCATCATCATCACCATCATCACCATCATCATCATCATCATCATCATCACCATCATCATCACCATCATCATCACCATCATCACCATCATCATCATCATCATCATCATCATCATCATCATCATCATCATCACCATCATCATCATCATCATCATCACCATCATCACCATCATCACCATCATCATCATCATCATCATCATCATCATCATCATCGCTGCTGCTCGAAAACACCACGCGCTAGAGAAGCACCGCCCACCTGGTTGTTCCTGAACGCCTCCAGGCAGACTGCGCAGATGTCTGCGTCTGTCGGCTGCGACGGGCCGCACCAGCGTTTGGGCTGGCGGTACAGTCGGGTTTTCAGCGACGACATGGACCTGAGAACATCCTGCGTGGGAAACTGAGGAAGAGGCAGCGGGTCGGAGGTCAGACTGCGGCGGAATGAAGGTCAGACCGCGGCGGTCAAAGCGCCGGCTGCTGTCAGAATCCCCTCACTGCTCTAGAGCGCCACTCGCCTTTTTTCTGGGTGTCCAAATACATCATTTCAAAATGCCCTGGAAATTTCCCAGAAGTCTTTGCCAAAACACTGCATCAATGCTCGCTAAATGAGTGAATCTAGACCACATTCTCATGTGAAATAAATACGTTTTCCTGATCAGAACACGGAGGATCATCAATGTTCTTCCTCAAATGTTCTGATTTGTTCGGTTTTTAAATCTGCATCAGATAAAGAGCCGGAGTCCAGATGATTTTAAATCCAGAACAGGATTTTGCCGCTCTATGGAGTTTGTTAGTTGTTAGGGAGCAGTGAGGGGGATCCATCCCATAATAGTTTAGCTGGAAAACATCAGACGTGTTTACTCGTTTTCATCTTCATTCTTTAAAACCTTCACGTGTGGAAACATGACCCCCCAGGGGGCGGGGCTTATCCTGCAGCACCTGGAAGTTGTCGTTGGGCTGGCGGTCCTGGTGCTGCCAGCGGGCCTGGACGATGACGCCGGTGCAGAGGATCAGCGCCACCAGGAGGACGGTGTCCCACAGCTGCTGCAGGTACTTCTGCGGGGCACAGCGTCAGCGAGGAACACCACTAAGCATTCTGGGAAGTGCTGCAAAGCCACGCCTCACCTGGACCTGGGAGTTGCTCTCTCCTGTGCAGATGACCCCCTGCCACTCCCCGTAGAGCCCCCCCCTGGAGCGACCGCAGCTGGACCACAGCGTGAGCGTGGCCCCGCCCTGCCCGGACACACAGCAGCGTCAGCATCGTCTGCTCAGGCGCCTCTGGGGGCGCCGGCGGCACACTCACCAGGTTGTCCTGCAGGATGGTCCGGTAGGTGATCTTCACGGTGGCCCTCAGGCCTCTGCAGGGGGGGAACATCACAGGAACCTTTAGAACCGAACCAGAACTCTACAGCTCTATCAGAGCGGTTCCGTCAAAAGTGCTTAACCAGAACCGTTCCTGTGGTTTGGAATCGTTTCTGCTCAGCGGGTTGAACATTTTGAGACATTTTCTTTATTTGTATTTATTTTTTAACCATCTTTATACTTCATATCAGATCCTGAGCCTCAGGAGCCAATCGGGCTGAACCGGGTTTGTTTCTAACGGTTCTGCAGGACATTGGAAGACCAGAGGTTCTGTTTGGATCAGCAGCACCAGGAGCTGCAAATCCAGAAGCTGAACCAGCAGTCCAGAGAGCAGAAACCTGCAGAACCTTTAGCAGAACCGCTGAGGCAGAACCCTAAACTCATCTTCAGAACCAGCAGACGGTACCGGAGCAGCGCCCCTATCAGCTTGGTGACGTTCTCCGACGTCTGGACCACGATGACGGGCTTGGACAGAACCGGAGACAGGTCCATCTGGAACAGAGGGAGGTTCGGTTACACTCGGGGCCCCCTGGACCCCCCGAGGCGGGAGCGAGGATGTACCTCACTGACGGGGTTCGGGTTGAGCGCCAGGATGATCAGCGCGGACGCGCCCAGAACCAGCGCGCGCTTCATCTGCAGCACAAACCACACACGGTTCCGGGTCAGTGCCGCGCGCGGACACCACGACAAACTGCTCAGCACCTGAACCGAACCGAACCGGGCTTACTTTGTTAACGACGGCGTCCGCGAAGGACTCCTGACCGCCGCGGGAGGCTCTACCGTCCACGGGAAGCAGCCCGATCCAGGGCTCCTGCTCCTCCTGCTGCTCCTCCTCCGGTTTTGCCACCTCCGAGGCTTCGTCCACCCGAACCTCAAGACACAAAACGTTTGGTCTGAGAGCAGAACCTCAAACCGGGACAGAACCCTCCCCGCTGCTCCCTCACCAACACCAGGTTCCCCTCCAGCTCCTCCCGCTCCGCACCTCCGGTCCCGTCCCTGCTGGACTCCAGAACCTCCCCCTGGAGCCGCGCGCCGACCCCGGGCTGCTGCTCCAGGGAAACCTCCAGCACGGCGACCTGCTCCGCCGCCGCCAGCAGCCCCGGGAGGAGCAGGAGGAGCGGCGGAAGTAGCGGGGAGCTCATCCCGGTCAGCAGGAGCCGGAACTCGCCGAACCGACCGGATCTGAAACCAAACCGAGCCCGGAGCCCGTCAGCTGTCCCACATCACTCCGAGCGACGACGGTCCGGTCCTGTCAGCTAACAAGAGAATGTAAACAAGAGCGGGGAAGTACTTCCGGGTCAGACCGGAAGTACTTGGGGAAATGGTTTCGTCTAAATCTGCTGCGTCACTAAAATGACTTTCAAACACACACATATGTTCAAATGATAAGTTATTTTTAGAACACATTGTTTCTGGTTATTTTGTTCCAGAAAAGGTTGATTCCGAAAAAATATATCACAAAGAAATGGTTTTGTATATTGAACATATTGAATCCTGTACCAATACAAAAGCTGTTAAGCCTCGACCTGTTTGGCATCTTATTTTTTTTTCTTTTTTTTTTTTGTTTCTTTTCTTTTCTCTTTCCTTTTTACCAATGGAAAGTTCACATTCATTATCTGTGATTCTCAGTACTGGCTCATTACTTGAATGTATTATATGATTTTTTTTGTATGAACTACGTTTTGACAATAAAAAATACTTTCAAAGGTTTTCGGTTCTTCATAAACCCGCGATGATGACGCAAATCTTTCAACCAAATTGAAACTTTTTATGGTTTTGTGGGATTTTCTGAAACGAGATTTTCTTCCTTCATTTTTAACCTGGTTTTAAATCTGCAATTCCATCAAATTTAGTGATAAACAGAAGAAGAAACATGGAAATGAAAGAAAAGTTTCAAATCACTGTAGATGCTTAAAGTGCGCATGCGTAGAAAGATGGCTTTCTTCATGTTTCTAATAAATCTGCCTGATTCTGTTCAAACCACTGACGTGTATTTATTATGTCTAATCATTGATCACACAGTCAAAAGTTTTAATCTGTTAAAACAAAACAAAAATAGAATTTGTAGCTAATGATGTATTTAGACTGATATTCAGACGGGAAGAAAAGTTTTCAGAACTCATCTAACCCGGACGTGTTGATTGGCATCATTCATTTAGCATTTGTGACGTCATCGAGCCCTCAGTGAGGTAACAGCCGACCCGCGGGCTCCGCGCGCTCCGTGAGCCCCGCGCGCCTGGCGGGCGGGTCCGGCACCGCCTCCTTTATCAGAGTAACTCCTCTGTCATTTCTCCTATCTTCGGCCGGGCGGCTGCCGCGTGCAGAGACCCGTGACGCGCTTCCGTGATCGGCTCTCCCTCCGCCTGCAGCCCGACAGCAGCGGGACGCCGCGCCGCGCATGAGCATCACGGGGCGTCGTCAGGGACTCAGCCCCGGCTGTCACGGTTAACGGCGGGGGGGGCCCTCCTCCTCCCGATGCCCGCGTGCACACAGCCGTGCAGACGCCGCGCGCTCCTCAAGGCTCGCAGACATGAGCGGAAGACCGGGAGACCTCAGTCCGAAACAGGCGGAAGCGCTGCAGCAGGTAACCTCACACCTGTCCCGGGATATCCATGACCCGGGATGGGGGTCGGTTATAGACTCGAGAGAGAATGACCCGGGATGGGGGTCGGTTATAGACTCGAGAGAGAATGACCCGGGATGGGGGTCGGTGATAGACTCGAGAGAGAATGACCCGGGATGGGGGTCGGTTATAGACTCGACAGAGAATGACCCGGGATGGGGGTCGGTGATAGACTCGACAGAGAACGACCCGGGTCATCTGATGAAGGTTCTGCAGCAGCATGTCAGGTTTGGTGGATTGTTAGTACAGACCAGTTGAATCTAACAGAGTCTGTTCTGTTTTTAATGATGATCAGCTGTTGTTGTTTATGACATAAACACGTTAAATAACGGCGGGAGGTCTGAAAGGCTCTGGTGGTTTTGGATCCGGACTCTCCTGCAGGTCTGCAGACACGTGGTTACTGCTTCATTACAACACAATGAAACTTCCCCGTTTCTACACGACCAGACCCCCCAGCAGGAAATGCTGAAAGATGCAGAAGAAGAAGTTCTCTGGAGGAATCCTTCATTATTCCGATTCTCTGTGTCTAATCTGGATGAGAAACTTTAAGGGTTTCCTATGAAAATTCGACTTTTTGAGGTTTTAATGCATTTTACTGATCATTCCTCTCTAAAGAACCCCAAAGTGGAATTTTGATCCGTTAATTCATTTAAGAATAAACCTGCAGCCCCTCCCACACTCGCTGATGTCAGCATGATGTGAACCACTCCCACCAGGAAAACTCTGTGCTGCAAGCTCCGCCCCAAGGCTACAACGAACACACCCACTTTCTCCGTGGAGCTGTGTTGCCGAGGTAGTTCTCCTCTACCCCAATGTGTCTCCTGGCAGGACATACCTCCCTTCCTGCACCAGAACCGCTCTCTGACCCGTCTTTCAATGTGGTCTGGCCTTGTTTCCAATCTCTGAGATTCCTCAGTCTGAATATGAAACAGAGAGCGGAACAACTGAACCAAAGCAGCCACCGTACCCGACAGTCACGTGATGTAAACACAGAGGCGATCGGTGAGGACAAATGTAGAGAGGAAATGATTGTTACCTCTGTTTACTTGTTAGAACCTTTATTTTTTTTCTTACGCGGCACGTGCACGTGCACGTGCTGCCATGACGTCGTCTTAAAGTTCTATTATAGTCCTAACAGAATTCTCCTAAGAACAATGTCATAAAACCACAACGATGAGACACGGAAACTCATTCAAATGTGTTTGGATGGGTTCATGCTCAATAAAACAACTTTTAATGTGATCCACCAGGCTCGGGGAGGCGGGCTCAAGAGGTGACATCGTGAAATGGGCGGGACCGACAAAGAGTGAAAGGCGGAGCCTCAGAGATCGGGTCGTTTAATTAAAACGGTCCACAAAAATGGCTCATATTTCATAGATAATTAGTTTTTTAGTGTTCTGAAGGTCACATATGGTCATAGATGTGGACATAGTTTACTCTGAAAGGCTGAAGACAATCAGGGTTTGGCTCCTTTGAACCAGGAGATGAAAACGCCTTGAAGCAGAACAATAAGAAAAGATTCTGATGTCAGATTATAAAATAATATACAAACAGCTGTTTACATAAAAAAACATTTATTTATGCTTGTGCATTTCCAGCGTTAGCATGCTAACAACAGCGCGTTAGCATGCTAACAACAGCATGTAACAACAGCCCGTTAGCATGCTAACAACAGCGTGTAACAACAGCCCGTTAGCATGCTAACAACAGCGTGTAACAACAGCCCGTTAGCATGCTAACAACAGCGCGTTAGCATGCTAACAACAGCGTGTAACAACAGCCCGTTAGCATGCTAACAACAGCGTGAGCGTTCATGACTCTTTTGAAAACAGTTCTCTGTGAAAACCAAAAGAAACACCACGGAAGCTAACGTTAGCGAAGGCCCGTCTGTTAGTGTGAAACCTGCAGACGGGTCGGACGGCGTTCGCAGGTCAGCAGGTCATCCGTGTTTGGTTTGGACTGAACCGGTTTCACTCTTTAACCTGTTCTGTCTGTTTGCAGGAACTGAAAGAGGCGAATCTCTGTTGTCCTGCAGCAGAATGTCAATAAAGTTATGTAGGAGATGATGTCACGCTCCGTGTTTGTGTGTCAGAGGCCATGAATGAAGGCCACAAACGTTCATGTTTAAGACAGATTAGAGTGCTGTTGATTCCCGTCTCTGAGAGACTGAATTCTGTTTTTATGAGCCGTATTTCTGCGTTTCATGGTCCGTTTCTGGTCTTTTCCTCGTCTAGTTTCGCGAGCGGATCCAGGACCTTCTCCCTCAGCTCCCAGCCCAGCATGACGCCTTCCTGCTGCGGTGGCTCCGAGGTGAGGAACACACCAGCATCTCCAGGAAGCGTTTCTCCTGAATTCCTTCTGGTTTAATGAGCAGCAGAGTTTCTGCCGCAGCGGGAAACGCCGTCACCGCATTTCACCCGCGCCGCGGCGCTTTTACTGCATGACAGGATGAGTTGCAACACATTTGGAGGAGTTTGGACCTGCAGAGAACCAAATCCATGTGCTGCTTTAGGAGGTCTGGAGCTCCAGCTGATGTGAGTGTGGGAGGAGGAGGCTGAGGCCGCTCCTGCCGCTCCTGCCGCTCCTGCCGCTCCTGCTGCTCCTGCTGCTCCTGCTGCTGCGTGGAGCTAATCCAGAGCTAATCGCATTATGATGCGCAGGCTGCAGCCGTCTGCGGCTCCCGCCCTGCAGCTCCACCCGGATCAGGTTTCCATGTGGAAAGCGTCCCGCCACAGACTTCAGGGCCTCGTTAAGCTGCGGTGAGCGAGCGCGGCGGCGCCGACACGAGCATGAGGGCGTTCACTCAGAAACAAACTCAAGCTACAAAGATTTTACACAATTAGGCTTAAAGATTTCATGATAATCTGGATTTAAATTTGTTGCAGGTTTCCTGCTGACCAGAATGTTTTGCTTTTCTTTAAGTGGATTAAAACCAGAGAACAAAGAATTTACTGATGTCTCATTTAAACCTGCATTTACTGAAGGATTTTCAGAGTAAAAGTACCAACAGGAATAAGATGTTCTGTCCATGTTATTTGTAGTTTGAATCGCCCGTTTCTTCTCTCTTCATTTGTCCGTTCTTCAATGATTCCCAGCCAGCACGGCTGAGCGCGTCCCCATGGTCTACAAGAGGCCAGAAAATGGGGCCCCAAACGGGTTAGTCCGTAGTTTCCATGGGGGCCCCGCCTGTGCCCACACTGACCTAAGTAGGGACTCACACTGGCCAGCCTGTGGATGGTGTAGCATGCTAGCGAGCTCTGCTGTCCACCAGCCGGCTAGCTAGCGATTGAACCCACTGAATCCCCATCTAAGCTAACGTGGGCGAACACAGGTGGGGCCGCCAGGGGTGGGGCCGCCAGGGGTGGGGCCGCCACAGGTGGGGCCGCCACAGGTGGGGCCGCCACAGGTGGGGCCGCCACAGGTGGGGCCGCCAGGGGTGGGGCCGCCACAGGTGGGGCCGTCACAGGTGGGGCCGCCACAGGAACTCCAGACAAACCCAATCGGGCCACATTTTCTGAGCAAGGCCAGCTGGGATTTTCGCACAAACAGAACCGCCTTTCTTTCATTAAGCTCCTCCCCTTAGCAGACCTGCTCTGCCCCTAAGGTCAAGGTCATTCTTCTTGAAAGATCTCCAGAACCTCCTGGAGGTGACGGTCTGACAGCAGCTCACAGAACCTAAACAGTTTTCCTCTGGAAACAACTGACGTTTCTAGAAAAGTTTGGACTTCTCAGTCTGTAGATTTGGATCTGATGTTCTGACATCCGCGTGTGCGTGATCCAGATCCATTTTAAACTGTAGGATCTCCATGTCGCCGTCGTAAATCTTCATCATATCTCCTTTGGGTCTGCAATCTTATCATTTTGTGGCTGCAGGTCAAAGTTCATGTCATGACGGCCAGACGCTTCATTTCCTTTGATTAAAAACAGAACCCGACCTTCAGTCTGGCTGAAGCTGCACTCTTTGACTCTCTGATCAAACCTGGAGACACCAGCATGAAGGAGCCCTTCCATGAAAAGATGGGATATTATCTTCAGCGTAATCCTCTGCTGGAGTTTAGCCTGACGTCATAGTTTCTGCTGCAGAGATAATCATCTTACGAGACTTAGACGATGAAGTGTCCGCTCTGCTCAGCATCATCAGTCTGACCCTCAGAGCAGAAGGTTCTCCTCGTTCTCCTCGTTCTCCTCGTTCTCCTCGTTCTCCTCGTTCTCCAGCCTCTATTCTGATGTAGAGACAAACATCTCAGATTTCATGTTTTTATTTGTGAGATCTGAAAGGTGTCGGAGTTTGATAGTCTGTGAGCGTTTTATTCAATGTAATTGTTCTGGGAGCTTCATATTAGCATACAGAGCCGCCACGATTATTCGACTAATCAACGACGAACCGACTATTAAAACAGTCGACACCTAATTTAATAGTTGATCAGTCGTTACTCTATATTATATGGAATCAGAGTGTAGTAAAGTTAAAAGTTATAATAACATTCTGCTAGTTTTTTAGATTATTTTGGTATTTATTAAGGTTTTTTAGGCTAATTTGGAGTTTAGCTAATATTTCAGCTACATGCTAGCTGTTTTGGCTAATTTAGGCGTTTTTCAGTTTTTTAGGCTAATTTGGCATTTAATTAATCTTTTAGTGGCTATCAGCTTCAGTGTTTTCAGCTATCAATTTCAGCATCTTCAGCAGCCAAATTCAGCTTAAAGCATCCACACCAGCATTATCACAGGTGATGCTATATATCTAATTTTTAGTTAGTTTAAATCTAATGATGGTTAAGATGTGTGTTTCACATCCAGTTTGCAAATGACTCGATTAGTCGACTAATCGGAAAAAAACAATCGTGATTAGTCGACTATTAGAATAATCGTTTGTGGCAGCTCTATTAGCACACATGCTAATGTTATAATCAATCAAGCAAGAATACATTAGTCAAAGTGTTTTCTATATTTGTGAGATCACAAAAGGTCAGTTTGGGTTTAATCCCACTGCACTGAAGTGACCACAGAAGGATCTCAGGTGAACAAGAACGCTCTCCTGACCTCCTCAAAGGGAGAACTCGAGGAACCGCGTCCCTACGTCATTAGAGAACACTACACCGCTGCAGTAGCTGCATTTCACCTGTAGGGGGAGCTGCCAGAAGGCTGGATTGCAGCAAATACCACAGAAACGTTCTGACGTGGTCTTGTCATCGTATGGGACACTGAAGCTGAAGCTCCTGCAGAGTCACTTCCCAACAGACACGTCTGTGACCATGTCCATGACATGCACTCCCATGATGCATCCTGCTTCGCCGTACTCGATTAGGTTAGGAGCCGAGAAACAAACATCTGTTGCTGTTTTTCCAAATGTTCTGCAGCAATCAGGAGGATCTGTTTGTGTTCTGGGAGGTTTTATCTAAAACCTTCAGCCATTATTCTCATCACACATCATGTGTTAGAACTCAACCAATGCATTAACGCTCGACCTCTGACCTCTGATCATAACTCTGGAAGGGGGACTCAGCCTCTGATCTCAGCGTTCCTCCTGTCAGAGACAGTTACAGGTTTGCATCAAATAAAAAACGAAATGTTTGCATTCTAAATTCAAACCTTCCTTCTGGTTTGGGGTTTGAATCCCAGCCGAGACAGACATCATGTCCTTCAGAAGTGACCTCACGATGTGGTACTAATGCAAAGGCACTCTGGAGGAACGTATCCCGAGAAGATGTGTTACTACTCCACACCACGCACAGTCACACACACATCCAACTGTTGAGTGTCACTGTTTCAGACGTGCATCACGTTTTCTTCTTTGTTTTTCAGCCAGAAACTTCAACCTGCAGAAGTCTGAGGCCATGCTGCGAAAGGTCTGAGCTCCTGACATCACATTCTAACGTTCACTACAGATGTGTATTCCATTGTATTGTCGATAATCAGGTGATGTACCAAAGTACGACCATGTTGACGTCTCCTTCAGTGATTAGTATCTGCAGCTCCAGGGTTGTTAGCGTCAGATTACAGAGGAGCGGCGTGGTGAAGGGTCACCGCCACCCTCTGAGTCATCACTCCAGCCTGAGCAGATAAGATGCACAGAAGACGGATTAAAGAAGAACCTGTGCTTGTCTTCTAAAGACTTCCAGTCCTGATCCAGTACAACATCAGGAGACAGGAACCACTTCTTTGCCTCCACTTCCAGCACCATTCACTTTATGTTTACAGTCAGACCTCAAAGAAAACTCCTCGGGCTTTTACCTTTCATGAGGATGCGATTCCCTATATCTGCAGCCACTGGTCTCCTGGGCAACCGTCCATCCTGGTTTCCTTGGCGTAGCTCTTGATCACATAAATCACGTTGTGTCTTCAAGCTTTTCTTTTCTCAATAAACATCCAGAGACGGTATCTGGCAGCTCCACACAAAACAAGGACCTTCAATATATTGTGTGGTAGTTGTGTAGAGTTAGTATTGTATTGAGTTAGTCTTTTATTAAGTTACCATTGATTGGAGTTTGTATTTATGGATAATAAAACTGTCAGAGTTAAAGTCGGCTCACATGGAGCCTTACATTCAGAGGGAAAAACAAAGTTTTTTCTTCTTTGAATCCAATGAACCGAGACCTTTCTAAAGGAACGTTGCCAAATCAACCGCAGGCGTCCCTCAGAGCGCAGTATCAGGTCCTTCAGCGGTCCATGTTCTGTTCAGGGTCCTGAGACGGTTTGGCCCTCCAGATTCCGAATTCAGGAGTTTATTTTCTAACATTTCTGTCGTCCAAACCGTCTGTTCTAATGTCCAGCGATGTTCCTCTGAGTCTCACTGTGCTCAAACCTCAGAGTTTGACAGGATCTCGTCTGTTCCAGCACATGGAGTTCAGGAAGCAGATGAAAGTAGACATGTTAGCCAACGAGTGGCGCCCGCCAGAGGTAAAACACAAAAACGCTCTCTGTAGAAATGAAATGTATTGACGTCTGGTCAAAGCAGCCACTTGACTTCACCTGCAGGTGATAGAGAAGTACCTGTCTGGAGGGATGTGTGGTTACGACCGCGAGGGCAGCCCGGTCTGGTACGACGTCATCGGACCCATGGATCCGAAAGGCCTCTTCCTGTCCGCCTCCAAGCAGGACTTCATCAAGTCCAAGATCAAAGACTGTGAGCTCCTGCAGAAGGAGTGCACCCTCCAGTCAGAGCGGGTAAGACCCGGGGCGGGTTTGAAGGTCGCCTCAGGACCACGGGGCGGGAAACGGAGGTCGTCTGAGGAAACGTAAATCACCACGTCTTCTTCTATTTATTTATAACTGTCTGAAGAGGACCAGAGTCTAAAGTTATACTTAAACACGTCAGCCGTCTGTGGGAGGGGCTAGGTCACCAGCATCAGATGATTGGGGGAGTAAGGGTTGACATCAGAGCCTTCACGGTTCTCCATCACAGACTCCTCCCACAACATCCAGACACGCGTTTGTCACGCTCGAACCTTCGAGTAGCGATCAGAATCTCATTTTTGATCAAGAAGATTTCATTAGTCAGAAAAACGTTTCCTGTGTTCCTAAAAGAGCGTCTCCCTGTCCACCATCTCTCCAGCTGGGCAGGAACGTGGAGTCCATCACGATGATCTACGACGTGGAAGGCCTGGGGCTCAAACACCTGTGGAAGCCGGCCATCGAGACCTTCGGAGAGGTGTGGCCTCGCCGTCTCAGGCGCAGCTCAGAGAAGTTCAGATGAAAACTTGGTGACTTCTGTCTTCCAGATCCTCACCATGTTTGAAGACAACTACCCAGAAGGCCTGAAGAGGCTGTTTGTCATCAAAGGTGGGTTTGCAGTGGTCTTCAACCTGAACCTGCAGGAACAGAACCAGAACTTTCCTCCCGGTTTCTCCCACAGCTCCCAAACTCTTTCCGGTGGCGTACAACCTCGTCAAGCACTTTCTGTGTGAGGCCACACGGGACAAGATCTACATCCTGGGGGGTGAGACCTCTGCATGTGTGCCCCACAGCGGGGGAGGGGGGCAGCCTGCAGGAGGGCGGGGCTAATCTAAAATCTGCTTTCCCAGCAAACTGGCAGGAGGTTCTGCTGAAGTACATCGACGAAGAAGAACTGCCGGTGATCTACGGAGGCAAACTGACAGATCCTGATGGAGATCCTCGCTGTCGAACCAGGGTGAGTCCGGAAGGGGGCGGGGCTTTTAGAGCATGGGGGGGCAATGAGGGCGGAGCTTTTAGAGTAGAGACTGGCAGATGGGGGCGGGGCTTTTAGAGCAGAGGTTGGCAGATGGGGCGGAGCTTTTAGAGCAGAGGTTGGTGGATGGAGGCGGAGCTTTTATGGCCAGGTGGCCAATGGGGGCGGGGCTTTTAGAGCAGAGGTTGGTAGATGGAGGCGGAGCTTTTATGGCCAGGTGGCCAATGGGGGCGGGGCTTTTAGAGCAGAGGTTGGCAGATGGGGCGGAGCTTTTAGAGCAGAAGGCGGCTGATAGGTCAGTGGAGAGGAGTATCTATCACTGTTCTTTTCTTTTGACTCTAGTTCATACGTGAATATTTTGAAGGTTGTTGTTCGGTCTCAGATGCTGATCGACCACATGATCACATGACCACATGATCACATGACCACATGATCACATGACCACATGACCGCCGTATGTGGTTGCTTGTCTTTCGCTAAACAGTTGATCTTCTATCTGTTGATGGTTTTGAACCGTCCTCCAATAAGAACCAACATCTGCATCGTTAACATTGAAGTGCAGAAGAAAACATCACCAGTGAAAATTCACCCACAATTCCACACTTTAGAAAAATTCACTCACCTGATCTCCTTCACTGTCGCCATGGCAACGTCTGGGCCAGGGCCTTTCATAGTGACAAATCTCCCTACAGTCACTAAAATGACACAAGTTCTTATTGAAACACCTGACCGGCGCCACCTGGAGTCAAAGTGGGAGAACTCGTCTCTGTGGACCTCAGCTTCACTCATCCGCAGACGCGCCTGAAACGTTTGTGTAACGTCTCTGTTTTCTGTGGATTCGAGTCTGATTCTGCCTGTGGCCCCGCCCAGCCGATGGCCCCGCCCAGCTAACAGCATCCCGCTTTGGCGCTTAGCAGCATCCTGACCTTCCTGCATCCGTGGGTGTGCTCTAGTGGCCTGCAGCTTCAGTGAAGCCTGTCTGAAGACCGGCACACAGATGAGCCTGAAGTCCAACACGATCCAAAGTTCTGTTGACTCAGAGACCGTCTGAACCTCGATGCTCGAGCTTTACCTGCACATACCCCCCCCCCTCCCGTCCTGCCCCCCCCCAAAGGCCCGTAGCCTCAGCTTGGTATCAGCAGATGATGAGGAACTGACTGACTGTCGCTGTTTTGTAGATTAAGAATTGGGCCCAGAGCAGATGAGGAGCAGATGGAGAAAAGGTCGTTTTCTCGCCATGGAGACTCCTGGAAACGCTTTGTCTTCGTGTTGCAGACCGCCAGCGGTCTTCTTGACCTCGTAGTGACCAATCGTCTGTGATCTCAAACAGCTGGTCTCTGGTGACATCACTCCATGGTCGTTGTAGTGCGTTAGTGTGTGTGATGTCGGGGTTTCTGAGGTGAAACATTCGCAAAGCTGGAGGTCCAGATAAAGCCCAACCATCCAGAATGGATCTGGCAGGACTTTGGACCGTTTGCTGCTCCGAAACCTTCAGATGATCAGATTTCAGATGCGGGGATGGAGCGGAGTTTTATTCTGTTTAAGTTGATAAGATTAGGACTGTAATCGGAAAAGTAATAAAGTGTCTTGTTTGGGTCTTCTTGTGTTATTTCTTCATGTAGCCTTCACTGAAATGGATGAGATCTGGAGTTTAGACGAGGGGAAACGCTTGAGATCAAAGAGGTAGTTTTAGAGAGATCAAAGAAATCTTTACAAAAAGATCAAAGTTATATTATGAGATAGATCAAATAAATATGTATAAAAAGGTCAAAGAGATTTGTAAAAAGATCAAAGTTATATTATTAGAGAGATCAAAGAAATATGTATAAAAAGGTCAAAGAGATTTGTAAAAAGATCAAAGTTATATTATTAGAGAGATCAAAGAAATATGTATAAAAAGATCAAAGAGATTTGTAAAAAGATCAGATAACTTTTGAAAGAGATCAAAGAGATCTTTTTAGAGATAGTTTAGGAAGATCAAAGCAATCTTTTTTATAGGGATCAAATAGATCTTAGAGAGATCAAAGAGATCTTAAAGAGTTTAAAGATATATTTTCAGACAGATCACAGAGATTTTTTATGAGATCAGAGGATGATTTGAACTGTTTTTTGTTCAGTTTTTTTATTAGAAGTTTATTATTAATTTCTAATGAAGATGAAGAGTTTGACCAACTGCTGAGCGTTCAGTTCATGAGGCAGACGGTCGGTTGGTACCGCTGGACCTCCTGGCGGTTCACGGTTACAGTCTGAATTTCTTTATATAAACAGGAAACTTTGCTCCTGTGTTTCAAATGTGTGTAACGATGTCAGATGCTCACTGATTGATGATGTCACAGTAAGTAATCTTATTTATTTTCATGCCTTTCCTCCCAACATTTCACAACCATGAGTATTTACCGCCTCATGTGACTGTCGCTGCAGATTCACCACGTCGGACCGGTTCCCTCCTCGTACTACGTCAGGGACCATGTTAAGGTGGACTACGAGCAGTCCATCACCGTCAACCGGGGTTCCTCCCAGCAGATGGACTATGAGATTTTGTTCCCCGGCTGCGTTCTCAGGTCAGGAACTCAAGTTCACCTCACAACGTCAGACAGGTTGTAAGATCATTGAGGGTCAAAACAGACGCAGTTTCTGCAGAAACAGGTTGAATGCTGAAACCAGAAGCTGCTTACAGTAACAGACAGAACCTGAACCAGAAGAACAACCCATAACCCAAACCTTCACTGATAGCTACCAGATAGTCAAAACATGTGGAAATGTTTGAACCCAAAACAACCCAAAATGAAACACTAAACATGTTTCTGAATGTAAACAACAGAAATGAAATGATGTGGAACAATTATACAGTCATCTGACACTACAAAGAACTGGAGCGAGCTGCTCGGGTTCACACAGTTTAAGATCAAAACGCCTTAAGTAAAGAGACGTGACAAGGCTCCACCCACCTGCCAATCACAGAAACATTTAGAGACAAAACCTAAAAATTCTTTAATCTAGTTACAACTCAATTAAAAATGCAGAGTAAATTTACAACAATTAAGAAAGATTTAGAATAAAAACATGTAAATCTGTTTTATTTGTGAAAAGCAGTAATTATCATATGTAGAAGACAGCCTCATTTCTATGATTTATTCTTAGATTTATGAATTTAAATCTTAAATAGACTTGATAAATCTGTCTTTTTTTCCTTTGTCATAGGAAACTTTTTGAAATAAACTAAAGAAACTCAGAAATGATTCAACTCAGTTCAACTTAACTGTTTACAAAATAAATAAAACATGCTACAATTCTGATTCGTGAAGGTTAAAACAGTTTTTAAAACCCCAGATCTTGATAACTTGGTCGGACTCTCTCTTCCTGCTGGATGTGAACGTCCAGCAGGACGTCTGGTTGAAGCTCTGCTTCAGACGTGCCCCCCCGGAGCCGTGTCCCGACTCCTGGTTTGGATGGATGAAGCAGCAGGTTTCAGATGGGTTAGTGAGCCTCGTGATGCTGAAGGAAACGTTCCTCGTCGTTGGTGGAGCTTCTTCTTCACGGCGCCGTGAGCCTCAGACTGAAGGAGGCTTTGTCGCTGCATGAATGGAGGCTTGTTCGGTGACGGAACAATCGGATTATCTGAGGATGAATCCGCGTGAAATGTCAGATGTTTTCTTCCTTTGAGATGATCCACTTCTGATTCAGTTCTGCTGAAGGACCCGAGTCCAGTTAAACGTGGAGTCGGACCTCCGACAGACGGAGAGGTCGGTTTATTATCAGGCGTGGAGCCGTCTGACCTCTGCTGGGGGGTGGGGGCGCTGTCCTTCACCTTCAGCTGCATATTTTTGTTTGGGTGTAAACTCTGAGGCGGTTACAGACGAGCAGAACTTTATCAGGTCCTGAGTGATATCAGAACACCAACGATGGGCTCGTTCCACAACACGCTCAGGCTGTTTTGGGTAAAAGCTTTCAGAGACATTGAAGTCCTTTAATGTACATGACAGAACATCCTCATGAGCTTCAATCTTATGCTCTGCGGAGCAAAACGGCGGGAAAACTGGAACGTGCGTTCATCAGGTCCAGACCTTCAGCTGCATCAGAGAACAGGAAGTGGTTTATCCCGACTTCAATCGAACGCAGACGCCGCCATGTTGGAGCCAGACGTCATTAGTAAGCAGTGATTGGTCCGAGTCATCGTTTCCACGACAACCACTCTCACCAATCAAGAGTGAGCTTTTTAGGAGGCCACACCCCTTCCACTGAAAATGGGCTCAGGAGAATCTGTCCATCAAACACTGTAAACCTTCAATGTGAGACCGCCCACTTTTCTTCAGGCTTCTGATTGGTCAGTTTATAACCTAATTTACAGAAAAGAAGATTATCCAGAAGATGTTAAAATGTATCCAGATTATTCTGACCAGTAGAATGACAACAGCTGTTCATCTCTATTTAGAAGTCTGGGGGATTTTGTTGGTACTTCCTGTTTGGAACACCAGAGGGTGGGGTCACTCTGTCCAGTTCTCTTATACAGTCAGTGGTCCAGACATGAAAAGGTGTTATGGTTGCCATGGAGATGGACCTTCATGAAGGTTTTGATTTTAAACCAGTTTATTGCAGATTTAAAGGGTAACCAAACAGGGGAGTTGGAGGCTGACTCTATCCTCAGCCCAGATTTGAAAAATACCAGAAAGGGGGCGGGGCTAGTGGAGGCGGACTGAGTGGCGGAGGTGTGTCTTGGATCTATGATGGACAGTAGGTTAGCCTTATGTAAGATACGAGTCTTCAATGTGGAGAGTGGCTCCAGCCAAAGGGATCAAGTTTCTCTACAGAACTTTCTGAGGAGGTTGAGGATCTTTCTCCTCCCCCGAGGCCGGTGCTCGTGGTCCAGAACTTTATTGTTCTGAGCTGCAACTCAAGATGCTGGTTTTGCAATGCCCAACAGCAGCTGAGGGTTTGGGGTTCTGAAGGGGACCCATGTCTGAGAGTGGTAAGATGCTGCTAGCATCATAGCTAATAAAGGCTAATGTATTAAGCTAACAATCCAGAGGGAAGTGTTCATTGTAAATCCATCACCAGGACGGAGTTTGCTGGATATAATTACACCCAACATCTGTTCCTTAACTTCCAAGTTTGGAAAGTTGTGTAAGCCAGTAGATCTTTGACAACTGAAGGCAAAACACCTACAAGCCATGCTAACGCTAACACGCTAACGTCCACCCGCCACTGAATCAGAGATGGGCGGGGCTCTTATACTGGAGCTGCAGAGCATGATGGTGTGAAACTTCTGAGACTTCACCCAGATGACCAATCACAAAGCTCAACTGTAATACCTCGTTTCAACCTGTAGGGGGCAGCACTTTAGACTACGATTTCAGGAATTAAACAAGTTTATTTTAAATTGTCAAAAACGGGGCAACGACCCACAGAGAGAACTTTTAAAGCTCCATTTGTAGAACAGACAAAAGAAGGCCTCGAGGGCTGCAGTGTCTGCATGATTTCCAGACGTCCTGTCTCTGCTCATGTCTGACCACCTGGTTCAGGTGTCCAGCCAATCACAACACGCCAGAGCAGGTAGATTGGAAGCTCCTCGAGGCCTGGAGCTGCCCATTCCTGACCTGGACTAAACTCAGGTTTGTACCTGTCAGGGTCACACAGCTTCAGCTCTGCTCACCTGCTTCATCTTCTCAGGTGGCACTTCGCCAGCGACGGCGCCGACATCGGCTTTGGGGTCTTCCTGAAGGCTAAAAAGGGGGAGTGGAAGAAGGCGGGCGAGATGGAGGAAGTCATTCCCAATCAGCGATACAACGCTCACCTGGTTCCTGAGGACGGATCTCTGACCTGCGAGCGTCCTGGAGTCTGTGAGTGACTCACCGACCGGCGAGCGGCCGAGCGAACGCCGCCGTGACCATGTCCTCTGTCCTCCACAGACGTGCTGAGATTCGACAACACCTACAGCCTCTTCGTGGCCAAGAAAGTCAGTTTCACTGTGGAGGTTCTGCTTCCTGACCAGCAACAGCAGCCGGAGGTCCACGACACCCCCCTGTAGGACGCGGTCCTGAACCAGAACAAATGAAGCACTTTGTCTTTTTAAGTCAGACCAAGAAGGAATTCAGGTGAAAGGGACTGAAGGAGGTAAACTGGAGGAAACGAGCCTCACAGATCTGCTCTGCAGAGATTCTGTCTTCATGTATTCGTCTTCCTCCTGTGAATGAGAGGAAAACCTGAACAACAGACCAGGAGGCGGAGCCGCAGGATTCTGTCTCCGGTTCTTCCTCTCATCCGGCCTAATAAACATCTGAGTCTCTGCTCCAACGTCTTCATTCACAAACTCAAAGTCTCTGATGTCATAATGGTCACACGCATGCTGCGGTGGGAGTATCATAGTCTGGGGCTGCTTTAAGACCAGCCCAGCCAACATTTCAATGTGGGCCCCATATGGTTCACCTTTGGCTGAATTGGTGGGTCCCAGGTGGGTTTGTGTGGGGGTCCCAGGTGGGTTTTGTGTAGGGGTCCCATGGTGGGTTTGTGTGGGGGTCCCAGGTGGGTTTGTGTGGGGGTCCCATGGTGGGCCCATCTGTGTTTGACCACCCTGGCTGAGGCGGGGACTCTGGTCTGGGCCGCAGGGTTCCACCTGAAGGAAACTTCATTCTTACCAAAGTCAGTAAACCACATGTGTCAAAGTCAAGGCCCGGGGGCCGGATCCGGCCCTCCAGGTAATTCTATCCGGCCCTCCAGATCATTTTATGTTATTGTTATTAATGACCCGATGTTATCTTGAGCTCATTTCTAACTTGTATAATTTTAACTAAATATATTTTTATGGAGAGAAAAATATTGAAAGTTATTTAAGGTTTAATTAGATTTATTAGGGAATAATATTCCTGCATTTTTATTATTCATAATTATGTTCAAAAGTTACAGTTTTAAAGTTTGAAAAATTGGCATTCTGCAGCTGTTTGGACTAATTTAGCTAATTTATTATTTTTTTTTTTATGTTATTTAGGGTGTTTTGGAGATAGGCTAATATTTACACGCTAGTTGTTTTGGTTAATTTGGGCCTTTTTTCCGTTTTTTTAGGCTGTTTTTACAGCTACATGCTAGTTTTTAGGCTAATTTGACATTTAGCTGCTATCAGCACTAGCATCTTCAGCGGCCAAATTCCGCTTCCAGCATTCACACTAGTATTATCACAGGTAGTGATATATATCTAGTTCATGATTATGTAAAAAAAATTACGGTTTTAAAGTTTTAAAATGTAGTTTTAGAGTGTTAATGAATGTTTATCCTGTTGGTCCCGCGACCTAAAGTGTGTTTTGGGTTTTGGCCCCCCTGCAGTAAAGGACCCAGAGCTGAAGGTCGGGATGGACGAGGATCTGCTCAGATTTAGCTGCAGGCTAACACACACGTTACCACAGAGGGACCAGCTCAGTGGCCTTGTGGTAGAGTGTCCGCCCTGAGACTGGAAGCTCGTGAGCTCAAATCCCAGCCGAGTCATACCAAAAATGGGACCCGGTTCCTCCCTGTTGGACACCCAGCATTAGGGGCGGGGTCAAACCCCCAAATGGTTCTGGAGTCCAGCTGTGTCTGCAGCTCACCACTCCCCCAGGGGGGGGGGGTCAAATGCAGAGAACTCATTTCCCACACTGCAGTGCGTGACCTTTAACTCTATGGCGCTCTGTCAGTGAAACAGGGGCGGATATCACGGGGGGGGGGCGCCTCTTTGTTTCTTATTTTAACGTTTATGATTATTAACACAAATTGAGACGCGTTGTTCATGAAATTTTCAAACCCAACCCCTCCCCCCTGAAGCCATCACAAACAAAGGGGTGGGGCTTAAACCTTCATTCATACATTTATTTACAAACAGCATTTTTGACAGACGTCACATTAGAACAGGATCTGTTCCTACATTTACATCTCATATTTGACATCCATGCTGTTGGCATCGCCGCCGCCGTGGTCGCCACGCTCGGCGAAGCTTCAAAGGCAACATCAGTGGAGACGCGGCCTGGAACGGCGCAGCTTCTCTTTGGCACAAATGTAAACAAACTCGGGTCCAGAAGTGGAGTCACGGCACCTGGACGTGGACTGGACTCAGCTCATCCCGGGATCTTCATCGGTCTGAGGAAGACGACGCCATGACTCTTCAAGACGTCCTCAGATAAACGAACCTTCTCCATCTTCAGGAGACTTTGATCATCAGGGACTGTGTCTCCGAGTCTGCAGGTCGCACCGTGCAGACAGACACGCCCCCTCATCTGCTTTGACACAAGGCACTGTCTGGAAAACCAAAGACCAGAGCAGATCAAACCGTTAGGGGGCGCTGTTTATCTGGACGAGATCCTCAAACGTCTTTCCTCTGAACACGAGGCGTCCTGAAGATGAAGTGAAGATCATGAACGTTAGGACCGCGACGAGTCATCGATTTCTATTCCTACCGTCCAATCAGATCCTTCTGTCTGAGGTAAGTTCCTAATCAAATCGACCAAGAATGGAGGCTAGCTGAACCTCCACCCACAGCTCCACAGAGGACTGGAGCATCAGAGCTCCGCCCCCTCGTGGGCGCCACAGGCCGAGTTTCAGACTCCGAGTCTGAGAGCAGGACGGAAAAGAGCCGAAGAAGAAAAGCCTCTGGTCCTGCTGAACCTCCTGCTGCTCCTCCTTTACCCAGCATGCATTTCCAAACTTCTTCATAGTTCTCAATTCTTCAAATTCTCACTGAGGATGTTTGGTTCTCCTCCAAACACACAGACAATCAGCACCTCCTTCCTCTGGTTCTCCTCCTCCCTCTGGTTCTCTTCCTCCCTCTGGTTCTCCTCCTCCCTCTGGTTCTCTTCCTCCCTCTGGTTCTCCTCCTCCCTCTGGTTCTCCTCCTCCCTCTGGTTCTCCTCCTCCTTCTGGTTCTCCTCCTTCCTCTGGTTCTCCTCCTCCCTCTGGTTCTCCTCCTTCCTCTGGTTCTCCTCCTCCCTCTGGTTCTCGTCCTCCCTCTGGTTCTCCTCCTCCCTCTGGTTCTCCTCCTCCCTCTGGTTCTCCTCCTCCCTCTGGTTCTCCTCCTTCCTCTGGTTCTCTTCCTCCCTCTGGTTCTCCTCCTCCCTCTGGTTCTCCTCCTCCCTCTGGTTCTCCTCCTCCCTCTGGTTCTCCTCCTCTCCTTGGAGAGTCTGTCTGCGTTCGCACTGAAGTGAACCGGACCAGAGTTCCCCTGAGGGAGGACAGAGACCTCCTTCTCTAAAGGAGCAGAGTTCTCCTGTTCGGTCCAAACCAGAGTTCAGGTGAACTTTCACATCTGCAGAACCAGGAAGAACTACCACAGCAAACCAGACCTGGATTATACCAGAACTAGCCCAGGGCTAAACTTGGATCAGACCAGTGCCAGATCAGGTTCAGACCACACCTGGATCATAATAAAATCTGACCTGGATCAGAGCAGAACTAAACCAGGATGAGCTTGGAACCAGACCAGGATCAGACCTGGAATAGGGTAAAACCAGTTCAGGATCAGAGCAGAACCAGACCAGGATCAGACCTGGATCAGAGCAGAACCAGAGTAGGATTAGACCTGGGTCAGGGTAGAACCAGACCTGGATCAGAGCAGAACCAGAGTAGGATTAGACCTGGGTCAGGGTAGAACCAGACCAGGATCAGAGCAGGACCGTGGCTGCAGGTGTGAATGGACCCTCACGTTAACGTGGATGAAGTTCTGCTCGTTTGTCAGAACTCGTCGCCTTCCTCAGACTCATCTCAACACCGACGACATAAAAAGATCCAGCGGAGGAAAATGTTTCTTGAACCGACATCAGAACTGTCCTCCTAGGAGTTAGACAGCCCCCCCCTGGTCGTCTCTGACTCCTTAAGGCGTCAGAGTTGATGGCGAGAGAACATCAGAAACAAACTGAAGACTGGAGACATGCATGGATCAGATCAGCTGATCTCCTTTTTTCTTTGGCAGTGGTCCCTCAGCAGAACTTTGGACAGCGTCCTCCTGGTTTTACATGAGGGTCTCTCCTCTGCGCGGGACTTGAACGTTTGGACTCTCATCTGCCCTCTTCTGCCGGACGGCTTTCGGACTTCAGCTTCACGAACTCCTTGGCGACCTCGTCGGACGGCCGCTGGGAGAGGATGCGCATGACGGTCGTGCCGGTCTCGTCGGTGTGAATCCGCGGGCCCAGCGGACACCAGCACACGCAGCTTTTGCGGTTGGCCACGTCCCGCAGCTGGACGACGGCCACGCCGACCACCCGATCCGCCCGGCCGAAGCAGTAATCCTTCACCGTCAGCTGCAGCTCGTAGCAGTCGGGAGTCTCCTTCCCGAGGACGCTGCGGAGCACACAGACGGTCAGCCGCCGGCCGGAAACTTCTGCACGCTCTACACGGCATCAAACTCACAACTGGAAGGACTCGTTGAACTTGGCCGTCCAGCTGTTGTTCTTGGACTTGGTGGCGAAGCGGCGCTTCTTGTCGGCGAGGAAGGGACCGACCATGGAGACCTCGGCGAAGGGTCGGAACATGCCGGACGTCTGCCACTTCATGTCGTTCACCGCGATCACTGGGGGCGGGGGCAGACCGAGCGCGTTAAATATGACGGCTAACAGCTAATGACAAATACCTAACAGCTTATGGCTAACAGTAGCTAAGACCTACATGCTAACAGCAAATGACTATAAGCTAACAATTAACGGCTAATGACAAACAGATAACAGCTAACGGCTAACAAATAAAAATTTACAGCTAATGAAAATGGCTAGCAACTAATGGCTAAGTGCTTACGATTAACTGCTAACATGTTACGACTAACAGCTAAAGACTAACAGCTAGCGACTAACACCTAATGGCTAACAGCTAATGACAAACGGCTAAAAGCTAATGGCTAACAGCTAGTGACTAATTGCTTAAAGCTTGCAACTTACAGCTAATGGCTAACTGCTAAGGACTAACAGCTAACGACTAACAGCTAATGGCTAACAGCTAGCGACTAACAGCTAATGGCTAACAGCTAATGACAAACGGCTAAAAGCTAATGACTAACAGCTAGTGACTAATTGCTTAAAGCTTGCAACTTACAGCTAATGGCTAACT
This sequence comes from Oryzias melastigma, assembly GCF_002922805.2. Classification (NCBI taxonomy): domain Eukaryota; kingdom Metazoa; phylum Chordata; class Actinopteri; order Beloniformes; family Adrianichthyidae; genus Oryzias; species Oryzias melastigma. The sequence goes on from NC_050520.1 coordinate 900,052, forward strand.
GCTAAGGACTAACAGCTAACAACTAACAGCTAATGGCTAACAGCTAATAACAACAAAAGCTAACAATTTACGGCTAATTTCTAATGGCTAATAGGTAACAGCTAACAACTAACAGCTAAGAATTACCTGCTCATGACAAACGGCTAAAAGCTAATGAACAATAGCTAACGACTAACAGATAACAATTTACGATTAATGAAAATGGCTGACAGCTAATGGCTAAGAGCTTATGACTAACGGCTAAAGACTAAGAGATAGCAACTATTAGCTAATGGCTAACAGCTAACAATTAATGGCTAATGACAAACGGCTAACAGCTAACGACTACGTAGTCGAGGTGAAAAGCTAACCCCGTCAGACACCTAAACAATGATTAAAGTAAAAACACGGAATAATCACTGCAGACATCTATGTGAAGATAAAATCAAATTAAAAAAACAGGAAACTATCTGAAGAAACCAAAAAACTGAAATGAAGTGAATGTCTGTGAAAAGCTGATAAATGCAGAAAATCAAACAGATGAAAAAATACATGAAGACCAGAAGGTCAGAGGGTCAGAGGGCCAGAGGTCATTCATCCTATGGAAGGTGTGAAAGACTCAAATCCACTTTAGTTTCTGTTCAGATTTCAGAGCTTCAGTGCTGCTGAACTGATGTGTTTTCCAGTCTGGGATTTGAACCCCTGATCCCTCCAGGACTCGGCCTTAGGCTAGTTCAGGTTAGCGTGTTAGCAGGACCTCAGAAAAGCATTTTGACTCAGAGCGGTTCTCCTTCAGGTCCTTCATCTTAAACAAAGGTCCTTCAAACCTCAGGAACCGTTCGGGTTTCTCACCTCGGATGGCGACTTTGCGCTCCTTCCCGGGAATCATGTCGATCTGCAGCACGGCTTCTCCGATGGGCTTCTCCACGCCGGAGCCTGGAGAAGAGCAGACACATTCTGACACGGATCCTCTACAGGGAACTCCAGAATTCCTGATCCAGATCTTCTAAAACCAGATCTCCTTATCCAGATCTACTAAAACCAGAATTCCTGATCCAGATCTTCTAAAGCCAGATCTCCTGATCCAGATCTTCTAAAGCCAGATCTCCTGATCCAGATCTTCTAAAGCCAGATCTCCTGAAAATTATCTTCTAAGCCCAAATCTTCAGAATCAGATCTCCTGATCCAGATCTTCTAAAACCAGAATTCCTGATCCAGATCTTCTAGAACCAGATCTCCTGATCCAGATCTTCTAAAACCAGATCTCCTGATCCAGATCTTCTAGAATCAGATCTCCTGATCCAGATCTTCTAAAACCAGATCTCCTGATCCAGATCTTCTAAAACCAGATCTCCTGATCCAGATCTTCTAGAATCAGATCTCCTGATCCAGATCTTCTTCATTTGCCGCAGGAACAAATAAGAAGAATCTAATTCTGCTAGAAGGAACTGGCGTTTAAATCGGTTCCTAAGCGGATTCTGACTGAACTTCAGAACCTGGAAGGATGATGGGAACCCTCACCTCGATCTGGTCTGACTTTCTCATTTCCTGTGATCCTGATGCCCATCCCATCATGCACTGCAAACAAGTAGAAAATGATCAGGACAAGTTTTCACCACAGAGCCGCATCAGACAGAGAGTGTGAGTGTGTGTGATTGAGTGTGTGGTTGTGTGTGGTTGTGTGTGATTGTGCATGTGTGTGTGGTTGTGTGTGGTTGTGCGTTTGTGTGTGGTTGTGTGTGGTTGTGCATGTGTGTGTGGTTGTGTGTGGTTGTGCACCAACCCTGTGAGTGCTGCGTGCTGACGAAGGTCTTGATGAGGGCGTCGGTGGTCTGGGAGTACAGCGACAGCGCGTACCGCAGTGACGCCAGCTCTGGACTTTTCTCCACGAAGGTCTTCTTCAGCCCGCTTCCTCCAGCGTGGAAGTATTGCTGAAAGACAGGAAGTGACGTCGCGTCTTTAACCTGGAACCATCAGTCACTTTTTCAGAGTCAGAACGGTGGAACTGAACGTTGGGGTTTCTCTTTTTACCCCACAGCTGGGGCGGCTGTGGATCAGAGGGAGGGTGGTCACCCTCTGGTCAGAAGATTGCAGGTTCAGTTCCCACCCGCCCGCCCAAGTGTTCTTGAGGAAGACACTGAGCCCACATTCCTCCTGGTGGTTACAGGTTTGTGTTCGACAGCGGAGAGTGAAGCCAGTGAAGCGCAGTAGAAGTATGACGTCTGTCAGCTGTCACACACCAACACGTCAGACTTGATCTCCACATTTGACCTCCAACTGGGTCCCGTTTCAGTCTTTGGTACGACTCGACCGTAGTTTTGAACCCATGACCTTGCAGTGTCAGGGCGGACACTCCACCACGAGCCCACTGAGCTGGTCAAGAATACCCCTTTAACCATCTAAACACTTATTGCTGCGCAGGGAGAGGGTGGGGTTAGTAGCTGTTGCTCCGCCCACCTTGATGGTCTCCAGCCCCGCATCGATGATCAGACACTGTTTGGGCGTCAAGGTTTTGGTTTCAGCTCCTCCCTGCAGGACAACAGATTCCATCAGCAACACAAGCAGAAGGAACTGAAACTTTTTAATGAGGATAGACTTAACTACGTACCCCCCCACCCCCCACCCCCGGGCATTTAAATCATTTCCTGTTAAATTCTAGCAGTTCTCCTCTGAAGCCCCTAGTGGTCGATCCCAGAACTGCACGTCCTTCTGAACTGAAGTCTCTGTTCAGGTTTGTGGCGTTTCCTCAACGTTTCACTTCCGTCCTCTAAAGGCAGAGATGTGTGGATGGTTGCCATGGTGACAGATGCATATGTTTTTAGGAGTGTTTGAAAATTCTAAAGAGCATATAAACTCTGTGGCTGCCTCCTCGTCAGGGGAAGACAGATGTCCACATGCCGAACCTTTATATTAACGTCTGACATAAAGTCAACCAGAAGGGGGCGCTACAACTGAAAAAGCCAGACTGAAGCTTCCTCCAGACCTCCAGGTTGTTTTTCCTCTTTTGAAGGATGGAAAAAAAAACATCTTCTTGACGGACGGCTCAGAGTTTCTGACACGTTCTGATCTTCTTCTCTAAACTGATCTTTGGAGGAGAACCAGAATCCCAGGTTTGGTGGAGCGTCTGACGTTACCTTCAGGTTGGACAGTCCTTTGGCTGCAGTGAGGATCTGGGCTCCCTGGAAACACAAGATCAAAGGCCTTCAAAGACATGCAGAGACCCCGCCTCACCACAGGAGGGCAGCAGAGAGCTGCAGGGGAGCGAGCAGACATCCGGCTTCAATGATCTCCTGTCCTGGAGAAACTTCTGAGGTTCTCCTGAAGTTCATTCCAACTTTTCAACCTGACAGGAGATTATTGAAGCTGGAAACTGAGTACGGCGGTACCAGAGGAGAGCGGCTGATGGAGACGTTTGGGTTTCCGTACCAGGCTGTCGTTGCTCTGAGGAAGAACGATGGTCTTCTCCAGGCTGCTCAGGACGATCTTCCACAGATCCTTCAGAATCCTCTTCAGGACCGTCTTCTCACAAATGTCAGCGAAGATGCTGAGACTGAAACAAAGATGAGGAGATGAAGGACACCTGCGTACCTGGAGGTCCCACCTGAGCCTCCATCCTCCACATACTTCCCATCCAGGAACTCCATGAGAGGCCGTAGCATGACGTCAGCGTCAGCCTCTGCTGTGTCATGGTTGGCGGGACCTCTCATCTGGTACAGGAGCTCCGCCATCTGACGCATGCAGCCATTAATGCGACCCTGGAAACTGAGCAAGAAGAAATCACGGACCGTCACACCTGCACAGGTGTGTTAATGTCCACAGATCGTCACACCTGCACAGGTGTGTTAATGTCCACGGACCGTCACACCTGCACAGGTGTGTTATTGTCCACGGACCGTCACACCTGCACAGGTGTGTTAATGTCCACGGACCGTCACACCTGCACAGGTGTGTTAATGTCCACGGACCGTCACACCTGCACAGGTGTGTTAATGTCCACAGACCGTCACACCTGCACAGGTGTGTCCCGCTGTGTGCACGAGTCGGGTTTGGTGTTACCTCTTTGCAAAGATGGTACTGAAGCTGTCCAGGACGCCGCTGAGCTTCATCTGCAGATCGTTGAGGATGTCGGCCGCCTCCGTGTCCAGCTGGAACAAAAGAGCAGAAGAACGTGGTTGAAGGTCTCTGAAGATCCGACACAACCTTCTGCTCTAAAGTTCTGTCTGCTGTGGGATCTACGGCCGCAGGAGCTGCAGAGGAAACATCTGCTGTTTTTGACACTTCTATTTAATTCTGTTTTTAAGATCAAAGTTCTCTGACCTGCAGAAGTCACTCACACATTCCATCTGCATTAAGGGCGGTCCATTTAAATAGTTTATGAATATTTATGAAATATTATCTCAAAATTTCACAGAAAATTAGCAAATTCAAAGTTGAAATGAGCAAAAATGTCCTCATAAAAACTCCTGAAAATGTTTTCCTTTTCTTAAGGAAAAACACAGAACTAGAAGCCAAACAAAAAACAATAATCTTCAAATTCATCTCTAAAAAACCTTCAAGGAAAACAGAAAAACTGAAAAAGGTTGACTCGATGAGAACATTTAACAAACCAGCTGAAAAAAGATCATTGAAATAACTGAAGAGCTGGCCAAAAACTGATAAAAAAGATGACTCACTTCATGATATTAACGTTAATTCTACTTAAACTTCATTCTGAATCCATTCCAGCTTCTGCAGTTCAAGTTCTAATGAGTCTGAACTGATTTAAGGAGGAGGTTGAACTGACAAATGCAGTTCTTCTTGATATCCTGTAATACAGAAGTGAACCATGTGACCATGTGACCATGTGACCATGTGACCATGTGACCATGTGACCATGTGATCAGAGGTCCAGCAGGAGGTCGTCGGTTGGTGTTTCCTGACTTCCTTTGAACCATCAAATCTTTTCATGTCAGATTTCAGCTCGAATCACAAAAACAAGTCATCTGCTCTGAGATTTCCACACTCCAAACGAATCTTTAGGTTTTACGGCTCATGATGCAAGCTGGGGGCTTGTCCGGGACGTTTCTCAAAGCTTGGTGACACACAGACGTAAAGAGTCGGGAGATGAAAGCATCAGCTCACATCAGCAGACAAAAAGCTTCACTCGTTCCTCTCAACATTTTCCTGCAGCTGCTTAGAAACATCGACTGGAACAAACAGCTGGAGCTCAAAGGAGGAAGCAGAACGTAAAACACGGAGCGAGAGTCGGAACTTCGAACGGATGTTTAGTCAAAAGACGAGTCGGAATCTGCTGAAAGGATTCCTGTGGTGAACGCAGCGTCTGGGGGTTTTCTATGAAACATCTGCTCCTCTTCCTTCTGCTCCTTCAGAGGAGACTCAGATCTCCTCCTAAAGCTTCATCCACAGACCAGAACCCTGATGCAGCTTTTCCCACCCTTCTTTTGCAGGTGGGCGGAGCTTATCTCAGCTGTCTTAGTAAACGTATTTCCATCTCTGTAAACCACTTTTTTTGTTTTATGCTTCCTGTTTCCTCACTGCTGAACCGTCTATGCTGCAGTTTCTAACACTTTTGGAGGAGAAGTTTAGTTTGGTCAGGTCAAGTGAGGAGCTCCTAGAACTAGCCCTCCTCTTCAGAGTCGTGGCTGTGGTGTAGCGTCTGCAGGCTAACATGCATCATAATCTGAAAGATGGTCTGAGCGGTGAAGCTCACCGCGCTGCAGCCGGCTCTTTATTCTAAGCACTCATCAATAAATGTGTTATTAGCTAGTAGACAGCAGGCAGGCTGCCAGCATGCGGAACGGGGGTGGG
>NC_050520.1:906929-922942 GCF_002922805.2 Oryzias melastigma
TTCTCTCTCGACAGAACCGTCAGTCAGCCAGAACGCCGAGGGTTTAAGTCCCTCTGCTAAACGGTTTGAGGCTTTTCTACTGAACAGGATGGAAGTAAGTATTGAAAAGGATTTAAAAAGGATCTTTTTTAGAGGCTAAAAGTATCCGGTGTAAAAAGTCCTTCTTTCTGAGTGAAGCTGAAGAGTGGAGACAAACCTTTTCTCTTGTGGGGGGGCGCTGAAAACAGGAAGAATAAAGTCAAATAAAAAACTGCTTTGATGCTCAAACTGTAGATGTGGATTCCTGTCTCACCTTTTCCTCATCCAGCTTTTCAGAAAGAAAAGAATAAAAGACAAAAAAAAGAGGCATTAAAGACATGGGGGGGCAGCAGGTGGGGGGGGGCACAGACACAGACACACTAAGCCCTCACGAGGGCGCCGTGATCCGACACGACGAAGGACCAGCAGCACGGTCCTCCTCGCCGTGATGGGAGCGAGGAGTCGTCCTGCAGAGGTCAGACGTCTGCGTCTTCCAGGAGCGTTTTTGACCTGACAGCGCTGAGATGTGCGTTCTAGCACAGAAACGTCCGTCTTTGGACAACACAAGACGCTCGTAAACGACATGTTTTATGAACACGTCTGTAGAAGATCTCTGGTGACGACGCCGGTTTGATGGTCCGAGTTTTTCCAGGAGTTCCTGAAAATGCTGCGTTCATCAGAGCCACGATCACTGGGCAGCGACCAGCAGACCAGAGCAGCTTCAGCACAAACTCCGGATCTGCTGTTCCCTCTTCCAGCAGGACGGTCGCTGGTTCAAGTCCCAGAACGGGCAGGAATACCCCGAGGACGCCGACGCTCAGCAGCATCAGTCCAGCCTCAGGACTCCGTAGTGCCCTTGAGCCAATCATTTCACTGGGAATCTGGGTCTGTATAGGCCCCGCCCCTAAAAGGAGCCTGAGGCCCCGCCCAGCGTCTGTGAGGTAAGGCAAACTCTGTTGTGGGAGTGGTCAAAAGGTCAAAGGTCAAAAGAGAGCTGCAGGTTCGGATGTTCAGGAGAACGTCCGTGTTCCTGATCTGACGGTCCATTCCCACAATGCTTTGAGCTGCTTTCAGAAGCTCTACATCTACCAGAAGATCCACAGGAGGAGAACCGGGAGAAAAGCTTTCCAGCTTCACCTCCTCAGCTCCTCCTGTGGTGAGGAGCAAAGTGAGGAGAACAAACACGGACAAACACGGACACGGCCTCCAGGACCAACCTTTTTCTCCGTCTCCTTGTTGTCGAGCTTGAAGACATGAGAACAGAGAGTTCTGTTAATGCAGGAGAACTTCCTCCAGAACCGTTAGAACCGAGCCTTTTAGAACTTTTACATGAGGTGGAGAGACTTTTCCTCTCCCACTGATTCTGTGTTTTTCAGCATAAAACCTCCTCACAGCTCTAAGAGCTCTGGCCTTCCAGCCTCACTGATCCAGAAGCCCCACCCACTCTGAGGGGGGTTCTGCCACCACCGCCATGTAGACATGAATGAACTTCATCACGCAGCAGATGACAGTTCTGTCTGTTCATCTGAGGTTTTCCATCAAATCACATGATCATAAAGATTTTCAGAATAAAAGTCTGAAAGAAAAAACTCGAGAGAACGCTGCTGACATCAGGAGATCTGCTGAAATGTTTGGATTTGAACCTTTTCTCTGGAGGTTTGCTCTTACCTCTGATGCCTCTGAGTCTGAGCAGCCAGACTGAAGGTTCAGACAAAGGAAAATCAAGAAAAAGAGAAAATCAGAGAAGAAGGAGACAAAACTGAGAACACAGCAGAAAGCTGGAGGCTCTTCTCACCTTCGTGTCTTCAGACTGCACCAACGAAAACCCCAAAGACAGACGGTTATTAAAGCAGAAAACAAATATAGAACAAGATACCTAAGATAATAAAATATTTATCAGCCGCCGCCCACCATGTGATCCTCCCCCTCACTGTCGGACGCCGGCGGCTGCAGAGCGACCGGAGAATGAGAAGTGGAAAGACAAGACGTGATGAGCAGAAGACAAGACGAAGAGTCAGAGATGATCTACAGAGGAAACATCTGATTCCAAACATTCATGATCCGACTTCAGCTTCAGAGCACAGAAACACAGACGTCTCGTTTCTGATTGCTTCAAGAATTTACAGCCGGACTTCTGACCTTCATCCAAAATGTTCAGAATTTTGGTTTGTGTTTGATTAAAGATCTTCACTGTTTGTGTGAGAAACTTCAGCAAACATCAGACCAGCAGGAAAACGCTGAAACTCCACAGAATCACCCACCTCCTCATCACCCTCCTCTGGTTCCTCCTCGTTCTCCAGCTTTGGAGAAAAAACAAGCAGCAGACATGAACCGGAAAAGAAGGAAAACCAGTTTCCTACTGTGGGAAAGACTGGAAGACGAGGGAAGAGGAGCAGTTCTGGAGGGTCTCTAAAGGAGGGATGACCTACAGACCACAGGAGGAACGCGTGGATGACCTAAAGACCACAGGAGGAACGTGAGGATGACCTACAGACCACAGGAGGAACGTGTGGATGACCTACAGACCACAGGAGGAACGCGTGGATGACCTAAAGACCACAGGAGGAACACAAGGATGACCTACAGACCACAGGAGTAACGCAAGGATGACCTAAAGACCACAGGAGGAACACGAGGATGACCTAAAGGTCACAGGAGGAACGCGTGGATGACCTACAGACTACAGGAGGAACGCGAGGATGACCTAAAGGTCACAGGAGGAACGTGAGGATGACCTACAGACCACAGGAGGAACGTGAGGATGACCTAAAGGTCACAGGAGGAACGTGAGGATGACCTACAGACTACAGGAGGAACGCGTGGATGACCTAAAGACCACAGGAGGAACGCGTGGATGACCTAAAGACCACAGGAGGAACGTGTTTTGTTGAGGATCCAGGGAGAAAGTTAAAAAACCTTCGACGTACCCGCTCCTCCTCAGCGGTCAGCTGCAGAGACAAAGACGAGCTCAGTTTGATAGCAGGAGTTGCTCCTCAAACTGACTTCAGAAAGCACCAACAAACCAAACCCCTCCAAAATAAAACCAACAATCCAAAACCAAGAAAATGAAACCACCAAATAAAAAAGTCTGAAAATTCCGATGGACCAAAACCCAAAATAGTGGTGTGTGACCAGAAACTAAAATTTCCAGTCGACTTAAAAGTCTAGAAAACTGACCAATTAAATACAAACAACAACAAAACCAAACAAGACCTCAAATATTTCCAGTTTTAAATGAAAGTTTTATTTTTATCATAAAAAAAACGGGAAACAGGACTAAACAGGCTCAGCCTTTCCTCCTGTTCTCTAGAATAAATGTCCTTCAGAAGTCAAATGCGGCGGCAGGACTCAAACACGCCTCCATGTCTGCGGCCATGAGGACGTTCACGCAGGACAGCAGTGAACCTGGATCAGAGAAGCTCCAGTTCCTCGTGTTCCCAAACGGTTTGTCTTATAGAGAAATAAAACATTTTGATGTCTCAGAAACAATAAATTCTCAGAGATCATTTGTCCCTCCAGCTGCCTGGTTTCAGATCTGATAAACTTCGTAACACAGAAATATTTAAAACTTCAAAGCTCCAAGAAACAAATCCTGATTTTGTGGATTCTGGATCAATTCCCAGCGAAGGACCAGATTCCTGACTGATGTCCAGACTCCAAACAGATAAGCAATAGATGATGTATCATCAGCATAGAAAGTAACCCAATCAAATAATTAACTCACAAACAGCAGGGATCCCAGGGCTGAACCTTGGGGATCTCCCTGAGTATCTTCTCTGAAAGATTAACCACAACACGGCGTCCAGAGTTTACAGAAGGTCAAGGGAGGTTTGTTCGTGTAAATCGACCAATAGCAGAGGAATCTTCCAGATCTTAGCAGAAGACCAGAAACCGGCGACCCTCAAACTCACCTGTTTGGCCCCCATCGACTCGAACATCTTCTCCAGAAGGACCCTCATCCTCCAGATGTTGTTCATGAGGACACAGGGCTGAAACCACAGAGGAAATCAGCCTCTCAACAAGGACCATGGACAACCCAGGAACACTTCACGGTCACTCACGATCTTCTCCTTCTCACAGTAGGACGGGAAGCTCTTGGCCAGCAGGGCGCAGTACTGCAGCAGAACTTTGGTGATGGTCTGTGGAGACAAAAGAACAATCCATGAGTCGCATTTGTCTGGAGGCTCAATCAAAGTAGGACAACCACCGTTTCCTACAGACCAGAACCGTCTCTTGGTCTGCTCCTCACACTTTAGGTCAGATGTTTGGTTGGATGGAGACTTCATGTCTGGATCCTGTGAGCTGGATCACAGAAAACCTACGAAGGTCTTCTGAAAGACCTGAAGACCTGGAGACGCGTTCTTCCTGTTCCGTCTCTCCAGAGCCAGAACCAGAGCTAAACAGAAACTGATCTAAACAAAACCAGAACCTGAGCTAAACACAACCAGAACCTGAACTAAAGAAAACCAGAACCTGAGCTAAACACAACCAGAACCTGAACTAAAGAAAACCAGAACCTGATTTAAATAGAAGTAGAACCTGAGCAGAACAGAACAAGAACCTAAACTGAAAAAACCCAAACCAGAACCTGAGCTGGACAGAACCAGAACCTGAGCTAAAACAGAACCAGAACTTGAGCTAAAGCGTAATGCTTTCAGTAAGGGGAGGGGGGGCGTGTCTCTGGTAGCGTGGCTATCGTGTGACAGATGTTGGGTTCTTCTGCAACAGGCCCCACCCACCTTGGCGAAGCGCTTGCTGTACTGGGCCACCACAGCGGGATCGGGGCACTCCAGCTTCGTGATGATCCCAAAGCTCTGGTTGAGCTGCGTGAAGATGTCCACCACGGAGCTGGAGAACAGAGCGTGCTCAGACGTCTGCAGGAACTGCAGGCAGAAGAACAGAGACCATTCAACCCACAATCCCAACTTTACTGGGTTTACAACACCGGCAGAACCAACAGAACCACAGGGTTTCTCTCTGTGTTAACCTAAAAACAAAGGACTAAATGTAAAAGACAAAGTCTGATCCGGTTTAAAAATGAGACTCATTAGTTCGGTTCCAGATCTGTGACAGAACCTCACTTTGGGGCGTGTTTCCATTCTAGGTTTTGGACCTAATGGGTGGGGGGGGGGGGTCAGGAAGCAATTTTAGTTTTTTTAACAAAAAATGTTTTATTAAATGAACCAGTCAGAACCACATTTAGAACCTTTCAGTGATGCAGGTTCTGCTGCCAGAACCACTTCAGGCAACCGAACCTGCAGATTTACATCAAACAGAAAGCAGCAACAGACAGAGACAACCCGTCAGAACCGAGCTCCGGGTCAGAACCGAGCAGTGGTCCAGGAGAACTCACCCCCTCCCTCTTGTCCCTCTCCAGAGCTCCGTGCATGAACTCCATGGAAACCTCCTCGTTCTCAGCGAGCCACGCCAGGACAAACTGGACGAACCACCTGCAGCCGCAGAAACATCCAGAACGTTCAGAGTTCTACAGAAGGAAAAGGTCCCCCAGGTTTAAAGGTGTGTGAGGGAGCAGACAGGAGGGGGAGGAGCCTTACGAGGGATATTCAGGCACGGCGTCGGCGAAGGCGGGCAGATCCTTCACGTACTCGTTGTACAGCCATTTGACCTTGAAGTGAAGGTTCATGTAGTCCGCCGTCCTACAGAGTTTATGCTGCTCGTGCTCTGGAGAACAGAATGTTCCAGAGTCAGAAGGTTCTCTCAGTCTGGAGAGGCTGCAGCCAATAATAGTAACAACATCAACAACAACAACAACAACAATAATAATAATAATAATAATAATTGACTAGATTTATCTGCAGTTTCCCAGACTCTCAAAGCTCTTACAATTTGTCTCCATGACTCATTCATACTCAGTGATGGTGAGCTGCTGATGTATCAGCCGCTACCGCGGGGAGGACTGACAGAGGCGTGGCTACCAGAGGCGTGGCTACCAGAGGCGTGGCTACAGTACTCGCCTACAGCCACTCTGACCATCACCGGGACATTCACACGCATCCACACACCAGTGGAAATAAAGGAACCCTTCAGTACGGTTCCTCTGACACAGCAGTTACAGCAGGACTCACTCAAACACGGAGGTGAGAGTGTGATGCTATGGGGCTGGACCACAACCATACATATAGGCTTCAACACACAAAACACCCACATACCTATGCAAACACAATCACTCACCCTCCATCGTCTTACCAGCATAGAAACCAAGTCTGCGGATGTGAAATGTGGGCGGGGCTGACATGGTAACAGAATGAGAAACATGATGAGAAAAGTAGAGAAAAGTCATGTTTCAGCAAAAAGAGAGACAAACGCTGTGACTGAACAACAGCTGCTTGTCCTTCAGGCACTGCTTTGTGAGGACCGCCTGGAGGCAGAACTCAGGGAAAAGCTTTCCCAGGCTGGTTCTGAAGGGATCAGGTTCTACAGCCTCTGTAGAACATTTCTCCTGTCCACACAGTTAATCTGGATGTGGACCTTTCAGTCTGGAAATTCAGTCGGAGAAAATAGAATTTTTCAAATAAATCTGAGGTTTTTCTGACTGCTTTCCCTCTTAACCCCCCCTAGTTAATCAACCCCCCTCCAGGTTAGCATAAGCAGGTGAAGTCATGTGACGGGTTTTTATCTTCAACTGAGTCTGCTGGCAGTGTTTATTGATGAGGCTTAAAAGCAAATCTATAAATGTTAACGTTTACTTCCTTAACATGGCTAACCCACTAACAACTATAGCCTGCTAACAATTACGGCTACACAGCTACCTCGCTAACAATCTTTAGCTACACAGCTAACCCTCTAAAAACTATAGCTGCAAGGCTAGCCTGCTAACAATTACGGCTACACAGCTAACAACTTTAGCTACACGGCTAACCCGCTAACAACTTTAGCTGCACGGCTAACCCGCTAACAACTTTAGCTTCACGGCTGACCCGCTAACAACTATAGCTGCACGGCTGACCCGCTAACAACTATAGCTACACGGCTAACCTGCTAACACTGAACAACATAAGGAGAGAGATGTTTTCATTTGGTTCTTCACTCCAGGTTTAGCTGGTCGCCTGCAGGTCGTTCTTTGATAGTTTCATTTTTTACAGTTTAATCTTTTTGTTGTTAAACATAAAGTCCAACTGTTTGTCACACTTGATGTGTGAGATTTGTTCTTCTCATTTGACCCCTCCCCTGGGGGAGCGGTGAGCTGCAGACACAGCCGCGCTCTGGAACCATTTGGTGGTTTAACCCCCCAGTCCAACTCCTTAGTGCTGAGTGTCCAGCAGGGAGGCACTGGGTCCATTTTAGAGTCTTTGGTATGACTCGGCCGGGATTTGAACCCACGACCTTCCAATCTCAGGGGGGACACTCTACCGCAAGGCCACTGAGCTGGTTGCCATGGCGACATCAGTGTGGTGGTCTAAGAGAGAAGGTCTGACCCACAGGTCGACATCTCTCAGACCCCAGCAGGCTCCTCCACAGAAACTCACCGCTGTTGCAGCGTTTGTGGTCAATTTGATCCAAAACTGAGGATGAGGATGCAGAGAGGGATGAGAGCAGATGAAGATGAGGAAATGAAGAGGCCCTCTGCTGAGTCATGTTCCTGCCGCTCTGCAGCCTTACCCTCCAGAGCAAACTTCATGTCCTGAGCGAAGAGCGTCCACATGACCTCGGCGCTGACCTTCCCCACGTCCAGCTCCTGAGGAAACCTGCGCGGCGGACAGAGCAGCGGTTACTCGCCGGTGGTGCTGATGAGAGACGCAGCAGACGAGGACTGACTGGTTGATGACGGGCGTGTACGAGTTCTTGTCCTCCTCGATGATGGACACGATGAGAGTGATGAGTTTGGGCCAGAACTCCAGGTTCTGGATACTCGGGCCTTGTTCCTCGGGCGGCAGACTCTCCTCCTCCTCCTCCTCCTCCTCCTCCTCCTCCTCTTCCTGCTCCTCATCCTCTCCTTCCGTCTGTCCGTCTTCCTGTTTTTTCTTTTTTTTCTTTGGCTCAGGCGGCTGGAAAGTGATGAGTCAGAAAAACTGCTTTGTCATCAAAATGCAAAGAAAACAACTTTCTAAAACTAAAAGTCACGTTTCCATCGTGAGCTAAAGATCTGTAAAACACCACAAACGTGGAGTTTTCTATTTTAGAAAAATCAAAAATAGATGTGTCAGAGTCAAGGCCCGGGGGCCGGATCCGGCCCTCTGGGTAATTCTATCCGGCCCTCCAGATCATTTTATTCTATTGTTATTAATGACCCGATGTTATCTTGAGCTCATTTCTAACTTGTATAATTTTGACTAAATATATTTTTATGGAGAGTAAAATATTGAAATATTTAAGGTTTAAATGTATTTATTCTGGATTAATATTCATGTCTTTTTATTAATAATCATGTTAAAAAGTTACAGTTTTACAGTTTTAAAAATGCAGTCAGTCTTCAATAAAAGTTTATTCTGTTCGGCCGCGACCTCAGGTGTGTTTTAGATTTTGGCCTCTTGTGGGATTGAGTTTGACACTCCTGTTCTAGAACATCTACATGATCTGATCCTCTGATGGATTCACTCCTGATCCATCCTGGCCCCTCCCACAACATGGTTGCTTACCACAGTCTTTAAAAAAATTAGGATCAGAAAAAAGAAGTTAAGCAGAAAGCAGCAGAGGAAGAATGATTATTCTGAGATATAAAATGACTGAGAAATGTCTGTTTCTCAATGGAAGTCAATGGGACTTTGGCCTTTTTGGAACCCAGTGGTACTTCCTATATGGAACACGGAAGGAGGGGGGGTTTGCTCTGTCCAGTTCTTATATACAGTCAATGGTCCCTGAACTTCCTGACAGGTTTGTCTTTGGTTTCCTGTCACGTGTTCTTCCTGACTCAACCGTCTGCATTTACCTGGAGTTAAGTCGGACACACTAAAGGACTGCACTGTGCCCCGCCCAGAGGAAGCCCCGCCCACATAAACGGGAACTCACTGATTGGTCGGCGGGTTGAAACTGGTGGTTGAAGAGCTCCTGGCAGTTGTTGAAGATGTACTCGTAGGTGGACTTGAGGCAGGCCTTGACGCAGTCACGCACCACACTGGCTGCTCTGGGGGGGCTGGGCAGCTCCAACACCTGAACGTGGAGCAGAGTCAGAACCAAACCAGACTCGCGTCAAGAAGATCTGTTTAGTACCTTCATCCGGAAGAAGGTGATGCTGGTGAGAAGATCCACGGTCGACTTCAGGTCGTTCAGACGAGGCTTGCTGCTGACGGGGAAGTTATTCTGCCCGGAAACAGACGAGTCATCAGAAACTGTGAGGGCTCCACGTCCTCACACGGCAGTCTGGGGAGTTTGTAAGACTTCTTCTGGAGAGAAATTCTCTTTGGTGTTGGAGGTGACCAACAGACCGGCTTCACTGACAGTTTACCAAACAGAGACTAGCTTGTTTTCCCTCCGCCAGCAGCGGCGACTCAAGGAAATGGTCATTGGGGATCAAATAGAAAGGTTGGGGATGAGAAAAAACCCTGAATTTATTTCTATAGCCCAATATCACAAAAACTATTGTCTCATTGGGCTTCACGCAGGGATTGTACAGCAAGCAGGTCAGTCATAAAATATAAACAATAGCTAAAAATTAAACTAAACTGGTTAAAACTCCTAAAAAACACCTGATTCAGGAAAAAAAGGAGAACGCAGATGGACGTCCTCATGAAGGAGAGAACCTGTCCCAGAACGGACAGGAGATTCACCAGGACTGTTAAAGAGGAATTAGCTTGTCTAACTCTACAACTACGTATTTGAATAGAGTTCAGCCAGATAGGACTGGGGGGAGGTGGGGGTGAGGTCTACAGCCAAGACGAGCCGGAGGCGTGGTCCACGGCCAAGAACAGAGCACGGGTGATCCACCTAGATCAACGGCAGATCTGAAGCCGTGTGTTTTTTAGGTTTTACCGGTTAGGTTTTCCAGGACTCAGAGAAGAGACCGGATCAAGAGACAGAAACGATGGCGACCTCTGACCTGCTTCTCATTCTGAGTGTTAGCCAATCACAGCGGGTTTTCCCTGCGAGGCTGGGAGCGGTACTCACGCGGTACATGGACAGGTCGATGCGCAGAGAGTTGTGCAGCTGATCCAGAAGCTTCACGAAGCGATCTCTCTGTTGGAGAACAGAAAGAACAAGCAGCTTCAGTGACAGCAGCAAACCGAAGGCGTTTCAGGAATCAGTTCAATCCAGAGCAGCCAAAAACCCGAGCTCACTGTCGGGCCTTCTTAGAGGAAACAGCTTTCTCCTAAAGACTGCGGCCCTTAGATCAGATGTCCACCTCAGGCTGAAGACACGTCCACGCTCAGATAACGGAGGAGGTGTGGACGGGTTTCTGCAGGAAGGTCGTCAGACGGATCCCAAACGACCAGGACGTTCCTTCACGTCTGAGGCTGAAACAACAGCCTTTCCTTTGCTTGCTCCGCCCACACCGCTTCCATGACAGGAAGCTTGATGAGGAAGCAGACAGGCGTGGAGGTTTAGTATGAGGGTCGGCGAGCGATCAGGTTCTCTTCTCTGACAGCGTCGTCTTTCAGAGGAAAAGATCTTCAGAAACGTTCAGGATCCACCTCTGACTTGTAGCCGTTACCATGGCAACATGAAACAAAATGCTTGTTTCCTATTTTTGAGTTTTATTGTTCCACATGTTTGGGCCCTCATGTACATTGGTTTACTTATTGAATATCACAGTGATTTTCACCGTTTCCATGGTAACCAGCTGGCCTTCTGCCCTCCACAACATCATCCACGTGGTCCTCCACCACTCTGACATCATCCAAATAGGATCAAATAGGAAATCAGTCTGAACTAATAATAATAATAATAATAATAATGGATTGGATTTATCTGCGCTTTTCCAGACGCTCAAAGCGCTTACATTGTATATCCATTATTCATTCACACCTCATTCATGTTTGGTGACGGTAAGCTACTACTGTAGCCACAGCTGCCCTGGGGCAGGCTGACAGAGGCGTGGCTGCCAGTACGCGCCTACGGCCCCTCTGACCATCACTGGAACATCCATACGCATTCACACACCAGTGGAGCCACACTGGAGGCAAGGAGGGTCAGGTGCCTTGCCCAAGGACACAACGACACTTGGCTGGCCGGAGCCGGAATCGAACCGCCTATCCTTCGATCATTGGCCGACCCGCTCTACCACCTGAGCCACTGCCGCCCCGAACTGACTCAGTTTGAAACGTTTTTTTCCGCAGGTTCATAAAACTCAGACACATTAATGCAGCTTGGATTCCCTGCGAGTATGCACGCATTCATCGCTGCACAGAGCAGGTTCTGACCAAACTGAGGTCCAGCGGTTCGGTTTTCATGAGGAGCTTTAAATGTAACTGATAATACATGATTGATCTGATTGTCATTCCTGTTGAGACCAGAAGACTGACTGACACTCACCCCAAAGTTGGAGGCAGCAAACCTGGCAGGAGCAGAGACGTTGGTGGAGGCCGTGGGGTGGGCGTAAAAGGCGTTGATGTTGGCCAGCAGGGTGCTCATCACCGCTGGAATGCCAGACAACATGTACTTGGAGGAGAGGCAGGAAAAATGTCTGCAGAAGAAGAGAGGATGAAGGTGTAGAAAGAATAAGAAACTGACGGAAAAGAAACAAAAAATCCAAGATAAAGGAAAAGGATGGATGGATGGATGGATGGATGATGGATGGATGGATGGATGGATGGATGGACAGATGGATGGACAGATGGATGGACAGATGGATGGACAGATGGATGGACAGATGGATGGACAGACTCAACAAATTGAAAAAAATTCTTTCAATATCAACCAATAACCTAAATGAATCTTTAGCTGATGCATCAAGTAAAACTAGAATCTCTGTGAATTGAAGAAGAATTTCCTGCAGATCTACTAGAAGTGGATCCTCTGGATCCAGGTCTCTGAGTTTCAGGACTCATTTCTGGCTGCAGGATCCATTCAGTCTTCATCAGTTTCTCCACATAAACCTGAACTCTGTCAGAAATGGATCAAGAATCTGTTGTCACTAAGACACAAACATTTGTATTTCCACTGAGTTATTGTTTTATTTGGCTCCACACTAGGACCCCCCCCCCCCTGAAAACTGAAAACCTTCTCAGACTGACAGAAGCTTTGCAAACACCTGAACACGTTCACCTCAGTCAGGTAGACCAAACCTGCAGCATCTCAACCTACGTCATGGCCTGGTATATGAACTCCACGCCATAACGCATGGCGAACTCGTCCGCTATCTCCTGAAGAACTTCATCAAAGTAGATTTTCCACGCCTCGTCCCCAACAGCCGTCGGGATCTTCACCACGCCGCCTCCTTCCACGTCCGTGGAGAAGTGAAAGATGTTCTGGAAGAAGAAACATCTTTCAGTCGGACAATTCCTGCTGGAAAAAAGACTTTCTAAGACAGAAAAAGGATGGAAATGAAAATAAAACCTTCTCTCGTGTAAAAACAAATTATTTTAGAAACTAAAATCAAACTTTTAAAAGAACAAATCCTTTGAAATGTTTGAATGGTCCTAGACCAGCTGACCATCAAACTAGACCATCAAACCAGCCAATCACAGACAAAAGGGCTCGTCCTGATTGGCCAGGATTCCATCCAATCACATGGACTCCAGTTCCTGCTCAGAGAAAGACCTCCAGAGCGTCAGAGCAGATTGAGCAGAACGTCGCCCTTTACCTCATGGAGACACGTGTACTGAACGTGGTACGGCGCCACCTTCTCCTCGCCCGCGATCTCCACGCTGATCTGAAGACGGATGGCTCCAGAGACGGCCGACTTGTCTGTTCTCTTCTCTGTGGTCACACACACATGCACACACATGCACGCACATGCACGCACATGCACACACATGCACACACATGCACCCAAACACCCGACTTTAACACCATGTGTTGCATTTTCAGACACACAACTCCGTTATTCCCAGTTATTCCACGTTCTTCCCCATTTTTCACAGTTAGTTCACAATATTTCTAGTTATTTCCATGTATTCCTCGTTATTCCCATTTATTCCTAGCTAGTTATTCCCAGTTATTTCCCAATGATGATTATTTCCTGATCCTCCCTGTTGTTCCCTGCTCTTCCCCATTATTCCTAATTATTCCTCATTATTCCCAGTTAGTTCCCAATAATCATCATCATTCCTTACTCTTCCCCGTTGTTTCCTATTATACCTGATTATTTCCTATCATTCCTCATTCCTATTTATTCCCCACTCTTCCCCATTATTTCCCATTATTGATGATTATTTCCTGCTCTTCCCTGTTGTTCCCCGCTATTCCCCACTCTTCCTAGTTATTCCCCATTATTCCCAGTTAGTTCCCCGATATCCATCATTATTCCCTACTCTTCCCCGTTGTTTCCTATTATACCCACTTATTTTCCATTATTCCTCATTTCTATTTATTCTCCGTCTTCCCCATTCTTCCCAGTTATTTCCCGTTAGTGTCCTTCTTCCGGCTCTTCCCCGTTATTCCTCCCCGGTTCGTCTTACCCAGGTTGTACCAAACGTCCATCTCGCCGCTCAGCGTTCGGACCTCGATGATGCTCTGACCCAGGAAGTCGTCCGACTCTCTCTTGAGGCGCTGCTTCACTCTGGACTTGATGTCGTCGTCCTCGTCCCAAACGCGTAACTTGATTCTCTCGGATGAGTTGTGGGATTCGCTGTGGCGACAGGAGGCGAGTTGAAACACAGAAGCTGTGAATGGAAGAAGGTCCGATACCCAGACAGGAGCCGGCTGAAGCCGGTTTGACGGCATCACAATAAGCAATCTAAACCAGATTAGATGAGATTCGGCTCATCCGGAGCTCTGGAATATCCTGAAGGAAGTCTGGTAACATTTTACTGATCTTAGTTTTATTTTTGTGTCTGCTGTGCTCCACTGCACTTCTGTTCATTTCCTGCATGCGTTGTTGTTTCTGCTGCCCCCTGTAGGTGGAAAGGAGAACTACTGTTTCTCATTAAGCTAACCGCTACCGAGAGACTGAATTAGAAACGGGTTTTTATTGATTTACTCATTCTGAAAAATGTTTTCCCGCCATTTTCTCAATGAAGTTGCTGGAGCCTAACCCTGCTACTGTTAGGCAAAGGGGGGGGTACGCTCTGGACAGGCCCCCAGCCTGTCATAGGGCCACAAACACACCCAACACACCCAGCGACTGATAGAGCAGAGGTCCCCAAAGTCGGTCCTCGAGGGCCGGTGTCCTACATGTTTTCTAACCAACCTGCCAGCGAAGCTCCTTATTGGCTAAACACACCTGGACAGGTAATCAGCAGCAGACAGGGCAGGTTTCTGGAACACCAGCTGGAGGCCGGCCCTCGAGGCCTGGATGTAGAGGAATCAATGAACCTATGAAGTGTTTGGACTGTGAAAGGAGGCCGGAATGAGCAGAGAAACCCCAAAGGGAGAAGAGTCCCTGCAGGGATTTGAACCAGGGCCTTCTCACTGAGTGTTAACCACTGCACCACTGTGCATCCCGTGAAACGTTTTATTATTGGTGTTTTATTTAGATAAACTGATGCATCAGAGCCAGAATGTTTATTCTGAACAGCTGTCTCTATAGAAGTCTCTGGGAATTTGGCCTCTTGGAACCACTTCCTGTCTGGAATGCCAGAGGGGGAGGAGCTACTCAGTCCAGTTCTATGTATGGTCTGCATGCTTTTATAGACTTCACAGTGCCCCTAGTGGTTGACTGAAGTATATCCCACAGTGTAATAAAGCAGAAATCTATAAAGGGGTCCAAACCAAGAACAATATAGGCTCCAGCAGCAGTCATGGCATCAGAACCAATCCCAGAATTCCCAGGACCAGAAGTGAACTTACAAGCTGAACTTTTCCTCCCACACTGGATTGAGGTTCCCATAGATGGTTTTGGTTCTCTTCTTGGTCTTGCCCACTTGGATGGTAACGTACGGATCACTGGATCCCGTCCGGTCTTTGGCCTGGAGACCCTGAGCGCTGACGACTGGTGGGGAAGCAGAGACGTGACATCAGACCACAACAAACCACAGAGGTGGAGCGGTCGACCTGTGTTTGGAAGACGAGGTTTGGTCCCCGCCTGTGTTGAAGTGTCTTTGGGCTGGACACTGAAGCCCACGTCACTCCTAGTCCTTACAGGTCGGTGCGAGTGTTTGGCAGCGGAGCCGCCATCGCTGTCTGACTGTGAAGTAAAATGACCTTCTAAGATGGGAGAAACTCCAGAGCAACTGTACACTCTCCAGCATCTACTCACAGTCCTGTGTTTAAGAAATGGACTCAAAGAAAAACGTCTTTCCCCTGCAGGAGTCTCCTCCATCTGCCTGTATCCTCTAACAGCAGATACCTTCATGTCTTCATCATCCAGAAACCTCCTCTCTGGTCCTCCTCTGGACCTCTTCCTGCAGCTCTAGACTCAGCATCTCCCTCTCCTCTGGACATGAACCATCTCAGTCTGGACTTTATCTCCAGAACTTCTAACATGCTGTTCCTCTAATGGACTCATTCCTGATCCATCCTGGTCACTCCCAAACAGAACCTCAGCATCTTCATCTCTGCTTCCTGTCTCTGGTCTGAACAACATGGCTGTTCTCTCCACAGTTATCTAGAGCTTCTATCACATCTGACACTTTCCTTCACCCATTCCACGATGACAAAAGATAAATATCTCAACATAAAAGAGTTCAACCACATGCTGGGAGCTCAGGTATTCACAGGTATAAAGAAGAACGCTGTTTCTGACCATTGATGGTTCTCTGAATCAATCCACGTAAATCGATGTGCGGACATGCAGAAAAAGTTTAGGATGTGTGTGGTTTTACAGCTGAGTGGCACGTTCTTCCATGTTCTTCCATGTTCTTCCATGTTCTCACATGTTCTTCCATGTTCTTCCATGTTCTCACGTGTTCTTCCATGTTCTCACGTGTTCTCTCGTGTTCTCTCGTGTTCTCTAGTGTTCTCTCGTGTTCTCTAGTGTTCTCACGTGTTCTCTAGTGTTC
>NC_050520.1:923414-933938 GCF_002922805.2 Oryzias melastigma
TCCTCTGGACCTCTTCCTGCAGCTCTACACTCAGCATCTCCCTCTCCTCTGGACATGAACCATCTCAGTCTGGACTTTATCTCCAGAACCTCTAACATGCTGTTCCTCTGATGGACTCATTCCTGATCCATCCTGGTCACTCCCAAACAGAACCTCAGCATCTTCATCTCTGCTTCCTGTCTCTGGTCTGAACAACATGGCTGTTCTCTCCACAGTTATCTAGAGCTTCTATCACATCTGACACTTTCCTTCACCCATTCCACGATGACAAAAGATAAATATCTCAACATAAAAGAGTTCAACCACATGCTGGAAGCTCAGGTATTCACAGGTATAAAGAAGAACGCTGTTTCTGACCATTGATGGTTCTCTGAATCAATCCACGTAAATCGATGTGCTGACATGCAGAAAAAGTTTAGGATGTGTGTGGTTTTACAGCTGACTGGCATGTTCTTCCATGTTCTTCCATGTTCTCTCATGTTCTTCCATGTTCTCTCATGTTCTTCCATGTTCTCACGTGTTCTCTCGTGTTCTCTCGTGCTCTCACGTGTTCTCTAGTGTTCTCTTGTGTTCTGTCGTGTTCTGTCGTGTTCTGCCGTGTTCTGTCGTGTTCTCTCGTGTTCTGTCGTGTTCTCACGTGTTCTGTCGTGTTCTGTCGTGTTCTCTAGTGTTCTGTCGTGTTCTGTCGTGTTCTGTCGTGTTCTCTCGTGTTCTGTCGTGTTCTCTCGTGTTCTGTCGTGTTCTCTCGTGTTCTGTCGTGTTCTCTCGTGTTCTCTAGTGTTCTCTCGTGTTCTCCAGCTACAAACCAAACTTCAGGTTCCCTGTGGAGGACTGCAGGCTCTGTCCAGCAGGAAAACTCTGCAGGATTCCAGAAACCTCAAACATCATCTTCATGTCTCGCCTTCGTCACAGCCTCTGATTGGAGAGACAAGGTGTGATGGCTGCCATGGCAACGCCGCTGCCACTGACTGGAGTGATGTCTATGGTTGCTGTGGTAACAGCAGCGGTCCTGATGAGGAGTTACGCTTACTTTTGTGTTTGTGTGTGTGCATGAGTGCAGCTTCTGCAGCTCTGGAGCTTCATTAAAGTTTGGGCTTTAGGAACCCCCCCCCACACCCCCGGTTCACAGCTGGACAGAAGCTTCTTCTTACTGAGGTTTCCGGTTCTGCTGCAGCGACGAGGATGAGGATGTTTCTTCTCACAAAACCAACAAATGTTCAAACTCGTCTCAAGGACGCCGCCGACGCGACGGCAGCAGCCAAGACTGAAACAGAATTTGAAGAGGAAGTTTCATCCATATGGACCGGATGAACTCCCACGACCCCCCAGCCCCTACAGAGGGCGTAGAGCTGGTCTTCTGTTCCATCACTAGAACCCAAACCTCACCGCCCTCCTCTCCAGGATTCTGGCAGAGACTCTCACAGGGAGGATGAGGAGAGGAGTTTATCTGAGCTCACTAACCACCCTGGTGTCTTCAGTTCCACTGATGGACAGCCCCCCCCAGAGTCCCCCCATCTGCTTCCTCAAGAAGGAGGCGTCTCTGCAAGTTCAAGGAGATCCTGGAGGAACTCCTTCTACCGCCGGACAACGTCCCGCCCACACAGTGGGGGCAGAGAACGGCTTCCCCTCCTGAGCCGGTGAGATTTTGTGGATCTGGAGGAGATGTTTCCTCAGGTCATCTTACAGCAGCCTCTCCTGTTCAGACCACTGAGAGCAGACGCTTGAAGGTTTCATTCACAGTCGCTGATCTGAAGGCCTTGACTGACCAAAGTCCTTCATCCAAACCGGTTTCTTGAAACATACCTGTGATGGAGATCTTTGCAGACCAGTTGGAGGTTCCGTCCAGGACGCTCTGCTTGATGTTCTTCATGTGTTGAGCGTGGATCGTCTTCGAGATGTTGAAGACCTTCCGGATCTCCTCAAAGATCTCAGGCTTGTTCCTCTCACGGATCTTCATCCTGTCTTTCATGGCCATGATGATGTGCTGCGTCCGGTCCTCCGCCCCCGTCTTGGAGCTCTTCTCCGCAGCTCCTGAAGACGTGGCGTTCGTTAGGAGATACACAGACATTCAAAGACGTCCTGATTTCAGGGGAGGGACTCACTCTGCAGGCAGTCGGCGTTCAGGAGCTCCTGACATTTCTCGTGCACTTTCACACCACACTCTGCACAGCGCATGCCCTGCCGGGCGATGCCCCACAGCAGGCCTTCACACTCGTAGCAGTAGGTGGGCTTGGTGGCCGTCCACACCTCAAAGTGATGCGGCGTGGTGCAGGAGATGGGGTAGATGAGAGCCTCCAAAGTCTTCTTGTAGACGTGAGTTTTCTGTCAGAGCGGAAAGATTCAGAATGTAGAGCATTACAATGAAAGGAGATTAAAGAAAATGAAAGGAGATGGAAGGAGATACAGGGAGATGAAACGAGATAAAAGGAGATGAAAGGAGATGAAAGGAGATGAAAGAAGATGGAAGGAGATGAAAGGAGATGAAAGGAGATAAAAGAAAATGAAAGAAGATGAAAGGAGGTGAAAGGAGATAAAGGGAGATGAAAGAAAATGAAAGGAGATAAAAGGAGATGAAAGGAGATGAAAGGAGATGGAAGGAGATACAGGGAGATGAAAGAAAATGAAAGGAGATAAAAGGAGATAAAAGGAGATGAAAGAAGATGGAAGGAGATGAAAGGAGATAAAAGAAAATGAAAGAAGATGGAAGGAGATGAAAAGAGATAAAAGGAGATGAAAGAAGATAAAGGAGATGAACGGAGGTCAAAGGAGGTGAAAGAAGATAAAAGGAGATGAAAGGAGGTAAAAGGAGATGAAAGTAGATAAAAGGAGGTGAAAGGAGATGAAAGGAGATAGAAGAAAATGAAAGGAGATGGAAGAAGATAAAAGGAGATGAACGGAGGTGAAAGGCCAGGGGCAGCTCCAGGATGTTTTCTCTGCAGTAGCTTAGAGGTTGCTCAGTGACTGTAAAGAGCTGCTGATTCACTTTTATGTCAAATTACATTCAAGGAAGGATCGTATCAGGAGAACATGTTCATAGGATGGTAATTAACACCAGATTTAAATGTGTTGTCAGCAGATTACACTTTCATTGTTAAAGAGATGTAAGTTTGACACTTCAGTCCTGCTGCAGGAGAAGCAGCTTATGGAGGATTTTGGTGCCGTTATTCCAAACACAAACACACACACACACAAACACAAACACACACACAAACACACCCCCCCACACACACACAAACACAAACACACACACACACAAACACACCCACAAACACAAACACAAACACACACACAAACACAAACAAACACACAAACACAAACAAACACACACTGGTTTGAATATAAAACTTCAAAAAACAGTTTTGCACTTGAAACAGCAAAATGCAATTAAACCTCAAAAACGAGCAAACAAAACATTTTTCACTCCAGAGAAATTCTCTCTCTTCTGCGGAGAACCGCGTTACAAACGTGCAACAAAAACCAGCCAATCCCGGACAGACAGTCTACCAGCTGATTGGAGGAATTTCTGACCAATCCCCATCAGGCGTCATGTCCGTGTCTGTGGTTGGCTGGTTTTGTGGCCCGCTTGTAACGCGGTTCTCCGCTCTTTTGTCTGACCTACTGACCACGTTCACCTGACAGGGACAGATAAACACAAGGATAAAATTAGAAGATCTAAATTCATTCTTGTGTCGGTGAAAATAAATATATATAAGAACGTTCCAGAGACCCGAGCAGGCAGCCGCCAGCCAGCCTCCCGGGTCGGCGTACCTGATCCCACCAGTCACTGAACGCATCACGTCCAGAGACGAGTCCCTGATTGGTAGATACGACGCAGTGACCTCACCAAGGTTCAGACATTTCAAATCTCATGTCAGACTCAAAGAACGCCGCAGAACCTCAGGTCACGTCTGAGCTTTTGATGTTGAGACTGCCCCCCCACACACATCAGGTTTGGTCTTTTCTCTGGTTTTATTCCTGTCAGAACTTTACTCTCTTTTTGACCCATCTGCTCCTGATGGACCAGCGCCTCCTGCCTAAAGGAGGTCCAGAAGGAGGAACAGCAGACGGACTGAATGAAAGAGCAGAACCGGGACAATCCGGGTTTGATTCTGACAGGAGCGTTCATGACAGCTGAACTCGAAACCGGATCAAAGTCCTTGACTGTTGGTGAAACCAAAACCTCACTGAGCATGTGCAGAGGATGAAACCAAAGCAGCACAAGTAACGCTGTACAGGTGCGGATGAACACCTGTCGAGACTCCGTCTGTCAGGTGTGTGTGGAGGCGAGTTACTCACCAGCTCTCCGTCCTTCAGGGAGGCCCGCGTGGCCAGAGTCTGAGCCAGGCCGGCTTTCCTGGACTGGATCATGGACTGAAACCACAGAGAGCCACAGTCAGTTCCTCAGGTGTGTCAGAGCGCTGTCGGTCTGCCAGGTGAGCCGTCCAGGTCGGGATTAAAACTCATGCATGCCTGCTGGACTGACTCATCATCCTTGTGTGGGTCTTATGGACCGGAGGGGCTGATTAGGGAATGCTGGCCACACCTGCCAGGTGAGGTCAGGGGATGGAAAAGGGCAAAGCAGCAGCAGGAAGCTACTTGAAACTTTGACCACAAGTGCAGAATGCTGGAAACTGAAGGTTGAGGAGAGAATATGGTAACATTTAGAGACAGACTCATCCAGCAGATCTGATCTGGTGGATTGGACTCACCATGGCCTGAAGCAGATGGAAGATCCAGAAGGTTAGGACAGAACGGAAAGAAAGCAGACAGACACAAACACAACTTCAGCGTTCACATCAGTCCTTCACAATCAGGATTCAACGTCTGAAGACAGAGAAGTACAGCTGTTTCTTTTAAGGTTAAGGTTAGGATTAGGGTTAGAATCTGGTGGGTTGCTATGGTAATCAGAGAAGTGGCAGAGAACTACTAAAGTCTGACTTCCTGTAAGATGACCTTAGTTTATTCATCTGTCAGGACAGTGTACAAATACTAGTTTACGGTAGAAATAAAACACACTAAAGCTGGAAGGCCGCTACCCTAAGAGCAGCGTTTCCTCTGTGACTTACAGCCGCCAAACCTCAGAAAAGGCGGAGTCTGCTGCTGCACTCACCAGGTCGCTGACCAGCGAAACGGGCCTCCTCCTGCGGAGGTCCGGCATGCTGTCGATCCCAAACGGAGCGTTTCCTCTGAGGACGACACAGAAGTCACAGATCAACATTAGCGTCAGCAGCTACACGTCGGAGTGTGCAGGCCCCGCCCACTGACCCTGGCTTGGCCCACGGCTGCTTGTTGGGGTCCCCCTCTAGACGTGGACCCTGGAACACAGAGACAAACGTCAGGACGCGGAACAGGAGGTTTTTCTGCACTGAAGGTCTATGAGGAAACCATAAGATGAAGACGGAGATGAACAGAGTTGGTTGAGTTTCAGTTTCATGCCGAGGAGACGACCTTCACGTCTCCATTCACTCCTGAGCTAAAAGCAGCAGACGAGGATCTAACAGCTTCACATTAACGCTGCATGCTGGAGTCCTGCTGCTCTGAGCCGTGAGGAGATGGATTCATGGAACACCTGACGGCAGGTGTTTGCAGGAACAAACAAAGGTTACGACAGAAAGAAGCTTCTCTGAGGATGTTACATGTAACCTGGTCTCCATCTTCACCTCCATCTGTAAAACAGAGAAGGAGACGCTCAGAGTGACAGAAACCATAAATGTTTCAGTAACACGTAGAACTCCTCATGAAAGCTCTGCTAATATTTCCTCTGACCGCCTCAAAGTCAGGCGGGCTTTCCAAGAACATGAGTCATCGTTTCTAATTCACTAAGTGGCTCCTCAGGAGGAGCTCGTCAGAGGAGGACAGGAGGTTCAGCTGCACCAGCGACTGACGTTTAGATCTGGACTCAGGCTGTGCTGCACCAGACTCAGAACTACCTAAGTCATTCTGGGAGGAGCTGGACATGCTCCTTCCGAGGAGGTCGCGCTTGGTTTCCCGTTTGTCTCGCAGAACCTGCTGGAAGCTCCTCAGACCCGTCAGTCTGCGCTCCTCCACCCGACCTTCAGCCTCCACGCCGGGACCCGGCTCGGTTGGTCCGGCTTCTTCCAGGTCTGAAGATTCTTGTGCAAACAGGTGTCCTGCAGGTGAAAGCTGGTCCTGAAGTTCTGCAGGTTCTTCCACTGGAACCGGCTGGTCTGAGGCAGCAACCGGACCTTCAGAACCCGGATGACCCTCACACACACTGTCCACCCGCCGGATCACCGCAGACGGCCGACTGACGCCGTTCCATGTGACTTCTCCTGGAGCGCCCGCCCCCCCATAAGAAGGCTCCTCCCCCAGCTCCTCCCACCGCTCCTCAGCAGGAAAGTCAGTTTTCCCTTCAGCTGGAGGAACTTCCAGTTTTCGTAGAGCCCCTCTCAAGGCGGAGCTAAAGCCGAGCACCGCCCGCCCAAAGCGCTTGACGGCGAAGCCCTCAGGGGGGGCTCCTTCAGGAACCCGGTCTGCACAGTTCTGGTTCAGGATTAGTGCTCCGTCAGCAGCGGCGCTGAAGCAGGTCTCACTCCACCCCCCTCCAGACGCCTCCCCAGGAGGGAAACAGGTCTCCCAGCTGGCTGAAAAACTCAGGTCACTAGTCTGCTGGAGGTCGGAGTCCTCGGCGTCGGCAGTGAGGCGTGAATGGTAACCTGAGCTCTGGGGGAGGGACACATCAGCCCCACATTCACATCCATCCGCTTGGAGGTTAGAGAGATCTGGAGGTCTGGACCGGCTCCGCCTCAGAGGTCTGTTCCCCTCCTCCTGCCTCCTGTTGGCTGGACAGTTGGATCCCGGTTCCGAGCTTCCCATGGGCGGACCTCCTGCCGCTCCAGGATGCTCCCAGCTCCCACCTCCTCCTCGAGGAGGGCCGCTCCAGCCGTCGGGACCATTCCGGGGCCACGCCGGATCCACGTGGACGCGGCGTGGTGGAAGAACGTCGGCCCAACGCTCCTGTCTGTCTCCGTGAGGCTTTGGTTCATGGGAAGATGAAGGCCTTTCCAGGTCGGACTCGGACTTGGAGCTGTGACCCGAGGACAGGGAGCTGGGGCTCGGACAGTCCCGCTGTTCCCGGTATGTGGAGCCCAGTTTTCCAGTCAAATAAGCATCTGGGATGTCTGAGCTCTGCTCCGAGGTATCATCCTGCTCCTCCATGGATTCCTGAGCGGGAGACACAGCCAGCTCTTCAGCTCCCACTTCTCCGTGAACGCTGTGGCGCTGGCGGTGCGCTGTGGGGAGACCGTTGACGTCCGTGTTTGGCCCCGCCCTCCCTAAGGTGCTGTGGGCACTGACGGGTCTTCTACGAGCAGATCCCGGCTCAGACCAGGAGTCCACACGCGCGGCGGAGCCGGCTCTGCTGCTGGAGCGCATGCCCTCGATCTCCAGCAGGACGGCGTCCACGCAGGACGACACCTCCTCCACGGACCCGCGCACCGATGTCAGGTAGTCCCTGAGGTCGGAGATCTCCTCCTGGATCTTGTTGATCCCTCGCAGCTCTTTTAGAATATGCTCTATGACTGCGCTGGAGGCGGCCTCTCTGTCGTCCTCACAGAGCGGCTGTGGGGGGGTCCGGTTGAAGCTGCAGTCTAAGCAGTCGCCGGCAGAGTACGGTCGCTTGGGACGGCCTCGGGGGGGGGACAGGTCCCTGCCGCCGTGGAGTCTGTTCCCATTCAGGTCCGGGCTGGGGGGGCTGTAGAGCGGCGTCCGCTCGGGGGCGTCCCGGAGTCCGCTCTCAAAGGAAATGTGTCTGACCTGGGTGGGGCCTCGGCTGCGTCTGCGCAGGCTGCAGGGCATCTTCATGCAGCCCTCCCTGTTCAGCTCCGCCTCCCCGACACACGACGGACTCCTGCTGGGGGCCCGCGGCAGCTGTGGGAGGGAGCAGCACGGCCCCCCCTCATCTTCCTCCTCGGCAGCTGCGTGATGAAGGAGGGAGTCTGGGACGTGAGGTTCTGCAGAACCCTGAAGCAGGCGGTGGATTTTCCCTCGAATGACCAAAGCCACTTTGGGGTTCGGCGCCCTCTTTTTGGGAAGATGAACTTTGGGCTTTGCTCCCCCTTTGGGGGCGACGCCGGCTCCATGTTGTCCGTTGAAGCGATTCCTGGAGAACATCTCCTCACTGGAGCGGCTCCTTTCCCATGGTGGTGCTGGGAAAGGCTTCTGGGTCGCAGCTCAGCGAGAGTGAAACTTCTCCTGAAACTTCTTCTGAAGTTTCTCCTGAGACTTCAGTCCAAATCAGCATCAGCTGAGGGACGGAAACACAAAGAAGACATTTAGAAACGAGAACTTTCAGGGAAACTGGGTCTGAAGCTGACTCAAGGACATTTCAGGGACGAAGCCTGGAGACGTATGTTAGAGACGACGTGAAAAGGCTTTGTACATCCTCAACATCTCCTTCCCTCAGTTTCTGTCCAGATCTGGACCAGATCTGAACCAGATCTGGACCAGAAGGTCCATATCTGGTTCAGGTGTGGACGGGAGCTCCGGAGAATCGCTCTGGGACTCATCTGAACTCTAAACGAGTGATTCGGGTTTTGCTGCAGGTGACTCCGCCTTTCAGAGCATGAAAAACAGACTGGAAGCTCAGAGGTTCTCCTCAAACTTCTGAAGGGAGACGAAGCGCGGAGCAGAAAAGATCCAGAAAATGTTCAAACGCTTGACTGAGTTCATGAAAGTTTATCGCTGAATTTATTCCAGTTGAACAGAAACATTCAGATTTCCTTCCGTCAAATCTGAAACGTACAGAAGACTGGAAGGCTGTAATCTGAATATAATCAGGCTATAATCAGGATGTAATCTAGATATGATCAGGCTGTAATCTGGATATAATCAGGATGTAATCTAGATATGATCAGGCTGTAATCTGGATATGATCAGGCTATAATCTGGATATAATCAGGCTGTAATCTGGATATGATCAGGCTGTAATCTGGATATAATCAGGCTGTAATCTGGATATAATTTGGATATAATCAAGCTATAATCAATATATTCAGGCTATAATCTGGATGTAATCTGGATATGATCCAGCTGTAATCAGGATATGATACAGCTATAACCAGGATATGATCCAGCTGTAATCTGGATATGATCCAGCTGTAATCTGAATATGATCCAGCTGTAATCAGGATATGATACAGCTATAATCAGGATATGATCCAGCTGTAATCTGGATATGATCCAGCTGTAATCTGAATATGATCCAGCTGTAATCTGAATATGATCCAGCTGTAATCTGGATATGATATGGCTGTAATCTGAATATGATCCAGCTGTAATCTGGATATAATCAGGATATAATCTGGATATAATCAGGCTGTAATCTGGATATGATCAGGCTGTAATCTGGATATAATCAGGATATAATCTGGATATAATCAGGCTGTAATCTGAATATGATCAGGCTGCAATCTGAATATAATCAGGATATAATCTAGATATGATCAGGCTGTAATCTGGATATAATCAGGCTGTAATCTGGATATAATTTGGATATAATCAAGCTATAATCAATATATTCAGGCTATAATCTGGATGTAATCTGGATATGATCCAGCTGTAATCAGGATATGATACAGCTATAATCAAGATATGATCCAGCTGTAATCTGGATATGATCCAGCTGTAATCTGAATATGATCCAGCTGTAATCAGGATATGATACAGCTATAATCAGGATATGATCCAGCTGTAATCTGGATATGATCCAGCTGTAATCTGAATATGATCCAGCTGTAATCTGAATATGATCCAGCTGTAATCTGGATATGATATGGCTGTAATCTGGATATGATCCGGCTGTAATCTGGATATGATCCAGCTGTAATCAGGATATGATCAGGCTGTAATCTGGATATGATATGGCTGTAATCTGGATATGATCTGGCTGTAATCTGGATATGATCCAGCTGTAATCAGGATATGATCCAGCTGTAATCTGAATATGATCCAGCTGTAATCTGGATATGATCTGGCAGTAATCAGGATATGATCAGGCTGTAATCTGGATATGATATGGCTGTAATCTGGATATGATCCGGCTGTAATCTGGATATGATCAGGCTGTAATCTGGATATGATCCGGCTGTAATCTGGATATGATCAGGCTGTAATCCAGCTGTAATTAATGATTTTGTCAGCAAAGAGTCACAACTTCTTTCAGGAGGAAAGATTTTAAAATTTCCAGCACAGACTCAACAAACTATCAAAGATCTTTGATGATGATCAGAGGAATCAGGAGAGACTCGGAGATTCACGTCCGCTTCTTTCATTTTACGTAACATTCTCCTGATCGATGCTGAAAACAAACATCTGAGCGTTTATAAATGCAGCTCCTTCCTGGTGGGGGCGCTTTGTAATCAGAAACCTGCTCGCCCATCTTCATGTCGAGGTCTGATGAACGTACCAAAACCTAACAACTGTACTCAAACCAAGCTTTGTGGTTGCCATGGTAACATCCTCTCAGGGGCGGAGTCACAGAGCTCTGGGGTCATGAAACCAGAA
>NC_050520.1:934091-968438 GCF_002922805.2 Oryzias melastigma
CCAGCATGACGGGGTGGGGGTGGGGGGGTGACAGCTGGAGAACGGCAGGAAAGAGGAGTGATGAGAGGAGAAGTGATGGCCGTTTGTACCCGGGAGGGGAGGGGCCTGAAGACATGATTCTGGGCAAATCTGGACCTAAACAAACTGGACCAGAACATTCTGGACCAGAACAGAGTCATCTTTAATAAACCAGAGAATTTAAATCCAGAAAAGCTTCATCTACTGGCCAGCCAAGTCTCTGATGTCGACTAGAATGTAGATCATTTTATCCTTATAGATCACGAGGTTGCTGGAGCCTGTCCCAGCTAATGTTGGGTGAAGGCGGGGTTTACCTGAACGGCTCAACAGTCTGTTCCAGGGACACACAACTACACCTAAGTTAAAGTCCGGCATGACTTCACTGGGCTCACACTGGACTGTGGGAGGAACCCAGAGAACACGCTAACTCCACACGTGAACCCGGAGAACATGCTAACTCCACACGTGAACCCAGAGAACATGCTAACTCCACACGTGAACCCGGAGAACATGCTAACTCCCCACATGAACCCAGAGAACATGCTAACTCCCCACATGAACCCAGAGAACACGCTAACTCCACACGTGAACCTGGAGAACACGCTAACTCCACACATGAAACAGGAGAACACGCTAACTCCACACATGAAACAGGAGAACACGCTAACTCCACACCTGAACCCAGAGAACATGCTAACTCCCCACATGAACCCGGAGAACACGCTAACTCCACACGTGAACCTGGAGAACACGCTAACTCCACACATGAAACAGGAGAACACGCTAACTCCACACATGAAACAGGAGAACACGCTAACTCCACACATGAAACAGGAGAACACGCTAACTCCACACCTGAACCCAGAGAACACGCTAACTCCACACCTGAACCCGGAGAACACGCTAACTCCACACATGAAACAGGAGAACACGCTAACTCCACACATGAAACAGGAGAACACGCTAACTCCACACATGAAACAGGAGAACATGCTAACTCCACACGTCAACCTGGAGAACATGCTAACTCCACACGTCAACCTGGAGAACACGCTAACTCCACACGTGAACCTGGAGAACACGCTAACTCCACACATGAAACAGGAGAACACGCTAACTCCACACGTGAAACAGGAGAACATGCTAACTCCACACATGAAACAGGAGAACATGCTAACTCCACACATGAACCCGGAGAACATGCTAACTCCACACCTGAACCCAGAGAACATGCTAACTCCACACCTGAACCCAGAGAACATGCTAACTCCATGCAGGAAGAACCCAGCTGGGATCTGAACCTGATGAGACTAATTTTCCTGGAATATCTTTGGATTTAATTTCGTTCAGCTTCTCAGAAACGTTTGCTCTTATCATCAGCAGAGGGATTAGCATGGTAACGCTGAACGCAGCTCTTAACCTGAGATGTGATCAGAAGGTCCTGGAGAGCATCAGTGATCCTGTTAAAGTCCCACTCCCGCTCCGTTTTCTTCTACTTCCAAAGCGTTCCCGGTGATATTTTCATCATGACGCAGATTTGAGCCTAAATCTAGTTCGTTTTCTAGGACATAGATTCTGCAGAGCGGCATGAGTTCAGTAGAAATTCACCTCTGAGTCGTGGGTACAGAAGTAAGTCTCTACTAATTTCCCATCATTCCTTTGTTTACAGTCTCTCCTGCTATCTTATGGCTCCTCACAACTCTAAGCTAACATTAGCACAGTAAACAAAAAGAACGGAGAGCAGTACCAGATGGATCCAGCCAATCGGGTTTGATCCAGATACCAGCTCAGGTCAGAAAAATGATCTATTGTTCTGCAAGTGGAGGACTTAGAATTGTAGAGGAGCAGAGAGACTCTGGCTCCGCCCACAGCACTTTCTTTATCACAACCTGAGCTTTTTCAAACTGCTGGTTTTTAATGAAGAAATATCCTAAACTCTTAAATTCTTTATCTGTGTCCTCCATCATCAGAGTCAGAATACTTTATTTATCCCAGGGGGAAAACACGAGAATCCAAGAACATGTTCAAAACATCAAGAAGGGTCTATGAGGAAGAGGAGAGGGTATTTACGTGCTTTGATTTTTGAAATGACTCGTACAGTAACTGTGTGAGAAGCTTTTCATTAGTAATATTGGGATCAAAGACTTGAACTGATGTCAGGACCAGAACCAGCATTTGAAAAGGTTTCTGCATAAATTCAGACGTGGGATCCAAGACGGCTCGGGATTAATTTATAATCAGATTAAAATCTGTAGAATGATCTGTAGTCAGGATGTAAGAATGAAGCAAAAGCATCAATAATGCAAACGTTTGAAGGTCGTCCTGGAAAGGCTCCGTCCCACTTTGTGCTCTCACAAAGCTCCACAGGGACGCTTATGGACCAGACTGAAAATCAATTTGGAGCTCTTTAACCTCGTCAAAATGAATTAAGACTGAGCCAGCATTAGCTCCGCCCCCTCTGATTCACTTCACTGTATGAAGCAGCAGTTTGTGCTCATGCTCAGTGTGTGTCTGCATTAAATCTAGAAGAAATCCTCCAGAGACCGTTCACACGATCATTCTGGTAGGAATAATTCCAGTTACTCCAGTTCTGGAATGATTGTGTAAACGGTTGAAAAGTTACAGTATGTTAAAGATTTTGTGTTTGAGCGTCACTGACGATGCCTCAGGTGTGAAAGGGTTAAATCACTTTCAATTATTCCAATAAAAAATAGGTTTCAAATGTAAAAATGAGAAGCTCCTGGTTTCCAGAGCTGTCATTTCCTGACCGGTAAAGGCTACCTGATCCGTTTACACATGTGGGAATACGTCTTCGTGGCCAACATTGGCACAGTTCAGTAATTTAATTCAGATTGAATCCCATAACTTTTACATATTTCTATGTTTGTTGTTTCATGATTGTAAACCTTGTAATTCTTTATTAAAAAGTAAAAAGTACCAAATATTTGAAAGACATCGCTCGCCATAGCCTTTCCTGGCAGTTCTGCTCTTTAATGGCTGTTTGAGCCGTTCAAACAGCGATAACTCCGTCATCACGCAAATTTATCTTTTTCTCAACAACAGAGATTCTCCAGACTGGATTACAGCACAGAAAATAAAAGAATGTCGCCCAAACGCAGCTCTGGAGAATCCTAAATTGTTGTCTTACGATGGGTGACAGACACGGCGTGACTCATTCTCTCTGATCGTTTCTATGTTCATATGTTGGCGACAGAACAGAGAAGTTCACTCTGAGGAGACGTCACAGGCTGCCGCCGCTTCTGTGCTACGTGTCTGTGGTAACGGAGTCAAAGTGTCAGTGGGTGGCGCTGTGTCCTCTCACCTTGATGAGTAAACTACCATCAAACGAAACAGAACAAGAAGGCGGGGCGCTCGGTCACCTGGAGGGAGCTCGGAGTAGAGCCGCTTCTCCTCCACATCCAGAGGAGCCAGTCGAGGAGGATCGGGCATCTGATCCGAACGCCTCCTTGGAGAGGTGTTCCGGGCATGTCCCACTGGGCGGAGGCCCAGGAGAGACCCAGGACACGCTGGAGAGACTATGTCTCTCGGCTGGTCGTGGAACGCCTCGGGGTCCCCCAGAGGAGCTGGAGGAAGTGACCGGGATGGGGGAAGTCTGGGCATCTTTGCTAAGACTGCTGTCCCGGCGACCCGGATGAGAGGAAGAAGATGGATGGATGGATGTAAACATTTTTATAAATGTTGATGTTATTAACATTCAGAGATGTGTGTTGACTGACATGTTTAGAGCAGGTGATGTCATATTATCATATGCATGGACGGATCAGGTAGTTGTTACAGATCAGGGAGTCACAAGAACCTTCTGGGTTTGACTTCCTGCATTTCAGAGATGCTGATCTGCACCAACAAGAGAGTTGGACTCGAGTTCTGCTGCTTCACTAGAACCGTCAGCAGCTCTGGTTTCTGCTGTCACGTCACATTTCAGCCTGGTCCAGTTCTGTTCTGACCCAGGACCAGTTCTGTTCTGATCCTGGTCTGGATTTTCTCTTATCCTGGTCTGGTTCTATTTTGATCCAGGTCTGGTTCGGTTCTGATCCAGGTCTGGTTTCCTGTGACGGCCATGTGATCTTACAGGTGTAAAGCTGACCTGATTCCCGGTTTGGACTCCAGAACAGAACTTGCAGATGAACTCTGGTGCGGTTCCCTTCAGTTTGACATAACCCCGCCCCCTGTCACTCGGTTACAGAAAGATCCGGATTTCCCGCTCAGTTTCTGCTGAAGACAGAAACTGTCGGCGCTTCATCCAGAGACCCAAGTGCAGCGATCTTTCGCCGGTTCTGAAGACGGCAGAAGTTTGATCCTTCAGAGAACGTAGAGCTTCATCCCTGAAACGTCTTCATCAGCTTCAGTCTGTGCGCCCCCCCACAGCTACATACCTGCTGCCGAATCAGAGCAGAGTTCACCTGTTCCTCCGTCCCTCACCAGCTCCTCCACAGACCTGCAGAACTGCTCCCCCTGCTGGACCGGAACCGCAGCTCCATGCAGCCCGGAAGACCCGCCGGATCAGCCGGAGAAGCTCCGGGCTCTGCGCTCCGTTCCGGTTCTCCTTTCCCTGCAGGTCATGTCTCTGACGGCGGCGCTCAGGGAGCCCCCCCTCATCGCCGCTGCTTCTCTCTCTCCTTCTGAATGACTCGCCCCCTCCCTCCTGCAGCTTGTTGCTCGCCGCTCTGTCTCCTCCCTGTGCAGCTGAACACACTGATGGTCCAATCAGGAGAGCGGACACAGTCCCACACCTGACCCCCCAGCAGGACAACCCCCCCACTCCTGCCTGTAATGTGATTCCACTGAAAGTAATCGGATTACTGAAGCTGAGATGATAAAAACGCGAATTTGATCATCAAGAACTGTTGGAGTTCAAAGCTGTGTGTGCATGTGTGTGTGCATGTGTGTGTGCACGTGTTTGACCTGTGCTCAGGTGAAAGCCTCATAACCGGATGAAGAACTTTGACCGGTGTGGCTCCGCCCCCATACACCTGATGAAAGCTCCAGTGACTGTAGGAGGAGAGCAGCAGATCTACAGAATCTGCTTTCTGACATGTTCTAACATGACGAGCAGATTCTGCTGTCCTGCACGGTGGACGTTCTGCTGTAAACATGTGGAGAACACGGAGCGCAGCGGTCTATTTATGCACAGAAGCCAGTTTGTGTTTCCATAGAAATGTCTTATTGTTGCTATGGAACAAAGAAAAAAGGAATCGATGAGGAAACTGCAGCTCGGTGGAGCATCCAAAGCCTCCATGAAATCCTCCGGATGGACTCGTGTTCCTGAGCGGCGATCTGCTTTCTAATCCCTAAAGAACGCCACTGCCCCCCACGCCCACGGACACACACCCCCCACCCCCACGGACACACAGTTTCCCCTTGAGGAGGAACCGGACAGCTGACGTCCAGCAAAGTCAGAAGTAACGTTGCTCGGTCCTCTTTGTAAACTGGTGTGTATAAATGAACACATTTTCTTAAAAGTGGACAGAAAATGTGGCCCCACCTGAGTCTGGCTTAATGGGGACTCAGCTTCAGAGGAGCTCGCTAGCACGCTGCGCTGCCCACCAGGTGGCTGGCTAGCGAACCCGTACAGGTTCTACAGGTTTTTGGGTTGTCCGGTCCGTGGAGGGTCACAGAGGAGCAGCAGCATCTTAAGGTGTTTCTGCCGTTTCCTTCAGGCTCATACAGACATGATAAGTCCCTCATGAAAACGGAACGTACCATTGTGATTTGGTAAGTTCATCGTGAAGTACTCATAAGAACAACAGAAGCTACACCTTTCAGGTACAGTGATGCTGATGTTCAGTGTCCTTACGCCACACTCCAGTGGTCAGTAAGGTGTGAGTACTGGCTCCTCACTGACACATGCACGTGGTGTGCACGTGATCCGTAAGTACCTGTAGGACGTCCACACAAACTCTGATTGTGTCAGTCAGGCTGCAGCAAGGAGCGTGCACGTATCACGTGAACAGCACTGACGGGTTCCTTACGTATTGTAGAAGTGTTCATTCGACCTGCGACCCGCAGCACGCCCATAGATAGACATGAACATTTTCTCTGTATGGTACACTGAGCGCCCATTACCTTCATGTGTCCTGTGTGACCCCAACAGGTTTGACCATTTTCCTCCGTACGAACAGCTGGGACTAAAACATTAAGTCTGTCATCCTTTCAGATCCAGAGTAATAAAAACTCTCTTTGGCAGAACATCAAACTGTTCTTCACCATCTGGTGGAATCCTGGTTGCAGACAGACGCCGTCTCTTTACCTGCATTTGATGCTCTGCTGGAGTCCATCTCACCATCTCCAGGTACACCTGGACAGGTCACCGCTCCGTCTCAGCGCCTACGCTCCCTCCCACAAGTGAAGTCCTGCAGGTTTTTGGAGGGGGGGCAAACACAGTCTGTGAAAGACCCCCCCCCCGGCATGCTGTGGGACTACCGTTAAACCGTTGTTAAAGAGAACGGCTGAACTTTCTGAGGCATGACTGAAACTCAACCAAAACCAGTGACTGAAGCCCGCCGGTCCAGACCGGAAACATGTGAAGATCTTTCTGGAGTCAGCATCCCGACAGGCCAACAGATCAGAGCGGCTGCCAGCCCACCCTGGACTCCACTGGGGGGCTCAACCTCCTACCTGCAGCAGCTTCTCCCTCACTCTGTTGTAGGCCTTCAGCCAGCGGACTGTGGATGGAGAGCAGGGTGGAGGGGTGTCCTCGAAGGGACTGATCGGGCTGAAAAGACATTTAAAATCAGGGAAACAGGAAGTCTTTTCACGCCGGAAAACAGTCAAAATAAAATGGATGAGCTCCTAACACAGGTATGCTAGCTCACGGTTATGCTAGCAGGCGGTTATGCGGCTACACTAGCAGATGGCTATGCTAGCATAGCCGTTAGCAGATGAATATGCTAATAGACAACTATGCTAGCAGACAGTTATGCTAGCAGACAGCTATGATAGCAGTAGGCTATGCTAGCAGACAGTTATACTAGCAGACGGCTATGCTAGCAGACAGTTATGATAGCAGTAGGCTATGCTAGCAGACAGTTATGCTAGCAGACGGCTATGCTAGCAGACAGCAGACTCTTCAAACTATCTCTGGATCTGCTGAGTCGGAACGAACGTCTACGCACCACAGTCCTCTCGGCTCCTTCTCACAGATGATCGCGGATGGCGAGGAAAGCTTTTCCTTCAAATCCTTGCCGGACCCGGGCTCTGGGGGGGCATGCATTTCCTTCTCCACATCTTCATCCTCATTCCAGCTGGACGTGATGTTGACCTTGGGGGGTCTGGGCTCCGGATGCTGGAGCTCAGGGCTCAGCTGGGAGCTGATGGGGCTGCGGTTTCCAGAAGA
Source organism: Oryzias melastigma (assembly GCF_002922805.2). Taxonomy (NCBI): domain Eukaryota; kingdom Metazoa; phylum Chordata; class Actinopteri; order Beloniformes; family Adrianichthyidae; genus Oryzias; species Oryzias melastigma. The sequence continues at coordinate 941,464 of NC_050520.1, forward strand.
ATCCAGATGACTGCTGTCCTGGGGGCTGTGAAGATGTCAGATGGACGTCACTGACGCTCGTCCAACATTAAAATGTTCTTTAAATGAGGTGTGTTAGTATTTTTAAATTCCATATTGGAACTCAGGGAGCAGCGTTCGTCAACAGTGAGAGGACTGACTAACCTGGAGGAAACTATTCAGGAAAACTTTGGAAAACTCACAACACTCACACAAAACTACAAGAAGTTCTCAGAAAACAAAACAGGAAAAAGGAAAAAAATCTTAAACTTACGATATTGGTACCCCCCTCCCCCCATGCCAATTATCCCAGAAAAACTAAGAGTGAAATCAAGAGAAGGTCAAGGATTGGACCTGAAAACATCTGAGTTTCTACAACTCCTTTGTTCATCTCCTACCATGCCCTGAAGGTGGCGCTGTTTGTGTGTCTGCCCTCACACATTGATCCCTCGCTGTTTGACGGTTTACCTTCACTGTTTCACAAAGTCTGTTAGTGCAATTTTGGATGTTTTTTTTTGTTTTTTTTACAAACATCGCATTGTGATCTGCATCCTGATTGGCTGTGGAGCCTGTCAATCATCTCCGTGTGTCCTGTAGGAAGGTGTTCTGTTTGCCAGCGTTTGCTCGTGATCAGATCTTTACTTTCTATGAAGGTTTGAACTTTGAGAGAAAAGTGTGAAATGTTCTCGTCTGTCAGAGAAACCAGGAGAGCGAGTGAAGTTTCACCGCCTGCAGACATTTTCATCTTTACTGGACATTACTTTACAGGAGGGAACTGTGAAACAAACGTTTGGGAAGTTTTGGAAGCTTTTTTATTCTATATCTCAAGTTTACATGGTTGAAATAGCAGCATAATGTGAGGGGCGGAGTCATTGATGGTGCGATTCCTACCTGGACCTGCATGCAGGTAAGTTTGATGTGTGTAAATAATAAGACAAAAAGACAAAAAACCTCTGAATGAATCTCTCCAAATTGATCAGAAAAATCTGAGACTCTGAAGATGATTGATCACCATCATCTCGAGTCTCACTCTGACTTTTCCTGGTTTTTCTTTAACGATCATGTTTGTCACTTTAAAAGCTGTTATTGTTCGATAAAGATCATCAGGATCTCTATAATCTGGATCGATCTGGATCATAGTCATGAATCCAGGTTAGTTTCAGGTTTTTTTATGTGTAACACTTTGAGAAGACGCCTGATGGAAACAGCTTCACAAATGAACAGTTTACTGTATTGAAAGTATTGATGCTACACCAGCATTTCCTGGGGGCGGAGTCTTGACTTCATGACTGTTGCTAAAACAAAGGCCTGCTGCGTTTGGGATGTTTGCCCGTGAGCACGTTAAGGGTAAAAGCTTTCTCTGACGGAGGAGCAGGAGAAGTGGCTGCTGCTGATTGAGGCTCCTAACGAGCAGAGTGGCTCAGTGCTTTAAGTGGAGTGATTTACTCCTTCTTGGTTTGCAGCCAAATGACTTCTAGCTGCTCCTTTTCCTGGAGCTTCCAGCCCGCCTTCGTGCCTCATAAATCTATGGCTTACATTCGTTTAAGCAAATTGGCTGAGAACTGGACATAACTCAGAGAAGTTTAGGGGACAAATACGGGGGGTTAATAAATAAAAGCAACGGCTCCTTGGTTCGTCGTGACTCCATCACAGTCAGGAAAGCTATTAGTGAGGTGGCGTGAGGCCTTTACCCGGATGGTTTCTGCCTTAAATGTACAGTTTTTAGAAGAGTTTCCACATGACAGGATTCTACGGGGGAGGGGGGTACATGCTATGAGGAAGTGACAGAGGGGAGACATGGAGTCAACATGGAGTATGATAAAGGTGGAGTCTTTTATCATACAGATACTAGCCTTTTAGCTGCTTCCACCAACGGCGCCGTGGGCTGCTCAGCCGCCAAATCTTCATGGCAGCTGTCAGAAGTTCTGGCCTCAGCCTTTCCAGGCTCACTTGAGGTGACCATCGAACCGTCGGTCAGGGAGGGGCAGCCGGACTGTGGTGTCTGTGCTAGCGTGTCGCAGCTTCCTGTTTTGGAGGTTTCTGTGGGTCCTTCTGTCTCACTGGAGTCTGCGCTCTCGGTTTCTTCAGAACCTGGAGAGGGTTTATCTGACTCTTCTTTTACTTCTGGACTCCTGGGTTCTGGTTGGGATGCGGCATTAGAGGATGTGGATTCTGGCTTGGGGGGCTCAGAGCTCCCAAACACTGAGGTCAGTTTTAGGCCAAAATTTGACAAAGATCCCGATGCCTCCTCCTTTCCTCCCGGCTTCTCATCCTGGAAAATATTAGCCGAGAGGTTTTTCAGTCCAGAGAAGAGTCCGCCGTCGGTTTGGGGTTGCTGTGGCAGGTTGGTAGCAGAGGATGAAGATGTTGAAGAGAAAAGAGATCCAAAAGCAGATGTGCTTTCAGTAGAGACGGACATGAAGCCAAACTTTGATGTATTGAGAGCCGTTATGTCACTCGTAGCTTTAGCATCGGGAGCTGGGGGAGGAGCATCCTCCTCAGGCTGTGTAGCACCTGCTTCTTCTACAGGCTCATCAGGTCCATCTCCTTGTGAAGAATGGGGAGCGTTTGGAGCGGGGACTGAACTCTCATCTGCTTCTGTGACAGCCTCGTCTTTCTGTTCAACTTCCTCTACACGTCCCCTTTCAGAGGTCTCAGACTCTTCGGTACTTTGAACTTCTTTGAGTCCAGGTCCACTCTCTGCATTCTCAGTGTCCTCAGAGGCTTTCATGCTTTCAGGGGTGTCCCTTGGTTCAGGCTCAGTGTCTGACTGTTGTGGTTGCTCAGCTTTTGTTGCCTCTTGACCTTTGAACATCCCAAACAGATCACTTGTGAGGGATTCTGTTGCAATCCCACTTGGGAGGCCAAAAAACGAGGTTTTCTGTTGCTGTTGCTGCTGTTGAGGCTGACGAGGAGCAGGGGCCGATCCGAAAAGTGATCCAGGGGAGCTAGAAAAAAATCCACCAACAGTTGGTGATTTACTGGGTGCAGTTGGGTTCGAAAACATGGACATGAAGCCAGAGAATGGAGCTGGTTCAGGGGGCTTCTGTTGGCCCTGTTGTCTTGGACCAGCCATCCGAGGACCAGCCGTCCGAGGACCAGCCATCCGAGGACCAGCCATCCGAGGACCAGCCATCCGAGGACCAGCCATCCGAGGACCAGCCATCCGAGGACCAGCCGTTCGAGGACCAGCCATCCGAGGACCAGCTGTCTGAGGATCAGCAGTCCGTGGATCCGGTGGGGATACTGGACTGGTTATAACAGGCCTTAGTTGTTGCTCTGTGGGGCAACTAGATATGCTTGTGCTCTCCCCCAGAGCTCTGTCTTCATTTGGTCCGACTGCACAGGTAGCATCCATTCCAAAGGTTTTGTCCAGAGGTTCTGTGGAAACCTGGACTTTTGCATCAGTTGGTTCCGACGCAGTTTCAGCAGATGAGACTTTCAAGTCTCCTGCAGTTGCTTCCAGCTCAGCTTCAGCAGTGGGTTTCTCTGTTGTTTCTTTTACCGAGTCTGTCATACTTGCCTCTTCAGTTACTTCTTCTGTACCCTGGACTACCAGTTCTTTGGTAAAAATGCTCTCCGAATCCACATTCACCTGCATTTCTTCAGCTGCAACTGTCAATGCTTCATTGTTTGACTTTTCAACGTCTGCCTGATGTTCTTCAACTGTCAAAGCTTCATCTTTGGGTTTCTCAGAGTCTGCTGGCTCTTCCTTGTTTGCTGTTACGAAGGTTTCACCTGGTTTATTCACATCTTTCAGAACAGTTTCTTCTTCACCAGCCACACTCTGCACAGGCTTTTCCATCTCCTCTTCTGACCCCGTAGGTATGACGTTCCCCTCAGAAAGGCTTTTTACCTCTGCCACCTCAGCTGCATGAAACCCTGTTGGCTGTTTAACAGGATCTATTAAGGTTTCTTGCATTTGACTGGAGTCTTTTTGTTCTGTTAGACTTTTCATTTCAGCTCTGACATCTTCCTCATCTGTGCTAGTCGTTTGTAAAATATCGTTATCTGATTCAGGAACCATTCTCTCAACATCAGAAACACATTTTTGCTGAGTTATTTCCCCCACAGTGACAGACTCAACGGCTCCTGCTGAGTGCTGGTCCATCTCTCTCAGTTTGCCTGGTAAATCAGCACTGATGTTTAATGAATTAAGGTCTTGTTTGGTTTCTTCTTGCACTTCCTCACATAGATCTGTTTCGCGGACCAGAACTTTCTGCAGAGTCTCAGAGTTGCTAGGAATGTCTTTGGTTGGATCTTGAAGGTCTTTGCACTCCTGCTGGACATGAACTTCTTCTTCACATGATGGAGGAAGCGACTCAGAGGGAACATGATCATCAATTGCTTCTTCTGAAACAACCTGTGTCTCTTTGGGTTTTTCTGGTTCTGATTCTGTCTTTGTTTCCCCCAAGAAAGACATTCCAAACAGGCCAAAGCCGGTCTTGGATTTGCTGTTGTCAGAATTCCCTCCCAGCGAGAAGACAGCAGGAGCTTTAAAGACATTATCTGATTTCTGCGTCGCTGCAGGTGCTTCTGATGCTTGCTGACTTGGTCCACCAAACATAGTCATTAGTCCCTTTCCAGAAATCTCTGGAGCACTGGTTCTTGGTGGTGTTACTGTCGGTCCAGGTGCTTTTGGTCCTGTCTGAGATTGAGCAGTGAGACCCCCAAATTTGGAAAATATCCCAGTTCCTGGGCTTTCTTTTTGCATTGAAGAACCTGTTAGAATACCACCAAATAGAGAAGGTCCAGTGGGAGGTCCTCTTGGTGGGACGCCAATGCCTGCATGACTCCTGGGGCTAGGTGTCGGTTGAGCAGGAGAAGAACCAAACATTGAAAATAGCCCTTTTCCGGGAGATTCTCTGGGTGGAGGGCCTTTGGGCTGTGCAGCAGCTGGAGCCCGTGGTCCAGAGGATGACTGACCAGAGGAAACTCCAAACATAGAGAGCAACCCTTTCCCTTGAGGCTCCTGTGGGGACGACTGTGGTAGTTTGTTTTTGGAGTCAGTTGAGGGAGGAGCCCCAAACATTGAGAGTAGGCCTGTCCCAGGAGTTTCTTTAGCAGCTGGGGCAGGAGTAGATCCACCAATCGTAGAGGGTCCAGTCTGGGGGGAAGTCTGTTGTGGAGTTGTAGTGGAATTACTAAACAGAGAGAAAAATCCTCTTCCTGTTTGCTCAGACTGTTGGGCCTCGGGCTCATTGGCCTTTGTGACAGAACTGGGACTGGGTTCTGGTGCAGAGGCAGAGACTTCACTCTCATTTTTGTCTTGAAGCTGTTGAACCTCTTCGCTAGCTTTAGCAACTGATGACTCTTCTTTCTGAGACAAACTATCAGAATGCTGGACTTCTTGAGAGGAGACAGTTTCAGAAGATGCCTCCAGGTCTTTTTCAGTAATTTCCTGAGGTAACTGAACTTCTTTGGTCGTTTCTTCTTCTAGACTGGTGTTTTCTGGCTGGCAGGCCAGTTCACCAGTAGGTTCAGCAGCTTCCAGCTGAACCACGTCTGCAGTAGATTTTTCTTCAGTGGAAATCATTTGAAGTCGCAGCTCATGAACCTCAGAAGTATCTGTTTTTCCTTTAAGCTCTGAATTGGTAGCCTCACCCAGGGAGCTTCTCTCAGTCGATAAAGACTTGAAAGCTTGGTCTTCTGGACGTGTCTGATCTTCTGAGATGACTGGTAAGCAGCTCTCCCTGTCAAGAGGCTCAATAGATGCACTATTATTGATGCTTTCCATAGGCTCAGAAATATCAGACGGTGCAACAGCATCAGCTAAAAGGTCTTTACAATCCTCTGGTGTTGCTGCTCCTGGGGAGGTCTCTTCAGGGACACTATCCTTTGACAAGGCAGGCTTGCTGCATTCACTCAACTCATGTTCATCTGTTTCTTCTTCTGGGGAACTTGCTGCTGAGACAAAGATGTGGGGCAGCCTCATGTAGGGCTTGGGCTCATTTGGTTCATGCTCCGCCCCTGCAGAAGGTACTTCTGAGGAATGAATGCCAATATAGATCGACTTTGGATGAATCTTTTTAGTTTGGGTTTGTGTGACTGCTGCTGAAGCCTCAACATTTGCAGTGACATCTTCAGACTTGACGGACTGTTTTGTCTGTTGAGAAAGGTCCATTTTATTTGTGACCACAAAGGATTCTTTTGTCATTTCTGTGGGTGTTACTTCAGGCAATGTTTGAGAAGGTTTGGATGAACCATCGATGCTTGGAGTTCCTTCTAGTGTCTTTGGATCTGCTGGTTTCACTGAAAAGGATTTCAGATGTGCAGATGTTTCCTCCAGTGCCTCTTTCACTGGCCTTTGTGATAGCTGATGATTTTGAGAGAAGGATGGCTCCACCTGCATGGCTGCCCTCTCGTCTCCAGCTGGTTGTGTTGGAAAATCTTCAGGTGTGACTGGTGGAATGTCCATCTTATGCTGGACATTGACAGGTACCTCAGTGTGAGGGAGAAGAGCTGACACTGGAGGATGTTGTGGGAGTGAAGCATTGGTTCCAGCCGCTATAGGCACTGGGGTAGCTGGAACAGCCGTGTGGTCCTGAACAGGAAGCATTTGTTTACTGTGATCCACAGGTTGGGACACAGTGTCAGCGTGACGGGGCGAAACAGCAGATTGTGATTCTAAACCAGTGAACAATGAAATCAAGCCTTTGACAGAAGTGGTTCCTGTTTGTGTTAAACTAGCCTGTCCTTCACGTTCAGACCTCCTGTCTGCAGGCATCGCAACCTCGTAACTCACACCTGGCCGTGAAGCAGGTGTGCTGACTGGTGAGGCTGGCTGGATTGAAGGTGCAGTCCTTGATTGCACAGTTACGGTCTGATGGACGGTAACATGGCTTTGTGGGGACATTACTCCAGGTGGTGGGAGTTCTGCTGTGCTTTGAAGATGTGTTCCTGTCTGAGAAGCTGAAGGAACCGATGAAGGAACAGCATGGTATCCAGTATGTTGTAGTGACACAGAGACTGGACCCCGTGTGGAACCTGCCATTCTTCCACCATCATCGTACTCTTCTGTGCTGCCACAGCTTTCCACTGTCACCTGCTTGAGAAGAACTTTGGGTCTTTGGGTTGTTTCTTGCTGAAGTCTTGAAACTTGATGTTCTGACATCGTATCCAGTGATTGAGAGTTTGCAGTAGATAAAGTTAAGCTAGTTTCCAAAGAATGCTGAAATTGTTGTTGTGAAGTTGGACTTTTCGCTGGCGGATATGTGCTCAGAGACTCGGGTCTCCTGGATTGGACGTACTCATTGTTGACCTGTGGATGAGCAATGACATGAGACACTTTCCTACATTCAAGGCTTTGTGGCATTTGATGAGCCTGTGCTTGTCTGTCTGCAGAAACCAGAGGTGAAAGCGATACTTGTTTGTGTCCTGTTTTCCTTCCATGGTACATTTCAGGCTTAGTTTGTGTCTGTTCATGAGCTGAATCAAGAGATGACCTTTGAGTTTGAGACAATAAAGCTTCAGCTCTCTCTACATTTGTAAGAGCTGAAGGAATACTTTGCTGTGACGAGTTCACACCATACTGAGAAGAAAAAGAAATATAGTAAGGGATAACATCCTTAACTTCTTGATGGGTATGGACAGATGTTTTGTTGTCCACAGTGAGATCAACAGCACCAATCATTTTTCTATTTTCTATTTCTATTTTAGTTATAGCTTGTCTTCTTTCACAAGAATCCTGCTTCAATCTTTTATTTGTAAAGTTCATTGGTTCTCCAGCTTTTAGCTCAATATGACTGCTTGAATTATTTGTTATTCCAGGCCTCTCTTTTGCTGAGAAGTCCATTGGCTTGTTTTGTAGTTGTGTGTGCTTGTGGCTGGTCGTCTTATCAGACAAGACCGTACTACAGTGATGCGGAGGATTCGGCCTGTGCAGAGACTCAGCCATGGGGATTTCACCTAAAACTCTACGTTTTTGTTGACAAGCAGCCGGCTCTACTACAAGCGACACACCAGCAGAATCGTTTCTACAAACCGATGTCTTGTTTCGGATTAATGGCACAATCCCAGTCGCTGGAATTTCAGGTGTTTCGAGCTGTTTCTGTTGGGACTTTGGAGACATGTCCAGGAAGCCCCTGATGGAGTTGGCAGGTGCGCTGGTTTCTCGAGATGCACTGATCACAAATCTTTGCTGAAAGTCTCTTTGAGGTCTTAACACTGTTTTCTGTTGCCTTCTGGAAAACTCCTGTGAATACTGAGCTTTCACAATAAGCGGCACACCAACTGAATTGGTTTGAGAATCTGTTACATCTGATGGTCTAAGGCGTACCAGTGATAGGAGATCAGAACACTGTACTGCTGTTTCGGGTTTGCCTGCTTTTGTGGACATATCTACAGTCCCTTTAACAGAATTTGCTGGAGCTGAGTTGCATGTACGAAGGTGAGACGTGGACTGCAAAAACCCATAATGCTGGAGTGCAATATTACAGAGAGGTGGTTGCTGCAGAACAGGGAGAGTAGCTCTGTCTGCATTTGGCCATTTTCGTGCTGGAAGCACATTCTCAGATTGTTTTTCTGTCCGAGGTTCTACAGTACTTGGCTCAACTACCAGGGGAATGCCCACCGAATCTCTCCTTGCAGCTGCCCTTGGACTTGGTTTATTGATAAGTGAAACTGCTTCATCAGGAGAACCCTCAGTTTTGTTCAGGACAGCTGGCGATGGTTTGGCCGACATATCTAATAACGCAGTTGCAGCAGGTTTTGAAAATGACTCGTGTGTTTGTTTAAAAACCAATGGCGTTGATGTTATTGGGCTAAAGACCCCCGGTTTGCTGTACTGATAAAGAACAGAGTCTGAACTCAAAGGTGAGCTGGTTGTCAAATCCCTAGATGGTAAGTCGACAGGAATATTGGCTGCTGGAGCAACTTCCTTGGAGCTGGTAAGCCTTTTCAAGGACATGTCTTTTGTGTTTGTCACTAAACCTGATTGCTCCTCAAGTGTTGGTGAAATAACAGAAGTAGGCTTTTCTTCGTGTGAATCTGGTGACAAAGGGCCACATGTCAAGTCAATCGATTCTTGCTGAGAATTTTTGTCCGTTGCCACCCTGGCTAACGGTTTTCTTCGGGTCAATGAAAGTGCATCACAGACAGGAACCTTTGAAGGAAGACCAGCTTTCTGGGCTCCGATTTTGACTGACATGTCTAATGTAGCTTTAATCAGGTTTGCCGGTGCTGTGGATGTCTGATACACTTGTTTTTTTTCACATGATTGATACAAAGGAGCTCTTGAGGTTTGTCCCTTGGTATTACAGAGAATATGCGTTGAAGGAATTGGTGGGGTTTGCGGTTTAAGCTCTGTCTGTTCCTGCATGTCCACCTGCTTCTTCATAACAGGGCTATGTAGTGGGGAGGAACGACTGGGTCGTGGTGATTCAGGTTTTACTTTTTGTTCAAGATGGCTTGTGTCACTGGAGGAACTGTTAAGGGTAGAGATTGCTGTTCCAGATGCAGAAGTCATTTTAGATGAAACACTTCTTGCACTCTTTTCATGGGCTTTCACATCTGTTTGCGTAATTTCTGTTTCCTTAGAGACACCATAGGAGGCTGGCAGTCCATGGATGTGTGGAAGTGAAGACTTGGACAACCTTCTCTCAGATTGGTTGTTCTGACCAAATGACATTTGATGTAGTACTGGTGTGTCCTGCACAGAGCTCAGCTTGGGATATTCTACGTCCAAATTCGGCCCTTCTGCATCTTCCTCTTCACTTTGCTTAACGAGAGCCACAGCGGCTCCGGTGTTGTTGGACAGGTCTACGTTTGTTTCACTATCAATCTGCTTTTTCTCTTTAAATCTTTTCAACTTGTACTTTGTGAAATCGACGATCTCACTCTCTTTTTTAGTTTCTACTCTGGCCTTGGCTGCATTCGTCTCTACTATGTTTTTACTTATTCCTGGAGAAAAATCCAGAACTTTGTTGCTTATATGGGAGTCAAAGTACATGGAAAGGGCTTTCTGATTTCTGTCGAACAGGTAGGCTTCACTGTATGCAGCCACAGTGCCGTTCAGTATGTTTAGCTGTGGCGTAGACTTCTTTGGGGGCTCTTGTGGTAGATTTAGAGTCTGGCAGGGTGTTGGTGCCGGTGCAGAGGTTTTGCTTTGCTTCCCTGTGGCCGTGCTCCCATTGGTTTGGCAAACTATTCTTGGCTGTGCTGCCTGTGATGACTGTCTGGTCAGAAGGGGTCTCTGTGAGGAAACAGAGAGGTCAGTTGAGGTCTGTGGTGGGGGGGTAGTGCCGTGTGTGCGGGCAGGCGGGGGTGAAGGCAGCTTCCTCTCCATCTGAACAGGTCCTGGTATTTTTGACTCTACTGATGTTGCAGACACAACCTTTGAGGCGTCCGAAGGCTTTCTTGATACACAATTTGAAGAAGTCGGTGTTGTTGGAAGTTTCTCTGTCTTAGTAATATTATATGAGGGCTTTCCACAAATTCCTGAATATTTTAAGTCCCCTCGTTGTACTGAATGGGGATGGTCTGTGTCATCTACGGACGCAATCTTAATTTCTGGAATGATTGTTTTGGTTGTTGGGGACGTTTGCTTTGGAGCGTGCACAGAGGAGAGCCTGGGTGAGGGTAATGGCACATCTTTAACTGCCTGGTCTTTCCAGTATGGTCCTCCATGGCCTCCCTTCAGAGACTTCAAGCTAAAATCTGCTGCTTCTACTGGCTCCTCTTTACAGCTGAAACCACTCTGCACTGATACCGTCTTGATCTTTTTTAGCTTGTACACAGTAAAATCCACTGGTTGAGAGGATAAAGACTCCTGGAACATTTGTGAGAAGCTCTCTAAATTCATGTTCATCAGTTTTTCACCCTTACTAAGGGCAGAGGTTAAGTCCACAGCTCCTTCAGATGCTAAGGATTTATTCTGCTGCTGGTGTGGAGGCCAGAAGTCTTCACCCTCGTCGTTAAGAGGGATTTTGAAGCCACACAGGGTCACTTTATCAGTTTCTTTCTGTTTCAGAATGCTAGCAATATTTTCTGTGATATTTCCTAGGGCTTGCATATCTTCTTCTGTGGCACAGGCATAGAGATGCCCCCCAGATTTGTCTGTTAGAAGAGAATAAATGTAGTCTCCATCGGTGTAAACGTAATAGCCACAGTCCCCCGCCTCAGCTGGCCACCACAGGCCTTGTTCCAAGAGGGACAGCCATTGCTGGTACCACTCCGGATCATCTAAATGGGTTTCTGCGTCCCTCTCCCCCACAGCAGCAACCGAGTTGCTTAAATTCAGAGCACCTTGTCTCAAATCAACAGGACCCTTTTTGGCAGCTAGTCCTTTTAAAAAGGCAGTGGCTGTTTTCAAGTCAAAGGCCTCGTTGTTGAGATGTTTGTTGGCGGCCCTATCTTCTATGACTTTGCTGCGCGGTGATGCGCTGCATTCTGTAAGAGATTGGCATCTACTCAGTCTACTCTTTGCTTTTTCGTTAGAGAGATTTAGAGCCCCCCCTCTAGCAATCCAAGGACTTCTGTTGGTGCCGAGATCATTCAGATGGTCGCAGCTGCTCCAGGGCTTCCTGTCTCTACAAGTCATGTCAAACAAGACCAAATCTTCATCCGTGTCAAGAAAACGGTTTCGGCTCTCAAAAAGATGAGCCGCAGAATATCTCCAAGGATGAAAAGGGACGTTAAAGTCATTAATGTTCATTCCTTGGGGATGGAGTTGTATGGGATTCTGACCCAGAGGTGCTGTGAGTGGAGGCGGTATGTGACCCTGCGCTGGCTGGGTCCTATTCTGACCCTGAGAAGCAAGGGCTTCAGCCAGGACATAATCATTTAGTTGTTGCCACAGGAGAGCTTCTATCAGACACTGGTGCTCGTAGAGCTCTGCTGGAAGAACACCATGCTCTGTGAAGTTGTAAAGGAGGTCCTTGTAACCGTATTCATTTTCTGTCCCATATAAGAGGCGCTGAAGTTCCTCGAGATAACGCTGGGTTAAAGAAATTGTGGGGTCTTGCCTAGTCTGAGCATGGGGATGGCCCTCACCATTGTCCACCATAGCATTAGTTGCACCAGCAGCAGTGGTGAGTGTTGGTGAACTAGAGGAGATCTCATCCTTACTCTTGAGCTTTGAAGGAACACGATAGTCCTTCTCCTCATTAGGAGCAGTCTTTTTAATAATGGAGTCCGTTTTTAAAATGCTAGAGAGTAAACTTTGGGAGTAGCCACTTGAACTAGCTTTAGGTTCCTCCTTGCCAGCTGGGAATGTGGATCGCTGCTGTGTCTTTGACTGTGGCTCTCCAGCGGTAACAGAAATACCGGAGACATTCTTCTGTGCCTGGCTTTTCAGATCCTTCTCAGTAGATGCTTCTTGGGTTGAATGAACATCTACCTGTTTAGTTCTCTGGATGTGAGGTCGAGAGTGACCCACCTGTGGCACTTGTTGCTGTGTTGCTTGACAACTCGTGGGATCTGCCGTCGGTGACGGCTGCTCTACAGTGGATGATATTTTGTTCAAGAATCCAGAAAATACTCCAGCAGATTCAGATTTAGTAGGATTTTGCTTTGACCCAGCAGATGGTTCTCCAGGCGGGGGTGGCTGAGGTGACGGTTGATCTGGAGGAATGGTGTTTCCAGGTGCAAGCTTAAGAATGCCAGAGAGCACACCTCCAGTCTGAGCTGGCTGCTTGGTTGTGGTTTGCTGATTGGCTGTTGGTAGATGAGGAGGTTTTTCTTCTTGCTGTAGTGATGACTGTCCAAACAGACTAGTTAGAAAGCCTCCTTGCTGAGTGCTTTGAGATGCCTGTGGACCTGCAGAGGGAGCTCTGTTTCCTGTCTGAGGGCTAGCCTGTGTGCTGGGCTGTTGTGGAACGCTGTCACCAGATGCCAACTTACTGAGGAATCCTGACAGCAGACCACCCTGCTGTGGCTCTGGAGCAGATGGGGCAGGTTGCGGGGGGATCTGGTTCTGCCTCCTCAGAGGCTGTCTGTTACTTGGTTGGCTTTGTTGTTGGTTTTGCTGAGCTGCAGATGGTTGCTGTTGGGCTGGTGGAGAAGGACCAGCTGAAAAAAGGCCAGAGAAGAAGCCACCTTGCTGGCTTTGAGGTTGCTGGCTTGCTTGAGGACCTTGTCTTTGTGCCGGTTGTTGCGCTGGCTGAGCTCCTGCTGTGGGTTGCTGGGTACCAACATCTGCAATCTTATTGAACAATCCTGTGAGCATCCCTCCAGGACCAGTGGATTGCTGTTGGGGAGGAACCTGAGGTTGCCTCTGTAGGTTCTGTCTGTTGCCTGGTTGCTGTTTAGGCTGGATTCCAGTTTTAACCGGCTGTGCCGGCTGGTTTTGTGATGACTGCGGTTGGTTTGCAGGAGCAGAGTCCTGATTTCCCATTCCAAACAGGCCAGACAGAAAGCTTCCTTGATTGGGAGGTGCTGGAGATGGTTGTGGGGGAGCAGGTTCGGAAAGCTTCAGCAGACCTCCAAATAACCCAGCTGGTTGAGCCCCTGTAGTTGATTTTGGTGGTGCAGTCTGTTGCTTCTGGTCTGGCTGTTGATCTGAAACTACAGGCTGCTTCCGTTGCTGATCTGGTTGTCCTTTATCAGGAGCAGCGCCTTCTGCAGAGCCCGGTTTGATGGAGCCTTGCAGCAGTCCAACTGAAGCATCTTGATTAAGGGTTTTTGTTGGTTCTGCTGGTACAGAAAGGGACTCTTGACTGGACTGAGGAGGTTGCATCCCTGAGACTGTATCTGTAGCTTTTTTCAACAAACCAGATAGGAGTCCTCCGCTGACTGGCTCGGGAGCAGCAGGTTGCCCCTGCCCCTGAGCTTGGCCTGACTGACGTTCCTGCATTGTTTGCTGGTCTGTTGGTGCAGAGACGGTCTCAGAGGCAAACTTCAGAAATCCAGACAGGAGTCCTCCTGCCTGTTGTCCAGCAGATTGCTGTTCTGTTTGGGGGGATGGGGACGCTGATGAGAACAGGCCAGAGAGCAGACTGCCTTGCTGAGGCTGGCTGTCCACGCTCTGGATCTTTTTGCTGGACTCAGTATCTCCCTTCGAAACTGGTGATGCTTCTGGTTGGGGTTTTCTTTCCGCAGACATTAAGGAAGTCTGATCTTGAGACACAACATTTGCTTCACTCACAGTTTGTTCCGGTGAGCTTTGCTCTGCACTGGATGCAGTTTTCTCTGAGGTTTCTGAGCGCTTCTGGTCTGTTTGTGGCTCCGTGTGATCACTGGGCTGGGTCAGTGTTACAGAGGGGGTCAGCTGCTTCTTGGGGGGTTCCTTGGGAGGCTCTGGTGGTGGCACCTTGAACAGGTTGGAGAACCAGCCAGTTTCTGTATTTGCCTTCGGTACACTTTCAAGTTGTGCAGCGCAGCTTGGAGACGGAGATCTTGCTGGGGTTGGGGATGGACTCTTCGACAGAGTGTTGCTGTCCTCACCTGTTGCAAACCTGAGGATGCCTGAGAGCATGCTACCCTCTGCTTTCTGGGGGGTGGCAGCAGTTGCATTATCAGAGAAAAATGGAATCTTTAATTTACTCCCTAAAAAGGACTCCTCTGCTGGCTTGGTGTCAGTCTGGGAAGCATGTTCTGGTGGAACAGTTGAAATGAGGGTGGAAAGAGATTTCCTAAATGGGCTGAAAAACCCGGTTTCCTCGGCGGCGGTCTCTTGTTTGGGCTCAGATGCTTTCGATGCTCCTCTCTGCAGACTATCAGGGAGCTCCCCAGATGACTCTGTTTCTGGAAGAAGCTCTACGGATCCACTAGCTGTATCTTGGGAAAGCTCAACAGATCCACTTCCTGTATCTGGTAAAAGATCTACGGATCCACTTCCTTGTTGCAGGTCACTAGAGGACGGGCGTTCTGCTCCGGGAGGGCTGGAGGCCCGGCTCGCAGGAACTTGTTGGGAGTCTTTGCTCGCAGCAGACTGACTTTTTGACTCCGCTGGCTGAGGTGATGGCTCTCGAGATGGGGGCGCACTGGAAAAGAGCCTCAAAGGACTCAGCCTCCCGAACACGGACTCGATCCCAGATGTGGCCTGGTTGGAAGGGGCTGCTGCCTCAGTGCTGGGGTGGGACGGGGTCTGGTTGGGACCAGCGGGTTCAGAAGACTGAAACGGCAACAGAGACTGAAGGGAAAACTTCTTCTCGGCTGCAGGCTCTTGGGAGGCGGGAGGAACTACGGCCACTGGGGGGGTGCCCCCACCCCCTTTGGGGATGAACGCCAGCAGCTTAGAAATGCTGGACTCAGGCTGGGGAGACGTTTGGGAGGCGGGGGGTCCTGTTCCTGAGCTGTCTGTGGTTTCAGCGTTTCCTTTGGGGATTAATGACAGCAGCTTTGAAATGCTGGAGTCTGTCTGGGGGGGCTGGGGAGGTGGAGCTGTCCCAGGGGGGGCCTCTGGCTCGGTTGGGGACTTGGATCCGGTGATGGAACTGAACAGAGAGCTCATGGCAGTTTTCACTCCTGCTAGGCCTTGCTCAACGGAACTGTCCTCCTTCACATCAC
This sequence comes from Oryzias melastigma, assembly GCF_002922805.2. Taxonomy (NCBI): domain Eukaryota; kingdom Metazoa; phylum Chordata; class Actinopteri; order Beloniformes; family Adrianichthyidae; genus Oryzias; species Oryzias melastigma. The sequence goes on from NC_050520.1 coordinate 956,908, forward strand.
ATTTGGCCTCAGTGCTGGTGCTGACCCCCCCCTCGGCAGAATCATGGCCCCCCACGTCCAGTCGGACCTCCCTTTTGTCTCCAGTTTGAGCCTCGGTCGGCAGCGGCGGCAGTTTTCTTCTCTGTGTTTTGGGCGTCCACTCATAGCTGTTGATCTCCTCCTCTTTCACCGCCAGGTACTCCGACACCGAGTCCACCAGACTCTTCAGCTCATCCATCGGGTCGATGAAGTCATCGGCCCCTTCCTCCATGGGGGGCAGCAGAGCGTCTGGTCCGTAAGCCGCTCCGCCTCTGGTTCGCCCCTCCAATGGGGATCCGTAGCTCTCAGGGTAATAGTAGCTGTCGTACTCGTACGCGTCTCCTTCAGTGAAGGTCAGATCCTCCAGCTCCTCTTCAGATCCAAATGAAAACTGCATCTCATCAGAACCCACAGAGTTAAAGTCCGCCCTGGTCCTCGCAGCCTCCTCCCGAGCCGCCTCCTCCTCCCGGAAAGCTGCGTAATTCTCCAGAGTTTCTTCTAGCGCCGTTTTGGCCCACAGCCGGGTTTTGTACAGCAGACTCTCTCTGTCCGACTGTTTGTGCAGCTGCTGCGCAGACGGAATCAGATCAATTTCAGGAGGAGAGGATTCATCCTCAAAGCTGCCCGCTTGCCTGTAAACCAGCCGTACTTCGCCACTGCCCAAGCCACGCCTCTTTTTCTTCGTCCTGCCTTTGGAGGGTGGGGTTTCCTCAGGGGAGAGACCGTCCCATTCCACGGTCTGATAGAACCTGCTGCCTTTGGATTCGGCGCCGTCACTGATCCGGTAAATGATGCTCTTGTCCTCATCCTCCCACATCTTCTGCTCCGGGTCCAAATAGTCGTCCAGGACTCCCGCGTCAGCCACTTTATACTGACCCTCCCAGTCCTCTACCCCCATGCCCGAGTCAACAGGGATAATCCTGACCCCGCCCTCCCCGCCAGGTCGCCTGGGCGGAGCCATTTCATAGAGAAAAATGTGTAGAGCAGACACAGGAAGGACATAGAAGGACAGAAGAAGCACAAGACAGAAATCATAAACATCCAAAGAAAATGTCAAGAAAGCGCACACAGACTGAAAGATCAGGACGGAAACGTTTTCTAACGTTTTCTAAGGTCATTTCTGAAGTTTGTGTTTGAAGAGATTTCTTTTTTTAAATCTACAGCTCAAATCAACTCAGTTCAGAGCAAATTCAGCTTCACAAACCCAGACGTGGTTTCAGGAGTTCACCTGCGTGTCCCTGGTTCTCCAAAGTCCGGCTCAGAGGACTCGCTCCAGAGGCGTCCGATCGGGTACTGGTGGGCCGACGAATTGGGCTGGGAGGTGTTGTGGAACGGGGGGGGTCTGCCGCCCGCCTCACTGTAGCGCTCGTCTATGACGCTGTCCCGGTCCTCGGAGGCTGATGGAGCAGAAACCTCAGGTAAATAGCACACCTGTGATCCACGCACAACAGCTCCCTCTGGTGGCAGCAGACACGGTACAAAAGGCAGGAGTGACTCCAGCGGGACGAGACGGCACCAAACACAGGGAGAGTCTCCTCACACAACGGGATTTTGATCAAAATCTCTTGAGAAAAAACTGATTTACGTACTCTGCCGTCCATTCCATCCAAAATAACCCCAGCTGCCTGAAGCATGGAGGCATTTCCAGACAAGAGACACTTCTTTATTACCAACAACAGCATTTCTGACAGAAACACGTGTAGGTTAAATGGATGAGTGAATCCATGATGTTAAGTCACAGGATGGAATAAAACGTACAATGTTTCACTGACATCATGGAGGAGAAACGGGACTTCAGATTCAGCTGTTTCAATCTGACGCTTTCCGCAAGTGTACAGAATCCATCATTAAGACACAAACTGCCCTGGAGTATGGAGAGAAAATAGACTCACCCCCATTTGTGTGTAATTCTCCATTTGGATGTAATTTTGATTTGTACGTAATTCTTTATTTGTACGTAATTGTTGATTTGTGTGTAATTCTTGATTTGTTACTTATACGATACATTTTGTTCATAAGTACAAAAACGATAAAAGTAAAAAAAATACAAAATACAATTTACACATGCACACATTACAATGACAACAGCTTGAAACTAACTATACTCTTAATTCTTTAAAAATTACGCACAAATCGCTTGTTGCGCACACACAAAACCACATTTACGCACAAATCTGAGGTGAGGCTGAAAGTGATGCGTTTAAATGCTGCTAGAATGCTGGGTCATCAGAGTTTCCTTATCAGCCGCTTTGAACTTAGATTGTGAATATTACGCACAAATCATGACTTACGCACACATTGGGGTGACTCTATTTCCTCTCCCTACTGGGAGTCTCATGGTTTCCATGACAACACGAGAGACTCACATCCCTGATGAAGCATAACTGTGCAGTGGAGGAGATATTATGGTCTGAGCAGGTTTTTCAGGGTTTTGTTGGCGCCGGTCTCCATGGAAACACTTGGGGTTCCTTTCTAAATGAGTTCATAAACGAGGAGCTTGACTGGTTCCTTCCCAACACCCTGAGCTCATTAAGATTCTGCTGACGTCGGGTTCAGGTGAAACATCTTCAGTCCTCGTGGGAGTTTGTTCTCTGTGGTGTCAGACTTTCCCACAAACCCTTCTGCTATCTATGGGGTCCAGATGACTCCGCCCACATAGTGATGTGTGATTCCTTCCATGACAAATGTGGACAAAGGTGGACAGGATTTTATGTCATGGACATTAGTGAAACTCAAAAATCAAAGATAAAAAAAAGTTCAGCGCACTGTCCTGTGGGTCCAGATGACCCCACTTATAATGTAAACAAGCCAAGGAGAGCAGAAGGTTTACAGCGGTTTATGCAGCGGCTCCCACACAAAGAACAACAACGCCCTCTGCTGGTCGTAGTGACTTCCTACCAGCTCAGAGTTTCCCACTGGAATTCTGCTCCCAACCAAAACATGACGAGTCTCTGAATCACAGCATCCGAGTTTTGATCCCTGACTAATCAATAATCCTATGATAGCTTGAATTATTAATTCTGTGAGCATAAAGCAGAAAACATTCGCCTCACAGCAGAATTCTCTCTTTACATCACAGTGATGAAACAAAGACAAATCAATGACAGGAAATGGACAGTTTGTGAGGAACTACGACATTTAAGAGTGAACTCACAGCATTGGGGGGGCAGTCCTCTTCTCTGCATCCCATCATGTAATGAATACTGAGGGACAGACGAAGGGAACACATTCAAATGAAAACTTTAGAAACATTTGGTTTTCAAGATCACCATTAATAATTAATGTTTTATTACTGTGACAAAAACACATTTATTTATAGAACTATAGATTCAGTCACAAAACACGTAACTTTTCTCCAAGACATGCTGAGGACGGTCGTCTCACTTTACCAAAAGCTAAGAAGAAAAGACTGTCTGTACAGATGCATGTCAGATTGGAATTCATTACCAAAAGTCAAAGAGCAAAGTTATTTTTAAGCCCTAAAAACGTTCTTATCTGAAATGAAATAAACCTTTATTGATAATGTGGAGGAATGTCAGTACATGGGGCTGAGTGTGGCGGGGAGGCAAGGATCATATACATTTTGTGAAGATTGTTATTACTTTATTTTGAATATTTGTGTAAAAGTTAATACTGTAATGTAAATCCATAAATGTAAAAGCTTTGTAGAAATGTCTGGACCCCAGGAAGAATAGTTACAACTAATGGTAATCCATGATAAACAAACAAATGACTCTTCTGAGCCTTAACCATAACTATCTGTCACTAGGTGGCAGCAGAGCACCACGACTGCAGTTGTTTTGATAGATTATGTCTCTAGGGGGCGCCACAGTGAATCCTCCACCTCCTCGGCATCCTCCTCCCTGTTCCTCCTCTAACATGTCAAACATCTCCATCTGCCTCCAGAACCTCTACATGATCTGATCCTCTGATGGATCCATCCTGATCCATCCTGATCCAGAACCTCCAGCTCCGCCTCCTGTCTTCAAACCAGCAACATGGCTGCTCTCTCCACAGTCTTCTACACCTTTGGTTTGGACACACCTGGAACCGTCCTCCACCTGCTCCAACCTGCTTTCACACTCCACTCCACCTCTGGACGGATGATCCACCTCCCGAACATCAATGCAGCTCTTCAGTTCCTCTCTTTCACACACAGATCCTCCGTCTTGCTGCAGCTGACCTTCATCCCTGACCTCTCTAGAGTTTGTTTGTGGCTTTAGTTTTGGATTTGGAGAAAGTGAGGCTGACCTGCTCAGACATGGACATGTTGAAGCGCTCCAGTTTGCTGGTCCAGTACTGCGCCTCGTTCTCTGGGATATCTGGACAGAAGAAAGACAGATGACAGAGGAAGGAAACAGCTGTAGCTCCGCCCCTTTTCATGCAGAGCTGATGAATGGAAGAGAGTCGGGAAAAATTAGCAACAAAGAAAAGTTTCTGACAGCAGCGCCTGGAAAAGAGGCGGAGTTAGTCTCTGACTTTCTTGTCGTTCCAATCTTTATAAAAATCTTTACGTAGAAACAAGTCTTAACTCAGTGGCCTAGTGGTAGAGTGTCCGGCCTGAGACTGGTGTGAAGAACAAAGGACAAAGTCTTCTGGCCGTCTGGGACAGATGAGACGGACCTACCGAAGGGTAACTCAAAGCGAGTGTCCAGCAGGACTTGGTGTGCAGTGGGGTTGGTGGTTCCACAAATCTGATCCTCCTTCATCAGAACCTCAGAATCCAGAGAAGTCCATTGTCCCGGTCCCTCCTGATGGGCCAGAGCAGAGAAACACCAATCGTCACTGATGGACACCCAAGCAGGAGGACGACAGAACCATGAGGAGCATCAGGAATGACCGAAGAATCAAACAGTCTGCTCTCCTATTGGTTCATTTCAAACACTCAAAGTTTAGTATTTAAAGGCCCGGTCCAAAACAACCCACTCGGTATCAGTTCAAACCTGTCAGAGCAGCTCTGCTGAATGACTGTGGTTCAGACTGTGGTTCCTGCCTCAGAGTTCCAGGAAAAGCAGGAAAACTCACAGAACAAACTGTCGGGTTCAGATTAAAAATGTGAAAAGAGAAGAAGAAAACGTTCAAACGTCAAGATCTACGGATATAAAAGAAAGACTTCATCCATTCATCCCTTCAATCATCGTCCATCCATCCATCATCCATCATCCATCCATCATCCATCCATCATCTCTCCATCATCCATCCATCATCCATCATCAATCATCCATCCATCATCCATCCATCATCCATCCATCATCTCTCCATCATCCATCCATCATCCCTCCATCCATTCATCCATCCCTCCATCCATCCATCTATCCATCATCCATCCTTCATCAATCCATCATTAATCCATCATCCCTCCATCCATTCATCTATCCATCCATCCATTCATCCATCCATTCATCCCTCCATCCATCATCCATCCATCATCCATCTATCATCCATCATCCATCATCCATCCATCATCCATCCATCATCCATCCATCATCTCTCCATCATCCATCCATCATCCCTCCATCCATTCATCCATCCCTCCATCCATCTATCATCCATCATCCATCCATCTATCCATCATCCATCCTTCATCAATCCATCATTAATCCATCATCCCTCCGTCCATCCATTCATCCATCCATTCATCCATCCAATTATCCATCCATCATCCATCTATCATCCATCCAAACATCCAACGATCCATTCATCCATCCATCCATCATCCATTCATCATCCATCCATCATCCATCCATCATCCATCCATCATCAGAACTGAAAATAAGGAAAAATGTTTAATCTTGTTTTTGCTCTATTTAATCTACTTTACAAACTTTTATCTCTGAAACATGTTTATCAATAATTGAGACATAATTGTACATTTTAGGGATTTTTCAGCTGTTTAACCCTCTAGAGAAGAGGTGTCCAAATGCAGCCCTTCGGGGTGTCTCACATGAAGCTCCTCACAGGCCAAACACACTTGATCCAGGTAATCAGCAGCAGATAAGGCCGGATTTATTTGTTTATTTATTATTGTTTATTGTTCATGTCAGCTCAAATAACTCTCCAAAAGAAAAAAGAGACAAAAACAAAAAAAGAGCGGAAAACCAGCAGGAGGCCGGTCCTTGTGGACTGGATTTGGACACCCCTGATCCAGATAATGTACTGTCAAGAGTTTACATTTTAGCTTATTTTGTTCATGTAACTCAAACATTTTTCTTAAAGACTAAAATGTCATTGTTTTATGAAGGTTTTGTTATTCATGTGGTTCTCATGTCCATGAGCAGAAGAACATGAAAGGAGACAAACATTTAAGCAGATTCTCCCAAGCAGACACTGAAGGAGACCGTGAATCCTAAACGTCATGATCGGACGCAGAGGGGTTTCTAGAACAGTCATGATCCCATCAGGTTCTGTCACCTCATCCGACTGTTGAACGGAGTCCAGCCGGATCAGAGCCGTCCCGATCATGGTGTCCCAGATCAGGCCTTTGTTCCAGAGCTCCACCACCAGACCCGAGTCCAGATGATTGATCTCACTGCACAAGACACAAAGCCTTCATCACACACCACAGTCTTCCTCCAATCAGAGACTTCACAGACGACGTGGCCAAAGCTGCCATCATCCTTCTGGGTCCTCAGAGAAACTAAACAAAAACCTTGAAAACAAAGTTAGATGCTTCTTCAGTCGCAGCAAAATCTGAGGTTTGATCAACAAGAAGAAAAAACAAAGATTTGACTGTAAAACATAAAAATAAAAATCAAAGCCTGACGCCGTAAACCTGCCAACAGAAACAACCTCATGACATCATCAATGGAGGCGGAGTTCTGTGATTCCTGTGTGGTTGAAGCTGAACCAGTCCTCCATCATCACTACATTTTAATAAGGAGACCTGACCTTCTAAAAAGAACCACAAAGATGGAGGGAGAGATGGTGGGAGGAGCCAGGAGGGAGGGAGAGGGAAGGAAGGAAGGAAGGAAGGATGGATGATGGATGGATAGATGGATGATGGATGGATGATAATGGATGGATGGATGGATGATGGATGGATGATGGATGATGGATGGATGATGGATGGATGATGGATGGATGCACTTGGTGGAGCGGCCGACACTCACAACATGAAGTCCTGCTCCCAGCATGGCTGGTCTCCGCGCACGGCGATGGTCGTGCTCTTCACATTCTGCACCTTCAGGGTCACGTAGGCGTTGAACTTGTCTGAAAAACACACAGGAATGATGGTCAGCCTTAGACCGCCTCTGTGGGGCGATTGGGGCTCTAAGGTGGGGGGGGGGGTTGGTCATGTGGGGCGGAAGGCCAGACATCTGTGGTTGTGTAGTTTTGTTTGTGTGACTGGTTAGTTGTGTAGATCATCTTATCTCATCAGTGTGTTGAGCTGCTTCTCTGATCATCTTCACGACGTAGCTTTGTGCTTGTGTAGATTTGTATGAACGTTTGTGTGTAGATGTGTGGTTGTGTGTGACCACGAAAAGTTCGACCCTAAACAGATTTTAACCTAAAGCTACCTCTCTTTGGTTTTCTCTGGTCTTTCTGCTTCTCTATACTTTGAACTTCCATTCTTTGCTCCAACCTCTACCCCACCCTTTACTCCGCCCTCTACCCCACCCTTTACTCCGCCCTCTACCCCACCTTTTGCTACGCCCTCTACCCCACCCTTTACTCCGCCCTCTACCCCACCTTTTGCTACGCCCTCTACCCCACCCTTTACTCCGCCCTCTACCCCACCTGTCACCTTCTCTTCTCTCATTCTCAGAGGTTCGTCCAGTCGGGACAGACATGGAAAAACCTTTGTGCCGCGGGGAGAAGACAAGAGCATTTATTCTCTGTTAACTCTGGAAAACAACAACGTTGTGGAGCACGTTTCCCAGCATGCAGCAGGGCCGACCCTCTTGGGTAGCAGCCGCTGTCATTCATAATGAAGTGCTGAAGGCTCATGGGTATTAAGGTCAGGTCCACAGGTATGATGACCTTTACCGTGCCGTGGGCGGTAGTGAACGTTCGGGGGGGGGCATCCTTCATTAACATGTCAGCTGTTGTCTTGAGATGAAGAAGATCCATGTTGTAACCAGATCTTTGCAGAGATTTCATGAACCAAACGTCGTCTGGAAGATCGGAGCTACAGAAAACTCCAACATCCACCTGTGGGAGTGGACTCCACTGTGATCAGAATGAAGATCCGCTTTTACTCTGATGGTTCGGCTGAGGTTTGGAGGGAAGAGGCTTCAGCTGTCATCAGAGTCATCAGAGCCAAACTGCAGCGTTCAGGAAGCTGGTCCTACTGGAACCTCTGACAAACGTTCAGCAGGTTTTATCTGTCCCACCAACACATGACCCTGACTGTAGAGGAGCTCCAGCTAAAGCTGTGGAGGTGTGATGGTGGTATGGGGAGTCCAACAACAGGTAGAGCGGTTGCTCTCTGATTGGAAGGTTTCAGGCCTGGTTCCTACTTTGCCCGGTGATGTGGTGACGTGTGTGGTGGGGGTAGGGGGTGGGACTGTGACCAAAGAGCTTCAGAACTTAAGGAAGGGTTAGAGCCGTTCTAATCAATCATCTGACGGATCTTACCTGGGGGGCCTTGGAGTTTGGCTTTCTTCACTGAAAAAATAGAGAAGAAAAACATTAATGTAGAAAATCTGATGCGTTTTACTGGACTTTACCACCTCAAAAACAAAAAACCACCACCACCACCCGACAGTGTGTAGTTTAAGGATTTAATAAACAAACGCTGGTTCTGAACTGGAGGAACGGTTCTCCAGCTGGTTCTCAAAATCAGAAGAGAACCTGAAGATATACTCCAGTACATAGATATACTACAGTATATAGATATACTCCAGTATATAGATATACTCCAGTACATAGATATACTCCAGTATATAGATATACCACAGTATATAGATATACCACAGTATATAGATATACCACAGTACATAGATATACCACAGTACATAGATATACTACAGTACATAGATATACCACAGTATATGATATACCACACTATATAGATATACTACAGTACATAGATATACCACAGTACATAGATATACTACAGTACATAGATATACCACAGTACATAGATATACTACAGTACATAGATATACCACAGTATATGATATACCACACTATATAGATGTACTACAGTACATAGATATACCACAGTACATAGATATACTACAGTACATAGATATAGATATACCACAGTATATAGATATTTTACAGTACATAGATATATTATATAAAGGAAGTTCTCAGCTTTAGTAGATCTGATCTCCAGACATGTAAATTTAACCAGAAACTACATAATTTTGCATTTTTGTAGTTTTAAAGTTCAAAGATGTGTGAGTGTATATTCATGCTTTGAAGTACTTTATATATCTTTTCTCAAATATTTTTCACAGCTTCTCAAAAAAATAATTTTAGGCTTTAATCTTTTTTTTTTTCTTGTTGCTTTTTTTATTTTTTACTGATCCAAAAAACCATCCGAACCGCGACTCTAAACCCGGGACGATACGAACCGAGAGTTTTGTGATCCGTTACACTTCAAGAATTTAGATATACTACAGTAAAGATATGTAAATTATTTCATTTTAGCTCAAAGACGTTTTTGCAACATAATCTTTCTAAACCAGTAGATCTTTTTTACAAGCACTCAGATCAAAACAGATAATCTAGTTTAGTTAATCTGGTCTTTAATCCACTGAGCACATCCGATCTTTGTTTATGGGGGATTCAGTAAATAATTCTGTCAACTTCCAGCTTCTAACTCAGATTTGTAACGTTTGGTTGAACCAGACTGAGATGTCTGAAGATGTTTGCAGAGCCAACCGTAAAGCCTGCTGAGGATGGAGCTGCCAAACAGGCCTGAAGAAGACCAAAGAGGTTTGAGGACGAGGAGAACAGAGAAGGAGGCAGGTGATCTGATGAGGTTGGATTTTCGGATCCAGCTATTAATCCCAACCTTTGCATGAAAGCTGCATAATCGAATAATTCAAGAGAGGAGGTCAAATCAACCAGGATCCTCGTAGACTAAACATCAAACTCGACCTTTAAGCTCAGATCAGTCCAGGTCACCACATGCTCCATCACCTGAGGACATCCCTCTGATGACCTGCTGAGTGTGGCCTCATCCGATTGGCTGGCGGTGCTGTTGGGTAGTGGGGCGGAGCCTGCATCCAGACAGGAAAAGAGCTGCAGAGGAGCTCCGATAGTCCCAACAGGAGTAGAGCTTCAGGCAGAAGATTGATCCTCCATCCAGGTGGAATCTGGACTCTAGAGGAGCAAATGTCTTCAGCTTTCATTCAGGTCTCATTTGAAAGCGTCTCATTACCGAGATCAATACGTTGATTGGATCCTTGACGCTCACAGAGCGGACGCCGTCAGGACTCATTAGTCTCAGGCCGTCTGCCAGGAAACCTGCTGACCCTGTTGGTCCAGAGCCAACTGGGCCGCGGATCCACGGGTCAACCGTGACAGAAACCCCTCCAGAATTTATCCTCACATCTCTTCTGTGAGCGCTTAGGTCTTCAGAACGTCGTTCATGTAGAATCAGTTATTATTGGAATGTGGGATTCCATCAAAGACAGGAAGGAAATGTTTTCTCACTTTATTTCACTAAATTATCTTTTGAAAGGTTTCTCCTGGATCGCAGCGTTCTCATGTTTCTCTACATCCGTTTAGCATTCAGCATCAGGAAACATCTGCTGCTCTCTTCTCCATCTTCCTCCTTTAACTGAACCTGCAGAGTCCAGCGTGTCAGAAATCACCGGACCCGTCCCTCAGGCAGGTCCGGTTCAGTGATTCTGGAAGCTGTTCTGCCAGGTGATCATGATGGAAGATCAGAACAGAATTCAGATCCTCTCAATCTCCTGTGACGTCTGGGGAGCGACGTTTAGAAAAAGAGGAAGCTGAGCTCAGCAGAACCAACAGAACCAGCAGAACCGGCAGGTCTCATTTGGTTTGCAGGGATGTCAGCATCCAGGGGGGTTGAGCGTTCGAGGAGGGGGCGGGGCTGGTGTCATGTGACTGTATGGAGGGATGCGTGCAGCTGAGGATAATCTCTGAGCTAAAGCCTGATCCTGACCCCGACATCATCACAAGAAACATCATTTACCATCATTTACATCCTGTTTCCTCAGACTGTACCGAGTCTGGAGGACGGAGTCCGGACCTGCGGACCTGTCAGAGGGGAGGAGCTTCCCAAACCAAGACGCTAGCAGCAGCTGCCATCAACAGTTCACCTGGATTAACCAGGAGCTGGAGCGTTACGTCACGCCACATCTGCAGCAGACACTGAGCCGCTCCACTTTCAGAGCTGCTGTCACTCCTCTTCACACGTGACGAAAACAGACCAAACCGAATCTCTTCATATAAAACCATCTGTGGCACTCTGACCAACCAAATGCCTTCATTTCCCTCAACCACTACTCTTTCTCCTGGCCCCGCCCACACTGTTTACCTGAGGTCAGTACTTGTCCTGCCCAGAAAGCAGCCCCCCCCCCCCCCCC
>NC_050520.1:968481-980065 GCF_002922805.2 Oryzias melastigma
TGATCATTTATATGGATATAGTTTACTCTGAAAGACTATTATAAAATCACAGCTTTAAGCTTTCGTGAGTGAAAACAGGTGTGTGTGTGTGGGGGGGGGGAATCAGTCAAAACGTTCTGATTGGACAGACCCCTCCCTCTGTGCCCCAGTCTCTGGACGGATCCGTCTTCTGCGGCAGGAACCGGAACTTTGGGGTCTCAGAACAACCGGAAAGTTCTGGTTTCATAAAACTGTTCAGACGAGAAACTGCAGCAGGTTCAGGAGTTTGTTCTGCTGCTCTGGATTTTTGACCGTCCTCGAGGCCCCGCAGGAGGAGCATGAACAGGGAGCAGACGGCACCAGTCTGCGCAGACGTCTGCACCGTCAGTCGTCATGGAACGTTCTCAGAGGGATTCTAGAATCTCCTCATCAAATGAAGATTCGTTCTCAACCGACCCTCAAATAAACGGAAACCTGCAAGCCCCTCCCACTGCTGTGAAGAAACACCTGGTCCCTGAGAACGTTCTCCATCTGCTTACCGACCACAAACATCTGGTCATGTTCAATCTGATGCCTCTAATCTGGGAGACTCGGGCCACAGATGGAGTCACATCCGTGACCCCGGAGTCGTGACCCGAGTCAGACACCTCACGTCAGACAATGCTGTTTGGCCACGCCTCCAGGAAATGTGGAACTTCTTTGAAGCAGAAAGAAGCAGACAGAGACCAGGAAGAAGAACTGTGATTCCAGCATCCCGCATGAACGCAGTGCGCATGAACGCAGCGCAGCAGATGGCCTGAGGATTAGTCCACCCCCACCCCCTCCAACCCAAACGGCCTCTCCAGCTCTGCTGGTTCCACCGTCAGTCCGACGCATGGCGGTCTGCAGGGTCAGCCGCCTCCCATGATGCTTTTCTTCAGGGAGGGGGGGGTTTCTCCTCATCCAGAACACAAACGTGGTCTGTAAGAGTGTTCTGCATTGTGACAGATCTTCCAGGAACGTCATTCCTCCACCAGGAAGTTCAGGCGCTCTGCAGGTTTGTCCGCATTCCTCTGACATGAACCGGCGCCGCCGCCGCCGGTCTCATGGAGGACGGATGCAGGAGCTGCCTGTCAGCTTCAGGGCTGACGGTGAGGCTGATCTCACAGAAAAGAAGATCTCTGAGAAACCATCAGGACTAGATAAGGTCCAGAAACCAGAGGAAACGCTGAGTCAGCAGAACCAGAGAGGTCAAGAACTTCTGATAAAAGTTCAGAAACACAAAATACATGAGAATCACAGCAAAAAGAAAAGATCCAACTTCAGAACAGATCGACTGGATCTGTCAAATTCAACTAAACTGAAGGAAAACCAGGTCCAGGATCAGGTTCTGCAGAACTTCCAACACCTGAGGGTTCCATGTGACCCACAGAAGAGGCAGCAGCACCTCAGAAATGCTCCTGCCTGATGGAGAACAGGTCTGATGAAGAACAGAACTCTGGGAGGGATGGACCAGCAGAAGCCGAACCAGCTGGAGCAGAACCAGCAGGACCTGGACCTGCAGGGGAACCAGCAGGATCTGGACCTGCAGGGGAACCAGCAGGACCTGGACCTGCACGCATCAAATTCGGATTCTCTGAAAGTTTTCTCTTGGTTCATTTCCCGTCAGGTCAAGCCTGACCTCAGAGTTCACTCGGGCACAGAACCGGGTTTCCGTTAAACCGACTTCATCATGAACGGATCCTCCGACCTGCATGGACGCGTTCTCAGGTCAGCTCTCTTCCCGCACTTGTGCGTGAGAACGTACCTCTGACGCACAGCAGGGACATCTCTGCGGTCCGGTCTGTGCGGTTCCAGCACCTCCTCCTGCACCTCCTCCTCCGGCGGGCTCAGGGCGAACTGCGACCCGCACCGGGAGCGACTGCGGGAGGAGATCCTCCAGAGCGGGGCTGGCTCTCGTGCTGCGTTCAGGAGCTGCAGTCAGCGTAGGAATTTCGAGGCAGACTCCAACAGGTGCTTCCTCCTGCCGTAAAATCAGTCATTTGAGTCCAAACGAGTCAGAAAGGACCGGACCGGTTCTGGTCTGCAGTCCCAGTCTGACAGATTTTTTTTAATGATTCAAACTTATGGTCCCGTCAGGACATGACCATAAGTTTGAATGGATTCCAGATAAACCGGACCAATCAGAACTGTTCATTAAAACATTTTATTTAAAGAACTTTATTGATCATACAAATTTACAAATTATAACTGTAAAAAGTCCATAAAAAAAGAACTATTGTCATCACGCTAAAAAGACAATCAATTAGAGTAAACAGAAAGGTAATGAGGACATGGCAACCACAATGAAATACTTCCAAGTCAAACAAAACCATAATATTCATAGAAAGGTAAAGAAAACTTTGATACTAGCAAAAACAAAAATTCTCAACACGGGGAATTATTCAAACAAAAAAAGCACATATTGTTTCAGTCTTACATGCCTCGGGTGTATTAATCTTTTTAAGATATTCATACATTTATAGAATTCTATCAAAAAAAAAATCAATCTGGGAGTAGTTTCTCACTCTACACTTATGCATGTAGTATTTAGATTGGAGGAAAATGTAATACTGTTTTCAACCTTTTTAATCAGAGTTTTAATATGAAAGAATTTAAGATATTCATTAAAACTTCTGCTCTTTATGTGGGGCAGTGACATTTCCGTTTCAATCATGTGTTCATCTGCTTTTCATGGGCCAGCGTTTTATTTTGGGTCCAAAGATTCAAATGAACCTTCAACGGGATTCAAAACAGTTTCTCTTCTCAGGATGAACCAGGTTTTCTAACCCACAGTCAGTCATCCAGATACAGTCAATGGATGCTTTTAAAATCCATGCCTCTTTGGCATTTACACCTGCCGTCCTCGTCCCGTTCAGGGTGAAGAAAACAAATTAGAGGTAGTAATTTCAAGCTTAAAGTTTGAACAAAATGTATTTCTATAGCCGATAAGAATTCAAATTTTTGTTTTTTAAACCCTCCTTTACTAGTTCACATTATAAAACTCAGAAGAACTGCAGCAGAGAAAACACTGTTATGGTTCTCATTGCGGTGACAGTCACGCCATACCGGTTCCCTTTACCTTTGACCCCGCCCAACACCCGCTGCACACAAGTGACCCCTAAGGGTTTCTGTGCAGATGATCTGATGTCCCACAGAAAACAGGTGGCCAGAAAGGGATTTAAAAAAAAAAAACAACGGAAGTGGAACGGACATATTGGAGTTAACTCCTCCCACATCAGTAATCTGAAAGCAACAAACCAAGGAGCTTGTTTGGGTCCACCTACCTGCCAAAGAAGACACGCCCTTAACCTAAATAAAAAATGTCTTTAAAAAATTGTTTGATTCACCCCAAAGGTTCAGAACTGAGCCTTTGCCCAGAACCGAGCCCATACCCAGAAGGACCAGAACTGAGCCTTTAAGCACACAAAGACTTCCACACAGAATAGGCTTCATAACCCTTTTAATTCAACTACAAAATACCTGGATGAAATTCCAAAAGGAATGTGTGGAAAAAAGAAAAAAAAAAAAAGTTAATCGTCATCTACGTCTTCTGCAAAGGGAGTCGGGGTCACTATGAAAATGAAGAAAATGCATTTAGAAAACATCAACCCAAAATGCCATCAAGGTGCTCGCTGCTCACCTTTGACCCGTTTTCATTCCTCATTGCGGCTGGAGCCAGGAGAACCAAACATGGCGTATCTTGAAGCCCAGAGCCAAGGGCCATGCCTGTGCTCTGATGCTTGAGGCCCCTGTGGCGGTAGAGGGTGGGGTTCGGGTACCTGCTGTTGAGCCACCGAGCCCTGTCGATGGGCAAGCATTTGAGGTGAGAATCTCTGCTGAGGGATCAGGAGTTGGGGCCTTGACCCTTCCCTCTGCTCCTCTTGGGGCTGAGGTTTCTGTCGAGCTGTTGCTTGGGCCTGAAGTCCCGGTGGAAAAGGCATTTGGGGCCGAGAACCTTCCACAGAGCTGCTGCCCTGCAGGAGAGGCCTCGTCTGGTGGCTTGACTTCTCTGACTGAATGTCCTGCTTGTTACTAGACTTCTGCTGCTTTGACCTGCCTCCTCGAAGTGGCTCCAGGTAGGTCGGTCTCTGGAGATAAGGGGGGTTCTGCTGAAGGTCTGACAATGCAGTCTCAGAACTTAGTTTGTGTCTGAAGCTCAGAGGATTCTGCTGATAACCGGGTTCCTGGACAGGATACTTGTGGAGCCAAGGTCTCTGTTGGTTGCTTGGAGGCAGTGAGGGAGAATTCAGTTGATGACCAAGTCCACCCTGTTGAGACTCTTGTTGGTTACTTGATGTCTGAGGAACAGATTTCTGAAAGTAGTGAGACAACAGGAATTGAGAGCCATAGGATGGGATAATTTGTTGGTTGCTCTGCCCCTGAGGTCTTCTATGGGGACTTGGTTCCTCAGGCTGAGGTTTATTGTGGTCGCCATGACTCTGGACATGGGTTCTCTGTTGATATTTAACAACCTGAGCCTCAGGTTTAAGTGAATAACCACGAGTTTGAGGCTCCAGCTGGTAGTTTAGTACTCTGGGCAGAGGTGTCTCAGAGTAACCAAAGCTTTGGTAATTAGGTCTCTTTTGCTGCCTCAATACTTGGGCCTCAAGTTTCTCAGTAGAGCCGTGGACTTGAGGTCGTCTCTGTTGAGTACTTGGCTTCTCAGGCCTAGGTTTCTGGAAATAGACATCGCTGATGGGTTGAAGGCTCTGCTGATTAGATGGCATCTCTTGCTGAGGTTTCTGGGCGTAACCATTAGGTCTCTGCTGATGGGCTGGCACCACAGGTTGAGGTTTCTTTAGGTAATCGTGAGGTCTCCGTTGGGCTGGTTCCTCAGGTTGTCTTTTTCTGAGATAATCGTGAGGTCGCTGCTGAGGGGTTGATCCCTCAGGTGGTACTTTCTGGGGGTAACTGTAAGGTCTCTGATGGGGTGGTCCCTCAGGTTGAGGTTTATTTGATCTCTGATGGGCTTGTCTCTCAACTTGAGGTTTTCGGGGATATTCGTGAGATCTCTGCTGGAGTTGAACCTCAGGTTGTCTTTTCTGGAGGTAACTGTGAGGTCTCTGCTGGGTTGGTACCTCGGGTTGAGGTTTCCGGAGGTAACTGTGAGGTCTCTGCTGATGAGGTGGTGCTTCAGGTTGTGGTTTCTTGAGGTATCCATGAGGTCTCTGCTGATCTGGCATCTGTGGCTGTGGTTTCTGGAGGTAAGCATGAGGTCTCTGCTGAGCTGGTATCTCAGGTCGAGGTTTCTGTAGATAACTGGGATGTCTCTGCTGGGCTGGTACCTCAGGTTGAGGTTTCTGAAGGTAACTGGGATGTCTCTGCTGGGCTGGTACCTCAGGTTGAGGTTTCTGAAGGTAACTGGGAGATCTCTGCTGATGAGGTGGTGCCTCAGGTTGTGGTTTCTGGAGGTAACTGGGAGATCTCTGCTGATGAGGTGGTGCCTCAGGTTGTGGTTTCTGGAGGTAAGCATGAGGTCTCTGCTGGACTGGTACCTCAGATGGTCCTTTCAGGAAGTAACTTTGACTCTGAGATTTGGTTCTCTGGTGTTGATTTGGAACCTCAAGGTTAGATTTGGGGGCATAACTAAAAACCCCAGGCCGGGTTCTCTGTTGCTGATTCAGACCCAGGGAATTAGGTTTCTGGGAATAGCCATGATCTCGAATCTGAGGTCTCTGTTGGCGGCTTGGTACCTCTGGGTGAGATACCTTGAGGTAACCGCGATATTGAGACTGAGGTCTTTGCTGATGACCATATACCTGGTTCCCAGGTTTTTGAGGGTAGCTATACCCCAGAGGCAGAGGTCTGTGCTGGTGGTCAGGTCCGGCAGGTCGAGTATCCTCTTTGTAGTTGGGTGACCAAGGAGGAGATTTAAGCTGGTAGCTGAGCGTCTGGGGTTGAAGTATTGGTTGATCTTCTTCCCTCTGATCCTGGTCTTTTTGCTTGGGCCGGTTGTGAGGTGCTTTGGGCCCTAATGTCAGGAGAGGCGTCTCAGAATGAACTGGTGAATAGTGAGGAGCTTGAGGCTGGACTGCAGAGACCTGGTGCTGTGACATAAAATCAAAGCCAGGAATCCGTGAATCCCATGTGTCCGACTCAAAGCCATGAGGAGCTGTCGAGGAGGCATCCACAGGGATTATGAACATGCCATACTTTTAATGACACAAAATAAAGATCACCATCATCCACATACTGTATGAGTACATCTAAAACAGCCTTCATCTAAGAAACTATGACAAAACATGTCAAACAAAAGTAATTTTTACCTGAGCCTTACATTTTACACTTGCATGACTCTCCCTAAAGAACAGCAGCCATAACATCAGCACACCAGCGAGGTAGGAGGTCCTGTTCATGGAGAAACATGAGCCATTTCAGCATTACAGAGAACCAGCAGCAGCAAACACCATCGGAAACAGACGTTACCTTTGAGTTCGTCCCATGGTTTCAGGAAGTGATCCAAAAACAACAACTCTCAGCTAACCCGATGAATCAACTTTGTTTCTTCTTGCTTTTCACAATGAGAAACAAGAGAAAACCTTAGAAACGTCTTAAAAACTCAAATGAGAACAGGTGGAACCAATGTGGGCGGGGCTACTTATGACTCTCAGCTGTTTAAGAAGTCTTAATTTGACTATTACCTTGTGAGACAGGAGGAGAGTTTCTTCTTCTTGGGGTTTAAATGGCGGTTGGCACCAACAGGAAGGTGCATTACCGACACCTACTGTGTAGGAGTGTGAGCCAGCGAGGGGACTTTCAAACTAGACCAACAAAAATATACATACATATATATATATATTCTTATCAACATTCCAGTATGTCAGAAAAAACAATAAAAACTCCATTAAAACTCTGCTCTCCTCCCAACAACCTCCTCAGACTGAACCGTTCTCCCTTTGACAAGGAGGAGAGTTTAAGGTCATCATTCTTCTTTATTTTGCTTTTCACTTTTTTCATTTCAAATGTAAATATCAAAACATCCTGTCTCAGTGAAAAGAGCAACTATCCTCGTGTCTGAAGCTGCAGGCTCAAATGTTTGGCTCAGGTTGTTGTAAAACTGCTCAGTGACAATTGGAGGACCTGAAGTTTGAAACTAACAGCCAAAATGATCAAACAAAACTTGAATCATTTTTCAGACCCACAGACACCAACGAAACGCCACCATGACCATGTTTGAACTGGTTTGGACAATAGAGCTCATAGACAGGCTGCAGTAGATTCAGAAAAACAGGCTCTGCAGTGGAGAATTAACGTGAAAGAAGAAGATGAGTATCAGGAAATATAAAAGTGCTCACAGGTTGATAGAATCATCAGGCTGAGGTTTTACTCTTTGCAGATGACATCCCTCTGATCCTTCACTTATTGGACAAATACTTCCGTTCTTTCACGGCTTCCTTCTGGTTTATATTCACACAGCCAGTCCATGAACAGAAAGGAGCTGCTCATCTGGACTCATGCTTTTCACTGATCTCTCCAAAACACTGGAACATCTTAAAAGTCATCCCAAGTGATGCTTATAGAATCAACTCATGTTTCAGGACAGAAGATTTCACTTCTGACGCCGTCTGAAGTTCAAGTCTTTCATTTCACGCTCCTAAACTTAAGACTGTTGGTCCTAGAAAAACCGCCTGAACTCTGTTCCTTTGACACAAAGCCTCATGAAGGAAAGCTCCTCCCTCACCAAACACCCTCGTAGCATTTATTAGACATGACAAATGTAAAGTGATGCATTTTCTGAGAATCTGCTCATGTTTAAAGATGTGACCCATCAGCTTCTCAGAGGATGTAGTTTGTCATCAATGTTTGACCCGACATCATCCAGGGAGTCTGATGACAAAGATCAAAACTTTTATATCACTTTCCCACTTTCTGTAGTGATTTTAAATGTATTACCATTACACACCAGGAGCAGAAAAAGGTATGAAGGTTTATAAATGAAAATCACTGAACTTCATATGAAAGAGTAGTTTTGATGTTCAGGTTAATTGAAGGGAAACTGAGCAAATCAAAGCCTGAAGGATTTAAGAACGAAGCAGCACGATGACACGTTCTGACATCAGAGCAGCAACTTCTGCTTTACAATTACAAGATAAAACACAGGTTACAGTAGCATCCAGTCATACTCGTGTGGATGAGGTTTGCTGCATTCAGAGGAGAAAAAACAAAAAAAAAACCTTTGTTCCTGTATGGAAATTATTCTCCACACTACTCAAACATGAAGCTTTCACAGCTCAGTTGCCAACTTTTATATTCAAATGGTGTTAAATGCTGCCATCTATTGATCAGACTTAAGACTGCATCAGTTAGAGACCACTGCAGAGATGCTGCCGACGGACTTCTAGACATGCGAGAAGAAATTCCAAAAAGCATTTTCCCTTCAAGAGGCAGTGTGGAGGCTCCAGTGTTTCTGTAAAATAATGCAGGAATCATTTGTGAACAAGCTGATCAAGAAATGTGGGCCGAAGACGTTCCAGAAGAGTCGGAGTGGGATGATCCCGCAGCAGCTTGTCTGGTAAGAGTCAGACATCCTACCTCATGCTTTCAAACAACTGCTCTTCATCAAGATGGAAAAGTCACTGCATCATCATCATCATCATCATCATCATCATCATCTTTTAAGAAGTTTAGAAACTGAATCTTTGATTGTGACAGAATCAAAGTTTTCCCCCATTTTGAGCAGAGCCCCCCCCCCCCTCTATGACCCTCAAGTTTCTTTTGACATTCAATATCTTTACTCATTTAATTTCACAAGTGACGTCTCTGAACCTTGAGATGCTTGGCACAACATTTTATTTTCCGATTCCTGTCAAGCCCACAGAGGGGAAGGAGAGCTTCACTGGGATCCGGCCTGAAATGAAACATTCATTTGTAAAAGCCGAAGACAAAAGCTGTGAAACATGGAACAAGTCTTACCCCTTCTGGGTCCTCTTGATGAGCTGTTGAGAGCGGCCAAAGCTCGGACGACCCTCAAGCTTCAGAACAAAAAAGAAAAAAAACAGACCCTCCAACTTGCTGAAGTAGAACTTAGCAAAGTGAAGTGAGCTGAAGGGCCTTTTCTTAGAGGCTATTGGTGCCACACCAAGCTCAGGATCTGGTTCACAATGACAGCATCTGATCTGGGTTAGGCTGATGTTGGTGGCTCAAAACCTTGGTCTTCACTGAAAAAAGCACATTCTTCAGGCTGGTATGATGGCAAAGCTTCACTTGGAGCTTGGGGGCTTGTCTGATAGGAAACCATGTGGGGCTGAGAGTTGGACATTGAGTGAGTCATTGTTTGAGATTGAGGATCTGCATCAATGGATGGTGTACGAGACCGAATATGGGATTCTGCTTCGTGAAAAAACGTTTGGTACGGAGGATCTACCTTGTAGGACACCTCTCGGGCTGCCTGCATCTGATGCTCTGCCTGGTAAAGCAAGTCTTGGCCTTGAAAATTTGGCTCCATCTGCAAAGATGCAACCTGGGACTGAGGCTCTACCTGGTAGATCACCCCTTGAGTCTGAAGGTCAGGCTCAGCTTGGCAGGAGGTCATCTGGGACTGAGGATCTTCCTGGTAGGACATTCCTTGGGCCAGCATTTGGTGATCTCCCTGGTATGGAAGACCTTGGTCTTGATTTTTGGGCTCTGTGTGGAAGGAAACCACTTGGGACTGAGGCTGTGACTGGTAGGATAATCCTTGGACCTGAATCTGGGGCTCAGCCTGGAAAGACACCATTTGGGTCAGAGGTTCATTTTGGTAGAGCAATTCTTTGGTCTGTGTCATTGGCTCAACTTGGTAGGGTGAACTTTGAACCAAAACATGGGGAGCTGGTTGAAGTGACTCCTCCTGGTTTTGAGGTTCTGTCTGGTATGAAAACACCTGGGCCTGATTCTGGGCCTCTGCCAGGTAAGGTGCTTTCTGAGACTGGAAGGGTGGTTGTCCCTGATTGGATTCCACCCCCAGTGAACCACTCTGGGACCCACCTTGGTTGGTTGCCTCCTTCGGCTGAATTTGCCGTTGAGGCTGAAACTGAAGCTGAGGCACAGATTGATGGCGAATTGCCTGAGCAGGTTGTTGAGGCTCAACCTGGTAGCGCATTACGTGGGAGTCGGGATCTACTTGGTAAGACTCTACTTCAGACTTCAGCCATATTTGGGACCAAGGATCCAGTCTGTAGCGGACCACCTTGATCTTATGGCGGGTTTTGGCGCGGTGTTCCGGTTGGAAGTGTGGAACCTGGGCGTGGTAGTTGGAGACTTGCTGAGGCTTACTGGGATCAAAACTTTTAGAGCCACTTTGAAAGGAAGCTGAAGACAAACATGAAACAGCAGCATTTGTTACTGTGCAGAACAGACTGGAAATGTTTCGGTCTTACGTTTCACTGGTGAAGCTTGAACCTCTTCAAAGAACAGCCACAACAGCACAGCACTGAAAGGTTGAGAAACAGTCAGATCAGACAGGCAGCAAAGGCGTCATCGACACTGAACCGTTCCTTACGAGGTACCATAAAGGAAGTCTCATGGTTTTCAGTCAGCTCTGCCACCATAACCAACCCTTCCTCTCTGTCCTCTGATGCGTTACTGAGACCAGTGCTGTTCAGTCCTTTATTTTGCTCTGACAGCCAATCACAGCTCTCTTCTTAAATGACATACTAGGAACAGGTGGAAGCAATGGAGCCACCTCCACTGTCACGATCAGAGGAGGGTTTTTAGGAGCTTTGATGTTAATGTTGTTGTGGGGGGGCAGGATTACACGTACCAGTGTGCAGCCTACCGGAAAATATTAGGAGAGGAAGAACAAAAACGTTTTTTCTTCATCCTTTAACAAACCCTACTTTCTGTAGGACGTTTTTGCTTTGGATACATTTACTAGTTTTCATGAAAGGCTTGTTGGTGCTTTAGTGTTTACAGTGGGGATTTGCTGTTCAGTTTACTGCTACCTGGAACTATCTGTGCTTCTTCTTCCTGCATATATTGGAGGAAAATGTGACCTGTAGTTTGGTAGTTTGCTTCTGAAGTGCAGTAATAGCAAAACACCACTAGATGGGGCTCACAAGGAACTAGTGAGTAACTGAGAAAATATTTATTTCTTTAGGTTTTGACCACACTTGTGATGTGAAAATCTGAGACGCCCTTGTATTTATGTTATCTGACCTCTAGTTTGCCACTTCTACATGAAGGTGGCTGGTGTTAGAGTGGAGGATGCTGAAGACAGGCTTAGATGGAGGAAACTGATTCGCTGTGGCGACCCCTGAAGGGAAAAGAAGAAGAAGAAGAAGTTTACCACTTCTGAGCAGCTTCTCATTTACACTGATGACCCGCTCCCTGACTGCTTTACTCTGACGTCAGCCGGAGACTGTTGTTCTTCTGCACGGCTCAGCAGGTTCCTTAGATTCACTTGTTCAACTTGACTTTGTGTTTCAGTGGAAACTCAGATTTCAGAATGAAAAAAAAGTCAGAATCACTGAACTTTATTCTCCAGTCATCAGAAACCATCCATCTGTTCATCCATCATCCATCATCCATCCATCCATCCATCCATCATCCATCCATCCATCCATCCCTCCATCATCCATCCATCCCTCCATCATCCATCCATCCATCA
>NC_050520.1:981314-989324 GCF_002922805.2 Oryzias melastigma
CTGTTGGTAAATAACGGGTTTGGGGGCGGAGCTGGTGGAGCTAACGGGAAGGGCGGGGGTTAGCTCCCCCCCGCACTTGGATAATCCGGTCTGGGACCACAGAGCGACCTCGCGCTGACGTGAAGCAGCCGCCCCTTCCATCCCGCGTCGCCGCGCGCCCGCAGCCTCCACCGGAGACAACGACGTTCCCGCATCGGCCCCGCAGCTCCGTCATCTCGGCCTGTCGCTGTTGTCACGGTAAGAGGAGCAAGAACGGCTTCGGTTGGTGTCCGGTCAGAGCGGGGCGGAGGCCCTTCACGCCGGCGCTCCGGCGCGTGTGTGTGCGCGCGCGCACCACTAAACGGCGTTTTTGCGGTTATTGTACATCGACATTTTCGTGGACGGATTTTAACGGGGCTTTAACGGGCAGCTCGTCGAGCGGCTGCGGCGGCTGCGTGTTAATGCGTGATGGCCTCTTACGTCATCGCTGTTGTTTCTGCGGTTCTCTGCGGGATTCTAAAATCTGCGGGACGGTCTGGAATGAGCTCAGTTTGTCCTTTCATTCGCGCATTGTTGCGGGAAAAGGAATGACATCACGCGGCCTCACCAGCGGCCTTCATCCAGGGGCGGCGCCGCGGTTACTGGGGGCCGGGGGGGGGGACTTGTTTTGGAAGGGGGGGGTCAACGGGAAGTCACCCCACCCAAACACGGGAGTCTGTCCCGCCTTCATGTTTGAATCCACAATAGTCTCAGACTTCATTCCAGACGTAAACATCTGAACAATGAACAATCTTCGTTTATTTATCCTTTTAAATCTCTTTTGATCTCTTAAAACATGGTATCTTCTTTTTAAAAGAAATCTCTTTTTTTTCTGTTCATCTTTTCTTTTTAAAAATAGAAAAAAAAACAACTTCTTTTGATCTCTTCACATTTTCATCTCTTTAGCTCCTTTCTAAAATAAACTCTTCATATCTTTTGTATCTCTTTTTATATATTTTACGGTTTAATCTCTCATCTTTTCATCTGTTTCAAAACACATCTTCATCTCTTTTAATGTCTTTTTATATTTTCATCTCTTTTGCTTTTTTCCAAATAAATTCTTCATATCTTTTTTATATATTTTTATTTCTTTATCGTCTCATCTCTTGTGAAACCAGTTTTCATTTTCACTCAATCTCTCTGTCTTCTGGAATTAGACATTTCATGTTTCATTCTAGTCTATTGTAGAACCACAGAATATTTTTAGTGTTATTTATTGTTTTTGATTTGTTTTTAAATAAAGTTTTCTTTAGAATTGAGTGCCGTACTTGTACGTTTATGCTGCTGATGTTGTTCATTCGATCCACTTTCTGCTGGTGGAGCTAACATCACGTCCTGGATGTGTTGGTGTTTCACCTTTGCTTTCTGTCCAGGTGGACTGTGGCTCCTCCCAGCTGATCCACACCTGGAGGGGAGCACAGCTGCCCCCCCCCCCACTGATATTAGCTGCTCCCTATTTACGATGACTGTACCTGCTGACGGTTGGGTTAGTCTGCTCGCCGTGGGCGGGTTCATTCTGGTCCCTCGGTTTAGTCGAGTTTTTGTTGTCAAACTAAAAGATTTTTCCGTTTGTCTTTGAGCTTCTCTCCTTGCATACGAGTCCTCGCCGTGACAGCTCATTTATTATCAAGCTGTGACTTCTATCATTTTAAAATGTTTGATATTATTTTAAAGTTTATTTTCTGTCAAAGTAAAACTGTTTGAACGTTTTGTCAGTGAAGAAGCTGTCGTGATATTTGGAAAGTGTGAAAGCTTTCGAGAAGTTTTTTTTTTTAGTGAAGAAGCTATCGGGGCGTTTGGGACATCTGTCATAATGTTTGGTTACTGAGAGATCTGTCATAATGTTTGGTTACTGAAGGATCTGTCATAATGTTTGGTTACTGAAGGATCTGTCATAATGTTTGGTTACTGAAGGATCTGTCATAATGTTTGGTTACTGAGAGATCTGTCATAATGTCTGGTTACTGAAGGATCTGTCATAATGTCTGGTTACTAAAGGATCTGTCATAATGTTTGGTTACTGAAGGATCTGTCGACATGCCTCATGTCTTCGTGCTGTACTGACTCCTGGTCATCAACAGTGTGACGCTGATGTGATCCTGGAGGTTTTACAGGATTAGATCCTCAGTCTTCTTTGTCCTCTTTAGTCACCCCCCCATCTGGTTATGTAATCCAAAGCCTGCTCAGGCCGGATGTTCTTAGATCCTCCATGTGCGTCCACGTTTGTTGTAGCTGGAAGATACGTAGTTTAGATGGAAGTTCTGGTGTTTTGGTAGGATGAGAGTGAAGGATGAAGCCGACGAAGTGAACCTGATCAGAGAATAACGGACAGCATGAACTGTCCATGAACTGAGTTTATTTCTGATAATGCACACCTCAAAGGGCATTATCCCACTTTCACCATGGTCACTTACAAAAAATACATTAAAAAAATTATTAGTCTTTTAATCTTTTTTTTAATTTTATTTTTTAGCTTTAATCATTTTTCACAGAAAGCAGATGATTTGATAAATGTTGTCATAGTAACGGCTGCAGAGACCAACAACAACCCAGGTGTCGGGTCTGTGGTCGGGTCTGGCGTTTGGTCTGTGATCGGGTCCGTGGTCGGGTCTGGCGTTTGGTCTGTGGTCGGGTCTGTGGTCGGGTCTGTGGTCGGGTCTGTGGTCGGGTCTGTGGTTGGGTCTGGCGTCGTATCAGTCGTCGGGTCATTGGTCGGGTCTGGCAGTTTCTTCCTGGTTTTAAGTTTAGTCCCGATGGATCTAAGGTTTATTTTCCTTGAGAACAGGTTTGTAGATATTTAAGTTTGAAAGAACAAAAACGTTTTACCAAAAGAAAACCAGAATTCCTGCAGATGAAAACAAAAAAGCTGCAACTTCCTGTTTTCCATTTTTGTTACTCTACAAACGTGCTGTCAGTCATCCTGTTGCCATGGTAACATCTTCAGCCCCACAGCTGCACGGTGGTTCTCTTTGTTGTGTGTAACAGACAGTACTGGACTGGGGGCTCACCCTCTGAGCATGGCTGTAGCAGCAGCTCCCTCTGGGGGGGTCAGGTGTACAGCAGATGCTGGGACTCGAACAGTGACTGACCGTCTGTGTCTTTCGGCAGATGCCGCCCGCTGCACACCGCCCCGCCCCGTCTGGGATTCCTGCTGAGCCAGGTGCCGCCTGAACCCCCGGCTTCCCTCTGCGGCGCTCCGGTCTGCGTGGGACCATGGACGGGACCCCCCAGCTGTCTGGGGAAACCCTGGTGGTGCATCACATCCCCCTGGTGCACTGCCAGGTGTCGGGGGGGCGGCGGGGCGGCTGCGGGGGCTCTCTGAGGAGCGGCAGCCCCTTCAGCCCCCCGGAGAACCTGGGCCTGAGCCGCACCACCTCCCTGCCCGAGCGAGACGTCCTCCAGAGGGAGGCTCTGCTGTACAGCAGCCTGATCCAGACGTCCAGCACCTCCTGGTCCTCCCACAGCGGAGGAGGAGCAGAAACCAAGAGGGGGGGCAGCACGGGCAGCGATCATTCGTCTTTCACCTCCAGCACTTCAGAGGAGCAGCTTGTGCACACGCTCCCTAGAGCCAAACCCAGGAGCAGGAACCCGCTGCGCCACAACCCCTTCCTGCTGCACGCCGAGGACGAGGAGGAGGAGGAAGAGGAGGAGGAGGAGGAGGGGGGCAACAGCCTCAGCGGGTACCTGGAGGACTCCTCCTTCCTCCTCCACAGTGACACCACCTGTGACGATGGGACGGCCTCCTTCCATTTGCACCACCTGGACTTTGCTTCAGAGCCTTTCGTTTTGCACGGGTCAGAGGGCGAGCGAAGGCGGGACTCCTTTAGAGGCGTGGCCTCTGACCGGGACAGCCGGCGCTGTCTGGGCAGCAGCGGCTCCAACATGTCCATGGACTGCGGCGATCAGGACTGGGGGGACGACGACGACGAAGACCAGTCCATGCGATGCGGCCGCAGCAGCAAGGCGGGCTCGCTGTCGTCGGGTTCGTCCACGCAGCTCTGCTCCTGCTGCAACCACGCCCACCCCCACTGTCACCACGACTTCCAGCCGGCCTACGGCAGCGACTCGTCCTGCAACAGCTCCGACGGCGTCCTGGTCAACTTCAGCGCCATCTTCAACAAGATAAACAACGGCGTCCCTGAGAAAGTCTCCGCCTCCACCAACCTGAACACGGAGCGTGCCGGCACGACCGGTTCTGACCCCAACTTGACCGGAGGAGCGTTCTACCTGGACCTTCACGCCTCGCCGACCGAGCCTCTCCCCCCCTGCCTGTCCAACAATCCTCCCGTGCTGCAGGAGCCCCGCCTCCCCGCCTCCTCCACGTGCTCCTGCTCTGCCGAGTACCAGGGCGCTCTGGACCTGGACGCCAACTGCAACTCCTTCCACCCGCCCTGCGCCGCTTCCTCCGGCGAGCTCGGCGCCTGTCTGCAGAGCCAGGCGCGCCTGGTGGTCGCCACCCAGAACTACTACAAGCTGGTCACCTGCGACGTTTCCTCGCAGTCGTCTCCGAGCCCGGGCGGCTCCTCCGTCAACAGCTGCTCCGATGAGCACAGCAAGGGAAGCCCCACCCCCACGCAGCCCAGCGAGTACTTCCTGTTCAAGCAGAACGCGGAGGAGGCGGAGCCAGAAGACCACCATGGGAACTCCTCTCCAGTAAGTTGAAAATCCTAGTTTTCGATGTGTGTTTTGTGTGGAGTTTAGGTCCAAAGCTGACATTGTTCAGAGTGATCCGGATCTGAGCGCTCAGATCCGGATCACTCCGAACAATCAGACCACCAAAAGATCCAACATGGCCGCTCCATCCTTTTCTTAACCCTCTGGGGCTGCGGGGTTTCCAGAGACCGTTCCAGTTACTGCTGGGTGAAGGCGGGATTTGACCAGGACAAATCGCCAGCCCGTCACAGAGCCATGGAGCCGGAGCGATCAGCCGGCTACGCTAGTTAGCCGCCCAGGAGCTAGCAGAGTGAGCGAGCTCTGCTGCCCCGGCTGCCAGTGCCTGGTCGGCGGAGCTCGCTCACTCTGCACGTAGCTACCCAGCTGACGGAGAGCTGCCACAGGAGCCATAATAGCGGCCGCTATCTTATAGCTAGCTAGCTAGCTCATAGCTAGCTTCAGGGGATTATGATGCTTTCGTATTTTCATCAGGACAATACTAAAAAGATCCTCCAGTGTTATTTGTATGTCCCCCTCGTGGGTTAAAGCTCAGACTGGAACCCAGACAGACGTCAGGCTCAGCTGTTGCTGCAGGAGTGAAGTAGGAACATCCGATCATGGAGCTGTGAGGTCTCAGGTGATCCTCTATCAACACGAACCCTTCACACTTGTGGCCAAAGACATCTCTGGCTTCTGTCTGGATTTATTTGTATTTTCATTCTAAAACATGTTGATCATTTTTGACATATTTTATTGTTGTTTTTATAAAATTACAACCAAAACTTTCATTTTATGTTGTAAAAACAATTTGTTAAACATTTTTGGGGTTTCCACAGCAAAATGAATCCCATTTTCCAGACAGAATTTTCTGTTGTTGATTTTATGTCTAGAGTGTGAATATAACATGAAAGAACGACCAAATAAAGGTAGAGTCACACAGGAGAGGTCGTGCTGATTAAAATGATACCAAACAAGCAGCAGGTCGTCTTTCTAATTGAAAATACAGTAAATTCAAAACTAAACAGAGTTTTAGGTCTTAGGTTCTAAAAAGTTAAAATTAAATGTTCTAAATGTACAATTTTCTGTGTGATTTCATATTGTGATTATTTGCATATAAGTGGCTGTCAAATAATCTAACAAAAAAAAGGTTTGCGATTAATTAGTACATTTTTTTAATTGATTCCCGGCCCAATATAAACCCAAGCTACTCTCTCAACATCCTCCATGTTTCCAGAAGGACTTTGGCGGTTGCTCCGCGGCGTCGAGGCTTTCAGTGGTCGATTTGATCTGCGTCTCAAGAGAGGCGGCAGACGTCCAGTGAACAGGACTGTAGATCTGAGAGGACGTCTGCTTCACCACCTTCTGCTTTTCATATTTCAAACCGATGACGGAGCGAATAGAAATAGAAATGGTTCAGTGTCTTTGACACAAGGACCGCAGGAATTGAACCTGCAACCTCTTGATCGGAGGTCGACCTCTGGGCCACAGCCGGACGTGATCCTGTGACGTTCTCTGACGGGTCGGCGGGCCGTCACTCTGACTCTGTTTCTGTCCTTTCTCCTTCAGTCAGACCAGGAGGAGGAGGAGGAGGAGGAGGAGGATCGCTTGGCAGTGGGCGGGGCTAAAGCTGCTCTTCCTGTGATTGAAGGCAAGGTGTACGTCAACGTGTCCCCTCCCACAGCTGCACAGGGTGTCATCGGAGGCCCCGCCTCCTCTTCCAGCCGTCCTCGCTCTCGGAGCTACGACCGGAACCTTGACAAGTCTCCTTCCCCGCGACTGGGATCCCTGGAGCGCATGCTGAGCTGCCCCGTGCGCCTGAGCGAGGGCGCCGCCCAGGTCCCGCCCACCCCTCCTCGTGTCACCTCCTTTGCAGAGATTGCCAGAAGCAAACGGAGGAACGGCGGATCCCCGTCACAGAAACCTGCAGACACCTTCTCCTCCATGTGCTCCAACAACTCCCACTCCTCCTTGGATTTCTCTCCAATCCTGGAGGGCGGGCTGGAGGAGGCCACGCCCCTCTCCCCACCTGTACCTTTTACCAGATGTCACAGCCAGGGAAGCGTGGAGCTGCACCTGGAAGGAGCCAAAGAGGGTCCGGCCAAAGGAAGAGGTATGTGAGCGTTTAACAAACACGGTTCTAAGGACGGAATCCCACCAGCAAACTCAGAGACTTTTACTTTGAAAATCCTCGTCTGAATGTGGAAAGCTGCTTCCTTTGAGAGGAGTTTCAACTCCTGATAAGAGGAAACTTGGTGAGACGTCAATCAGACGGAGGCTGAATCCGTTTGAGGCGCCGAAACACAAACCTGAGCAGGAAATGAACAACCGCAGCAAAACCAGCAACCGGGCCTGCGGTTCTGTTTAACCAGCATTTGGACCTGTGGCTCTGTTTAACCACAAACTGGACCCGCGGTTCTGTTCAACCAGCAACCGGACTGGTAGTTCTCTTTAACCAGCAACCGGACCAGCGGTTCTGTTTTACCAGCAACTGGACTGGTGGTTCTGTTTAACCAGCATTTGGACCTGCGGTTCTGTCTAACCAGAAACTGAACCGGCGGTTCTCTTTAACCAGCAACCGGACCCGTGGTCCTGTTGAATCAGCTTCTGGACTGGTGGTTCTGTTTGTTCCTCCAGCTGCAAACCCCGTCAGGAGGCGCCGCAGCCAATCTGTGCCTTTATTTTGAAAGTCCAGAATGCACTGCAGGAAGTCTTGCAGCCTCCAGAGGGCGCTGCAGTGAACGGCTGTAAAAACGAGATTCTCTTTCTGGTTCTGAGGTTCTTCAGAACCTGAAGCTTTGAGACCTTTCCTGTTTCAGATCATTATAGATTCTTTATGAATAATCTCTAGAGAACATTTTGAACGTGCTAAAGTTGAAACGTTACAGTTTGTTTAAACAAAAGAGATTTGAATCCTAGAATCAAACACAAACATCAGATTCACAAACACTTCTGCTTCAGCTGACAGACCGCCTCAAGGGGCCGGCCTTCAGACGCACAAACAGATTGTGCAACACCCCCCCTCACACACACACACACGAGTGTCTGAGCAGCCGGTCAGGACACAACTGTGAGACTTTCACCTGTGTGTGTTTGTCAGTGTTGTTGTGTGTTTGTGTCTTTCACTGTCAGTATGTTTAATTGTGTGTCCATTTTTGTTGATTAATGTGTTTGTTTGTTTGTGTCTGCTTCTGTTTCATTTTTTGTGGGTCTGTGTGTTTGTCTGTATCCTTTAAAGTGTGTGTTTGTGTGTCTGTCACTGTTGTTGTGTGTCTGTCACTGTTGTTGTGTGTCTGTCACTGTTGTTGTGTGTCTGTCACTGTTGTTGTGTGTCTGTCACTG
>NC_050520.1:989595-995642 GCF_002922805.2 Oryzias melastigma
TCGGGGGTGTCGGGGGCGTGTGTGTCCCTCCTAAACCTCCGTGTCCTCCTGCAGGAGGTCTCTCCTCGTCCTCAGAGGTGGTCCGTTACAGTAAGGAGCAGCGACCCACCACCCTCCCCATCCAACCCTTCACCTTCTACCAACAGTTCATGCTCAAGCCGCCTCAGCCCAAGCCTCCGCTGCTCACAGGATACGTCTCGGGGATGCAGGCCCGGTCCGGTTCTGGTTCTGGAGCCGACGAAGGCCCTGAAGACGCAGCAGAGAATCCTAAAAGTCCCGTCAGCACACCAGCTGCTCCCGTCCGGCTCTCCCCGCTCGGAAGCTACTCCCCCGTTCGCCTCCAGGGGGCGCCCAGCTCTGGGACCTGCTCCACCTGTACCCCCAGCCCCCGTCCTGCACACAGCCCCTCCTGCCCACTCTCTGGGGGGTTGCTCCCTCTTCACTCCAACTCCTCACTCAAAGAAGGAGGAGCATCAGCTCCAAAACCGGGCTCGCCCCCCCCACATGTAGGCATAAAGAGAGGCTTGGTGCCCCCCATGCTGCCAGCTGTTCAGGGGCGCTGTCTTCATTCTGCAGCCCTCCCCAGTGACTGTCTGAGTCCCCAGAACTACCAGGACTCTGGACAGGAGGGGGGAAAGGGACCGACCAGGACCCAAAATGGTACGTTCCATATACGTTATTTTATATATTTGGGCGGATGGAGGTGAAAATATGGATGTAAGGTGTCCAAGCTCAGGTCGTCTACCAGAGTCCTGCAGTATCTTAGCTGTTCTTGTACTTTCCTGGACTGAGATGTCTGAGGTGTTTCCAGGATCTGCTGGTTCTCCATTACCATCCTGTCTGTCTGGATCTGGAAGTCCCATAGGATCTATGCCCTCCTCTACATGATGTCATCATGTAGAGGAGGTGACTGATGGTGGCCCCATTTCTGAGTTGGTATCCATAGCCAGTCTTATTGATTATGTCGCTGAGGGGGTTCAGACCTATGCAGAACAGCAGTGGGGACAGAGCATCACCTTGGTATAATCCACATTTGATGGACAGTTGTGCAATTGGCTTACCATTGGTTTCAAGGGTGGTTTTCCACAACTTCATTGAGTTTCCTATGAAGGCTCTTAGAGTCTGTTGATGTTGTACATCTCCAAGCTTTCAGCGATCCAGGTGTGTAGCATTGAGTCAGAGGCTGTGCACAGGTTGGTGTGTCGTGACCTGCAGTCTTGTGTGACTGTTGTGTCAACCAGGAGCTGGTGTTTGGCTCCTCTGGATTCTCTACCAATGCCCTTCCGTGTGTTGTAAAGCGTTTCTGTCTCTCGTTCATCAAGTCATTTCATTTCTGTGGCTTCTAGTGTTGATCAAAGATTGTCCACAAATCACCAAACCTGCTCTGAGTGATGGAGGAAGGAAAGCTGCTTCAGGGTTTCACTCTTCTCTTCTTCTCCCCCTCA
Organism: Oryzias melastigma; assembly: GCF_002922805.2. Lineage (NCBI taxonomy): Eukaryota > Metazoa > Chordata > Actinopteri > Beloniformes > Adrianichthyidae > Oryzias > Oryzias melastigma. The sequence continues at coordinate 991,041 of NC_050520.1, forward strand.
CCCCCCACCCCCAACTTACCCCTTCCTGTCGCCCCCCCCAACAGTGCACCACCTCTCTCCCCAGGCTCTGAAGTGGAGGGAGTACCGTCTTCGACACCCTCTGAGAGGAGATGGAGGGGGCTGCTCCTCTGCCAGTGCCCTCTCTGGTAACAGGGACTTCAGAGGGGGCGGGGGGCATCGGCCAGCCCGCCTGAATGTGTTTGATTTTCCTGCTGCTCATGGGGGCCTCAGGCTGGGACACCCCCATGGAGCTCATCCTTTTATCTTCAGTGGAGGTGGTGCAGAAGTTTAGGCCTGTTTTTTGTGGGAGGGGGTGGTTCCCGCAGGAACATTTGAAAACGTGTCTTTGTTCGCAGTGGGTCAGTCGGACTTCCTGCCCGAGTACTTCTCCCTGACGGAGAAGCCCCCAGAGGAGTTCTGCCTGTCGCCTGACGCCTCCTCCTCCTCACAGTCCCACCTCGCCGTGGATCTGACGCAGAAGAGAGGTACGGTCCAACACACAGTCGCCATGGAAACGCAGCCGCAGCCCCGCCCACAGACAATCTCAGAAAAAGTGTGTTACAGATCACAAAGTGATCATGTCCTGCTACTAATCTGAGCACATTTAGGAGTTTTGTTCTCTGGATTCAGGAGTTAATGGATAAATACACAAAACTCAGACAAGCTAATGAGGCTAAATGTTGACCCGCAGGAATTCATCTGTTGTCTTTGTGTTTTGTTCTTCGGCTAACATATTAGGCTAACAATCCAGAGTGGGACGTTCACTCCAAATCCATCACCAGGAAGGAGTTTGATGTTCTTTAACTTCCAAGTCCTGTAGAAAGTTGTGTAAGTCAGTAGATTTTTGAGAACTGAAGGCCAAACAGCTACGAGCTATGCTAACGCTAACACGCTAACGACTGACAGTTACAGCATCAAAGATGGGCGGGGCTTTTACACTGGAGCTGCAGAGCATGATGACTCGAGACTTCTGGGACTTAAACCAGTTGACCAATCACAACATTCAACTGTAATATCTCGTTTCAACCTGTAGGGGGCAGCACACAGACGGGTTAGGACTGATTACAGGAAGTCTATTTTAAATAGTCAGAAATGTGTCAAGAACCAACAGACAGCAGTTGAAAGCCCAATTATAGAGATCAACAGACAAAAAAACTTCATTTACTGTTTGGTTACCCTTTAAAATCCAAAACTCGCTGAAGTTCTGCAGGAAGGAGCTGTTAGCAGGTTGGACCTGAAGAAGCTCCAGAGCCGCTCCTCTCCATCTTTTCTTCTCCTTTTTTTCAGCTTTGGTGAAAGCCGTGAACACCGCCGTGGACCTGATCGTGGCGCACTTCGGTACCAGCAGAAACCCGGATGTGAAGGTAGATGTTGGATCTGTTGTGTTCCTCGCTGCAGCAGAACAGGAGCCGGACAGGAACGCTGCAGAAGCTTCAGAGACGTTCACCTCTGGAGTCTGGAGGTGGAAGGAAGAGTTTTGACTAGCTTCACTCTGTTCTGCCCCCCCAGGCCAAGCTGGGAAACAGCTGGGTGAGTCCAAACGTGGGTCACCTGATCCTGAAGTACCTGTGTCCGGCCCTGCGAGACGTCCTGCAGGACGGCCTGAAGGCCCACGTTCTAGACCTGATCATCGGTCAGCGGCGCTGTCAGCCCTGGAGCGTGGTGGAGGCTTCCACCCAGCCAGGTGAGGGGGGGGCAGTGGCCGGTCATTATTGGTCCATCCTTTCACGGCGCCGGAACATTCCGTCCTGAGGCTGGAATGATCCTGAAAGCCTCTGCCCCCCCAGGTCCGTCCACACGTCTCCTCCACAGCTTGTTCTCCAGAGTGAGCCAGTTTCCTGAGCTGTCGAACCACACCATGAGGCTGAACGCCTTCGTCTTCGGCCTCCTGAAGTAAGTGCTCCTTCATCAGCAGGAACGGTCTTCACGGTCGGCGCCGTGCACGCGTCCTCTGAGGCTGGCCGCCATGACATCATCAGTCTGGAAAGACGCCGTTTTTAACCGTTCTGCGTCAAACTGAAACAGACATTTTCCCCTCCCCCGATTCTGGTCATGCCCACTGCTGTGTGTATGGTTTGAGGTGGGCGTGTTTGTACTCTGATGGGGGAGTGGCCTGTTCAAATCTGAGATTTTTAGTTTATTTTTATGCTAGTTTACAAAGGCGACAGCTTTGCTCGGCCATGACATCGTTTGTAAGGCGGGGTCAGACCCCCCACCCTCAGAAACACCCAGAATGACATCAGGCTGCAGTTCCTCAAATGACCACTAGAGGCAGGTTGCAGGTGGAGCTCTTATCTATAAGGAAGTGATGTGTTTATTGGCTACAAAGCCCCAGAGGATTCTGGGAAACTCATGATGTCTTTCTGTTTCAGCCTGAAATGTTTGGAGTTCTGGTTCAACCATCTTCGCTCTCATGAAGGTGAGTAACTTCATCCACATCTGTCCAGGAAGTTACTTTTGGGTGAAAGTAACTTAAAGTAATTCAGGAGTAGTTTTACTTTTATAATCCCACTTTATAGTAATAAATTACTTTTCCTACAGTAGCAGTAATCTGTAATCTGAAAACCCTGCGCTCATGCTCCTAAAGCCCGGTGGGGGTGGGGGGTCTGCATGGATCTGATACTCAGTTACTCTGAGAGTAATCCCGGTTTCTGCTGAATTCCAGACATCATCGTGGTCCATTACAGCCCCTCGGGGCTCCTCCCCCTGTCCACCGGGGCCGGCCGGGACCTGTTTGAGGAGCTGCTGCTCCTCCTGCAGCCGCTGGCGCTCCTCCCCTTCGACCTGGACCTGCTGTTCGAGCCACGCCTCCTGCAGAAGGGGGAGGAGCACCTCCGCCACAAGGAGCAGCTCTGCTCCGCGGGCCAAAGCTCGCTGCCTTGCACAAGCTCCACCCTCCAGCTGATGAGGGGGCGGGGCACCAGTGAAGGCTCGGAGGAGGGCCGTGCCGCGCCCAGGCGGGTAATGGGCGGGGCTGAGAGTACAAAAGAGGGAGGAGTGAAAGCAGGGCTGAGGCAGGAGGGGGGCGCGGCTGGACGCTGCGCCTGGACGGGGAGGGGGTCCGAAGGACTGAATGATGCAGAGGGGGGGCATAGGGATAAAACCCCGGCGGGGGAGGGGCGGCAGGACCGGCAGGCGGGGTGGTGGTTCCAGCTGATGCAGTCGTCCCAGGTCTACATCGACCCGTCCGGCGAGGGCTGCCGCTTCGTGAAGGCCGACAGGAGGAAGCGGTCTGTGGAGAGGCGGGACCACCCGCCCCCCCGGGCGGGGGTGGTGGAGGGGGCTGAGTCCAGCCAAGAGGGGGAGGGAAGGAAGGGATGTAGTGGAGATGCAGCTGGACCGCAGGGGCGGTCCTCGTGGATGGGCAGCCCCCCAGAATCTGTCCTCAACCAGGAGGATCCGAATCCTGACAGACCTGCAGCCCCCCTGGACCGCCCCGTGCAGAGTCTGCGCTGGGGGAGGCTCTTCGGGGGGAGAGGGGAGCGAATGAAGCAGAAGACAAAGTCCAGGTGAGGGGGGGTCTTGGTGGAACCAGCAGCACAGAGGGGGGGGCCGATCTCACTCCACTTTGTCCTTCAGGCCCCCGTCCGGCTGGCTCGGCCTGGACCGCTCTGTTCTGGACCTCGTGGCTCTGACCATCGGGCCCGGCGGTGGGAGGAAGGCAGAACCCCCCGTCAGCCCCCCCCAGACCACGGCCCCCCCAGCAGAACCTTTCCGGTAAGCAGTTTCCGGTTCCAGCTCCATCGTCGTCCGTCCGTCCGTCCTCACGCCTGGCTTTGTCGTCTCAGGGGGGTCCGCGCTCTGTGCCACCACATCGCCACAGAACCGGGCCAGCTGAGCTTCAACAAAGGGGACGTCATGCAGGTTCTGAGCAGAGCCGACCCGGACTGGCTGCTGTGCTCCTTGGGCTCCTCGCGGGGCCTGGTTCCCATCGTCTACGTCACCCTGCACAGCATGGAGGACAGCCAGGACGCCGGCGCCACGCCGCAGTGATCTGAGCCCGGCCCGCTCCGACCCGGGCCGGCCCAGAACGCACGCTAGCAAACATCCAGATGAGTGTGCATGCCAACGTCCACAACAGCTGACCTCTGACCTTCCACACGTTTCCTCTGGAGACGCTAGAGAAAGAAAATCTGTTTATCGTTTTCTTGCCAAACCTTTAACTGCTGGGGGGGTGGGGGTCGGGTTAGGGTTAGGGTTAGGGTTAGGGAAATCTGAAACGCGTAGAAAAAGTGAAGCTCGTTAACGATCGTCCAATCACAGAACAGACTATGAGCAGCGAAAGTCCTGAGGAAAGGTCGGGAAGGTCAGGGAGACTCTACTGCTGATCCGGGTCGCCGAGTCGTGACCCGAGTCGAAGAGGCCCGACTCATGACTCTGGAAAAATGACTGGGTCTGCAGTCTGGTCAGCACAAATCAAGCGGCGGTCGTCACGAAGGCGCCACCTCAGAGCAACATTCGTTTTCTGAAAGCTGAACCCCCAGAACAGACATTTGACGCGGTCACCATGGAAACGGAGCGACTGTAAACCTCTTTGGTTAGCTCACATTGTCTGTGGTTCCACTCGTCGGCTGAAGGGGGCGCCCGCCGACAGACTCGTTT
>NC_050520.1:995709-1019696 GCF_002922805.2 Oryzias melastigma
TGTTTTATTATTGTACAGTTTTCATCTTAACCCTCTGAAGAAATGGTTCATATTTTACCTCCTAACCTGTAAATATATTTGGATGTGCCGTTTTCCCATGATGCTCTGCTGTCTGTCTGGATGTTTAGGCCGCAGCATCTTCATCTTTGTTACTCAGAGGAGTTTTGGTTCTGCAGCTTCAGCGGCTGAAGGAGGGAGAAAGCGGGAAGGTCTCCGTCCTGTGAAGATGCTCGGCATCACCGCGTCCACACGTTAGCGCTACTTTAACAAACTGCTGTGGATCTTCAATAAACAAGTGCTCATGTGACCGCGGCTCTTTGTTTTGGTCCCAGTCCGCATGAATCCTTTGATTATCCAAACTGTATCTTAACAGATGAAGGATTGTTATGTAACCATCAAACTTCAAGTTCCACAGAGAAGAGAGGAAGCAGGAGGTGGACCTCAAAGACCCTGAAGGTCCGATGATGCCAGCGGAACATGAGGCAGAAGAACTGCGATCAGAACATTATCAGGACAATCGTAGTCAGAAGTTGTCCTGAGACGGTTTGAAAAGAGGTTTTATCACGGACAAACCACGGGTCCAGAACGCCGTTCTAGATCGTTCAAAGCGCCATCTTATGGTGTTAAATACAAGCGAAACTGATATTTTCAGATTCAAAAATAAAAAAAAAGATTTGAAACTGAAATTTTGAGTTTTGAAACCTAAAAAACAGAATATTTGAAGCTGAAAATAATTAAGTTTATTTCAGAATAACAAAGTTTTTGGAAATTTACTTTTATTTTTGGCCAAACACCAATATTTTTTTTAAATGTTTTATTTGGGTTTCAAATAATACTGGTCCCGATTTAGCTCCATAGAACCGTGCATGTGGCGTCCTCGCCATGTCACACTTTGATTTAAGATGATTCCTCTGGAAAAGGTCAGAGGTCAAGTAAACATCACCTCTTCTTCTTCTTCTTTTCCCTTCAGGGGTCGCCACAGCAAATCAGTTTCCTCCATCTAAGCCTGTCTTCAGCATCCTCCACTCTAACACCAGCCACCTTCATGTCTTCATTCACTGCATCCATAAACCTCCTCTCTGGTCTTCCTCTAGACCTCTTTCCTGCAGCTCTAGACTCAGCATCTCCCTCTCCTCTGGACATGAACCATCTCAGTCTGGACTTTATCTCCAGAACCTCTAACATCTGTTCCTCTGATGGACTCATTCCTGATCCATCCTGGTCACTCCCAAACAGAACCTCAGCATCTTCATCTCTGCTTTCTGTCTCTGGGCTGAACCACATGGCTGGTCTCTCCACAGTTTTCTGCACCTTTCCTTTCATTTCAGCTGAAACTCTTCTGTCACATCCGACACTTTCCTCCACCCATTCCAACCTGCTCCTCTCTTTTTCCACGTCTTCTCCAGTCTCCTTTACTCTGGAGACCCTAAATCACAGGTGTCGGAATCCAGGCCTGGAGGGCCGGTGTCCTACATGTTTTCCAACCAACCTGCCTTTGAAGCTCCTTATAGGCCAAACACACCTGATCCAGGTAATCAGCATCAGATGAGGCAGGATTTCTGGAAAACCAGTAGGACAGGACGTCGGCCCTCGAGGACTTGAGTTTGACACCCCTGCCCTAAAGACTTCAGATCCTCCACCTTCTTCATCCCTGTAACCTCACTCTTCCTCTGGTTTCTCTCATTCGCACATGATCAGTTGAGTCTGTTATCTTTCTGTCACCATTCACTGGGTTAACAGATCGGTTTTGACCAAAGTCTTAAATCAGCTTTAAAATGCACTAAAAAGCAATTATCTATCATCTAATTTTTTCATGTCTTGGTTTTCTGGTTTGGCTTCGTTATCCATGAACATTTTGTTTTTATAATCTGTGGGTCTCTGGACCTTTGGAAAATGAGCATACTTCTAGATTTCAATAAAACAGAAAATAGCCTCAAGAGAATCATATCAATGAAACAAAACTTATGTTGGTTGAATTTTACCAAAGGGTTTAGAATCCATCTCTGAAATTCATTTCCTCCGTCTACGTTTTAATTTTAAAATGATTAACTCTAGTAACCTTTATGTATTATAGGTCAGTTTAACTCAAACTTATTTTCTTCAAGAACATGCAAAAATACATATTTAAATATATATATCAGCGATACAAATTTAATCAAAACAGATTGGAACACAAACAACAAACAAAACAATCAAATGAAGTCAACAGAAATCACTCACAGCTTCCATAAATGTTAGAAAGCTAAATCAGAAGAAGTCTCAGTGTGTCTGGACACGCCTGAGTTTAATCATTTTGGTGTTTTTAGAGTATACAAGACAGATGAACTCATACAGATGAAGCTCATGAGTGGGAGAGGAGGTGGCTGTCAGTGTGTTGGCTGGAATCCACTAATGACTCTAATTTGGGCTCTAATTATTGCATTAAAAAGTTATTTTATATAACCGGGTCAGAACGGACATAATGTCGACCAGAGAATTTTAGAATAAACGACTCAATATAGTTGAAGTGAACAAAAAAGTCAAAAGTCCTCAATGGAATAATAATAATAAGTGACTAGTTTATGCATTTGAAAACTAAAACGGGTCGGTGCCGACTAGACTAGGGTTAAACTAGATTCCCTCTGCTTTCATCCTCCTCTCAGGAGGACAGCTCCGCCTGCTCTCTGCTGCCATCTGCTGGTGGAAGTGAAGAGCAGCTATGACGTAAAGCAGCGACTTGCGCATGAGCAGTGAGCGTGCCGCCATGGCGCCCCTGGATCTGGATAAATACGCAGAAATCGCCAAAGTGTGTAAATATCTTCCGGAGAATGACCTGAAGGTAAAGGCGGGTTCAGCTACACTTCCGTCTCCCTTTCTGCGCGCGGTGCTCTCACTTCCGGCTGCTGTTTGTCGCAGTTTGGGAGCTAGCTTTAGCTTACTGAAGCTAACGGCGCTAGCTTCCCATTTGAGGCTGAAAAGGCTGCAAAGCAACAGAGTGAGCTGCGTGGTTGAATACTTTCAGGCTCCGTGACGTTCAGGGTTCGTTTATTTAAAGCGGGAACCGGAGCTTCTGCGTTAAAACCGTTTGTTTACGTTCCAGTGGAGCTGCCCGCTCTGCTGCCTGAAGAGAAACCGGAGTGTTTACGACACCGGAGACTTCAAAGAGCTCTTCTGACATCAAAGGGTTTTAATTACCCAAAATTCCTCAAACCTCTGAAATGACTTTGAAGTTGGAGCCCTTGATCACAGAGTTTCATCTGCGGATGAACAAAGATTTGTCCTAAACTGAAAAAGTTACCATGGAGATTCCTTCAGTGACGTCACGCCGAGGCGGGGCGCTCTAACATCCGGGAAGTTGGGATATTCCCGGTGTATTATCTCAACTTCCGGTTTGGTTCTGTAATTTTCTTTCTTCAATGTGGTCAAAGTTTTTTTTTATTTCATTGAGCAAAAGTAACAGAAATGCAGCATAAATGTTTGTAAAAATGGATCAGAACTCAGCAGAAAACACGGATAGAACGAGACAAACAAGGACGCCATCCGGGATTTGGGTTATAAAGTTTCACAAAGAAAATAAAAGAAATGTAAAATCTATTATCTTGTTCAGAAAACTGTTTTGCATCCCTTTAAAGAAAATTTTCCACATAAGTTCTTCGTTTTTAAATTAAACAAAAACTTGAGGTATGGAGTTTAATTTGTGTCAATATTATTTGAAACCCCGAAGAAGTGAAAAATATTGGTGTTAGGCCAAAAAAAGTTAAATAAATGAATAAAATGTCCAAAACTTTTCTTTGCTATTCAAAAATTAACTTAAATATTTCCAGCTCTTAAATGTATTTATTTTTTCTAAACATTTCCACTTTCAACTCTTTTTTTTTTTTCGTTTTTGATTTTGAAATTTTCAAAATAGAAAAGAGTTGAAAGTGAAAAAAATTTGAAACTGGAAAAAAGTTTCAAAATTTTGAAACTTAGAAAACAGAAAATCTGAAGCTGAAAATAGTTAAGTTTAATTTAGAATAGCAAAAAGTTTTGGACATTTAAAAAACATTTTTGGCCAAACACTAATATTTTTTTCAATTAGCTTTATTTAGGTTTCAAATAATATTGGCCCCAATTCAGCTCCATATGGGGGCGCTTTCAAATATAAAATGTTACAAATATCAATGCCAAACTGTGTGTTTTTGTTTTCTGTTTGTAGACCAAATCGAATCATTTAAAGGGAGTCTAAACGTTAGTGCAAATGTTGAAAACTAAACCAGAAGGTTTGGATCACGTGAAGAAAAAAGGTTCTGCAGTTTCTGTCACTGCTGCAGAAGCTGCATGTTTGTGTTTATATTAGCCTCGTTAAAGTTAGATTCACACTTAAGGGAAAATCTACTGCAAAACCTTCTGCGATCCAATCAAACTGTATAAAACACTTCAGAGCAGCGAGGCTTTTACCGTCAGGACACAGCAGGAACGGTTGATCTTTAATCTGTTTCTGTGGTTTTGTCTCTTTTGGTTGTTTTTATTGCTAAAAATAAAGCAATATTGGTAAAAACTGAAAGTCCTCAGAAATGCAGAGAAAACCTGCAAATGTTCTGGAACAGGTAAAGGAAGCAGCTTCCTCTGCTCTTGTAAACAAGCTTTTAATTTGAAAAGTGAAGCAGCCGTTTCCTGTGACGTCAGTCGGGTTCACGGCGTTGTCTCTCTGCAGAGATTATGCGATTACGTCTGCGATCTCCTGCTGGAGGAGTCCAACGTCCAGCCGGTGTCCACTCCCGTGACGGTGTGCGGGGACATCCACGGACAGGTAAGGCTCTCACCTGCAGCTGAAGCCCCTCCCCCCCGTCTCTGAGCCGGTGTCTTTGTGGCAGTTCTACGACCTCTGTGAGCTGTTCCGGACCGGCGGCCAGGTTCCCGACACCAACTACATCTTCATGGTGAGTCCCCGCGTCTCCCGCACGTTTGTGGGCGGAGCTCCTGACCGAGCTGTGGTCTGCAGGGCGACTTCGTGGACCGAGGGTACTACAGCCTGGAGACGTTCACGTACCTGCTGGTGCTGAAGGCCAAGTGGCCCGACCGCATCACGCTGCTGCGGGGGAACCACGAGAGCCGGCAGATCACCCAAGTTTACGGTTTCTACGGTGAGCTGAGCGCCATTGAAACTCAACGTCACGTGACCCGTCTTCTGGAACATCTCCGTCTTCTTCTTGCAGACGAGTGTCAGACCAAATATGGGAACGCCAACGCGTGGCGCTACTGCACCAAAGTCTTCGACATGTTGACCGTCGCAGCGGTTCGTACACAACTTTGTTTTACATTCTGAGCGACCACAGTTTCTCCTCGTGCTCCTCCTCATGCTCCTCCCCATAATCCTCCCCATGCTCCTCCTCATGCTCCTCCTCATGCTCCTCCTCATGCTCCTCCTCATGCTCCTCCTCGTGCTCCTCCTCGTGCTCCTCCTCATACTCCTCCCATAATCCTCCTCACGCTCCTCCTCCCAGCTGATGGACGAGCAGGTCCTGTGCGTGCACGGCGGCCTGTCCCCCGACATCAAGACCCTGGATCAGATCCGAACCATCGAGCGGAACCAGGAGATCCCCCACAAAGGAGCCTTCTGCGACCTGGTGTGGTCGGACCCCGAGGACGTGGACACCTGGGCCATCAGCCCCCGCGGGGCCGGCTGGCTCTTCGGGGCCAAAGTCACCAACGAGGTAAGAGTTCAGGAGCGCCGGGCTCCTCGCCGCAGAACCAAATTCCAGATCGTAAATCCTGAGAGGGCGCAGCGGGATCAAACCTTTCTGTGAGGTCTCCCGCTGCTCCACAGCCCTTCAGACACGTTTGAGCTTTTCTTCTGAAGGAGGCGTGTTTTCTGCTGTGGCGTCTGCGGGCGGCGAGCGTGACCCCCCCTCTCTTCTGCCCTCCTGCAGTTCGTTCACATCAACAACCTGAAGCTGATCTGCCGCGCCCACCAGCTGGTCCACGAAGGTTACAAGTTCATGTTCGACGAGAAGCTGGTGACCGTCTGGTCGGCGCCCAACTACTGCTACCGCTGCGGCAACATCGCCTCCATCATGGTCTTCAAAGACGCCAACACCAGAGAACCCAAGCTCTTCCGAGCCGTGCCGGACTCCGAGAGGGTCATCCCGCCCCGGACCACCACGCCCTACTTCCTGTGAGCGCTCGGCGCGGATCCACGCGCTTCTGCAGCCTCCAGCGCAGTCGCAGCCGCAGCGTCTGCTCAGAGGACAGACTCCGCCCACATGCTCCTATTTATTCCTGTTTGTTCTGCGTTACACAAAGGTTCTGACGCGGAGCAGAGCACGCTCCTCAGAATCAGCTGACGGCGGTCCGTTTCAGACTCGTGCTGCGTTCACTGACCCTCCGGCGGTCTGGAACCACTTCATGTGTTGTTGTTGTTTTTAAATAAACATCTGAAGGTCAGAGGTTCATGTTTGAGTCTGGAGTCCAGAATGTTTTCAGGATTTTCAGCTTTACACTTCAGTCCGTCTGAAACGAGGCGCCCCCCGCTGGTTTCAGCGTGTTACTGCACGTTTACAGTGATGAGATCTGAAACTGGACTCAGTGAGACTCAGTTTAACGTTCCAGAACTTCAGAAGAACCCAGCTGGTGCATTCAGTCCATCAGAATCATCTGTGGTTCCTGAGACGTTCCGATTGGAGCAGAACCCCTCAGGAACACGGATGTTCTCCCAAAGACATGCAGCAGAACCGCACAGGAGAGGCGGAATGGGCTGTATGGAGACGGTTCTGCTGAGATCCGTGACCGTTTCCACCAAAACACCAGAACCAGACGATCAGGAAGAACACGGAGATGTTTGAGGAAAACTTTTAAATAACAATCCTGACAGATTCAGAGGAGCAACACCTGAGATGTTGGAGTTCTCTGCAGACGTCCGGATCGGTCCAGAACCCGTTCCACAGAGAACTCTATGAGAGTTGGACTCTTTCTGGAGAGTTCGGCACCAGCAGATCCAGACTGAGGTGAAGGAAGCCGACGGTTCTTCAGACTCTCATGGAACATCTGGAACTTCATGTTCTGGTCCAGATGAGCCTCAAACCCGGTCTGTAATAGTTCTGGACGTTTCTCTGCTTCTGCGCCGTCTCCACGTCGAGCTGTTGCCATGGCGACACGTTTAGGGGGGAGTGGTGATGTGGGGCGTTCCAGAGGACGCCGCAGCAGGAGGTCCGTCTCCTCCCAGTCCAGTCTTCTCCTCGTGGAGCGGACCGCCATGGACCTCCTCCGTCCTCGCAGGCGATCCGGGACCAAACCTGTCCGGCGGTTCCGTCCTGTTGGAGCATCCCGGGCCTTCAGGAGTGAGGGAGGTCCAGGAGGCTGATGCTCCTCCTGAAGATGAGGGAGAACTCCTGGGACAGCAGCTGGTGGAGGCTCACGCCGTCGTGACTGTACACCCAGCGCTCGCCGCTCCAGTCGTAGCGCTTCGGCCCGCTGCAACAGAGAGGGGGAGGGGTGAGGGGCTGGCAGCTGGAATGTTCTGGTTCTGTGTCGAGAACACGTGAAGCAGGTTCTGCAGTCTGGACCAGGGATGGAAACTCCGGCATGTGCTGACCAGCTGGACTCACCTGCACAGGTATCAGTCATGAGGGGGGATCTGAAGGCCCCTCCCACAGGAGCCAGAGGAAGACCCCTCCCCTCCACCCTGTGGCTCCGCCCACTCACCTGGTTGGAGAAGAAAGCCAGATCTGTTTGTTCGGTGTCTGTTTGTTGATGACGTAGGTGCCGCAGTCTCCGCCCACTTTCACTGTCAGAACTCCGCTCTGGAAGCACAAACAGAGAGAGGTTCTGTTGGTTGTGTTTCATTAAGAGAATCGGACCGGCGCCGCCGCCAGCGGTTTGTTTCCTGCTGACGAGTGACTCACAGAAAAAACGACGTCCAAGTCTCCACTGACGTCCTCGTCAGCCAGGTCCTCGAAGAACTCCGCCAGCGCGTCCAGAGTCTCCTCAGCCAGCTTCTCGTAGGCGGAGTCAGACAGCTGGCTGTCACACAGAGATGGAGTCAGCCGGTCGACCGCTGCACCTCAGCCGCAGTGTCTACAGACGCTCCTCCACCAAACTCCTGAACTTTAAACTTCCTGTTTACACGACCATCTTCTGCTGTGACGTCAGCAACCACACAGGAAACGGACTACAAATGCAGGGATAGACTACAAAACGCTCCCTGCAGCAAACCGGAAGCAGATCGTTTCTGACCCCTCCCACCCGCAGAGTGACCACGGTGTACCTGGCCTGTCCCGGCTCTCCCTGACTCCGCCCCTCGGGGCTCAGGTGAATTCCTCTGGTAAACAGACCAGCCGCGTGCGGCGCTCTGGCGGGGCCGTGTCTGCGGGGCGGCGGTTCGAGTCCCGCCCGGTCCGGTGGTTGGGCGGAAGTCCGGAGCTGGAACAAAGTCAGGGTCAGACTGGTTTCACCTGCACCTTAACGATAGACCGTAAACCGCGGGTTACCTGCTGCCACGTGACCGCGCCCCTTCGCGCGGTCCGCCGAAACACCTGAGCGGACACGCGCAGCGCGTTACTGCAGAGAAACATGACGAGGAGGGTGATGAAGATGATGAAGGTGAGGCGCTGCAGAGCCCCGGCCGCCGCTGCTCTTCTTCACGGGGTTACGGGGATCCAGAATCCGCCTCGCAGCGCCTGACCGCCACCTGCTGGACGGAACCGGAACCGCAGGTCCAATAGATCGACGTTACAAGAGATGTTTATGTTCCCACTGCACCACAGAAGAAAAACAAAATATGAAAAAGATGTTTTGGTTGTTACAGTCAAACAGAGGCGCCATTGAAGCAGAAAATTACAAAACTAATAAAATAAAAACAGATCCGAGCAAACTGCAAGTTGTTTTAACAGAACTACAAATAGAAAAGTAAGTTTTTATTTATCAATTATTGTTTCTATGTTCGTTTACTTAAGGAGCTTCCATTATTCCAAATGTAATTTGAATGTGTTACTAAATATTCTATATTTTGGGTATCTTCGCGTTTATATTTATTTATGTTACATTTAGAAAAACAGAGGAGTATATAGCAGATTTCTTCTAATCTGTTCTCTGATATGATCTCAAATATGATGCTGTTTGAGGAAAATATTTCACAGGCTCTTCCCAAAATATTTGGGGACAAAAGAAAAATAAATTTTGCCTGTTTTTTTTTCCCCCTTTTCACCAAATACACATACAGTATTATAGTTTATATTAAATCTGAAAAGTTCTTTAGATGGATAAATATCATTGAGTTTCTTTAACTTTAAGAAAAGTTTTTTTTTCTGTAAAAAGCTCTTTATTTATTTATTATACGTTGATCAAACTTGTGTAGAATGTCACAGTGTCAAAGGTTTCCTGGTTCTGCTCCAACATTACTGTCAGTCTGTTGTGGTTAAAGTTCATCCCAGCTCCGACTCGGCTGCACATGGACCTTCTGAACAAACATCGCCGTCACTGCGGGGGGGGCGACCCTGAACTTTATCCCAGATGAAACTTCCTCAGTTTCTTGATGTCATCCACATTTAGGATTAAACATTTCTTCATTTAGGAAAGACGAAGAAATCCTGCAGCAGCTGATCCACCGATCTGATTCTCCAAGGATCCATATGAAATACGACGACCAGGAGGCGCCGTCTGACCTCCAGGAGGCGCCGTCTGACCTCCAGGAGGCGCCGTCTGACCTCCAGAACTGTTGGTCAATCCACTGCTGCTCTGGTTGATGATTGAAGAGCGTCCAGAGAAGCTCTGCTGCCTTCCTGCAGCCCGCAGACGCCATGGCTCAGCTGGTGGAGTGTGTCCCCAACTTCTCGGAGGGTCGAAACCAACAGGTGAGACGCCTGACCAAAGCCGTCTTCTTCATGTTAACGTCCGGCTGAGTTCTGACCAAACACCTGACAAATCTCTGCTGGAACTCCAGAAACGTCTGGAGGATTTAGAAGTCATGGAAGAAGCTTTGAGCCGGTTCTGGTTCCGCTCCCTATCCGGGTCTTTAGATCACGTACGGTCTGTGTTTGGGCTGAACGTGGACAGAACCGAAACTGGTCCAGCTTTGGTCAGTTAGAGCAGCTTCATACTCCTGAGGTTCTAGATGATCCTCCACCGTCACATGTGGAGTTGGATCCTCAGAACAGAACAAAACAGAACCTCCTTCAGCCAGGAGAAGCTTCAAGATTCTGGATCTGCTCCAGAATCTTTCCCTGGTCTGGTTCCAGCCGGCCGTCTGTGGAGGTGAAGCATTTAGTCTCCTCACGTTCTCCTCATGTTCTCCTCACGTTCTCCTCACGTTCTCCTCACGTTCTCCTCACGTTCTCCTCTCATTCTCCTCATGTTCTCCTCACGTTCTCCTCTCATTCTCCTCATGTTCTCCTCCTGTTCTCTCATTCTCCTCATGTTCTCCTCCTCCTCTCGTTCTGTCATGTCGGATGATTCTAAAAGATGAATCTCCAGCTCAGAGAGGACCACGGTTCTGAAGCAGAAACTCTGGAAGCAGCAGTGGCTCCACGTTGGATCACAAACTTCTTCCTGTCTGTTTTCAGCCCTTTAAATCTTTTACTTTGTCTTTGATCAGACATTAAAGGAGACTTTCATCTCTGATGTTCATGTCTGGAGCTGCTTCCTATCATCTTATCTCATGGATCTCTCAGCATTCCAGTTCTGCAGATATTCTTAAGCTGCTTTTTAAATAAATTTGGACAGGACCAACCAACCGGAAACATTTCCTCGTAGAAGCTGGTCTGAAAGTCAAACTGGAGCCAGGTCAGTTCACCACGTCCCCACTGGATGTGCTTGTTATTCTGGTGGTTTTTGTTCCTCTGGTTTCTTCTGGAGTCTTCAGGAATCAGCAGATAAAGTAGCAGAAAGTTCTTTGAAATGTTTCTAAGACTTAAAGATCTTCAGGACAGACACTAACGTCTGCGTGTCACCAAAGACTCACAATCTCGTTTCTGCTTAACACAAAGTCCAACCAGATCTCAGAGGATCGTGTCTGAGAAGCTTCTGGTGTATCTGTGAATGTTCAACATCTGTCAATCATTGCTGGACATCTGACCTTCAGAGGTTATTGAACCCTTCAGGTGGTCGATGCCATCTCAGCCGCCATTTCCAGCACCGCTGGTTGCAGCCTGCTGGACGTCGACCCCGGCGCCTCCACCAACCGCACCGTCTACACCTTCGTGGGTTCCCCGGACGCAGTGGTGGAGGGGGCGCTGAACGCCGCCCGTCAGGCCTTTAGCCTCATCGACATGACCAAGCACTCAGGTCAGTCTGAGCCTCCCCGCAGGCCGCTGCCGCCCAGAGGGAGGAGCTAAACCTGTTTTACCTGCTCAGGTGAGCATCCGCGGACCGGAGCGCTGGACGTCTGCCCCTTCATCCCCGTCCAGAACGTCAGCATGGACGACTGCGTCCGCTGCGCCCACGCCTTCGGAGAGAAACTGGCAGAGATGCTGCACGTTCCCGGTGAGGGGGCGGTCCAACGGCGAGAAACACCAAAACATGAAGGAGAAAAACTCCAAAACATCAAAGAGAAAAACACAAAAACATCAAAGAGAGAAACACGAAAACATCAAAGAGAAAAACACAAAAACATCAAAGAGAGAAACACAAAAACATCAAAGAGAAAAACACAAAAACATCAAAGAGAAAAACACAAAACATCAAAGAGAGAAACACAAAAACATCAAAGAGAGAAACACGAAAACATCAAAGAGAAAAACACAAAACATCAAAGAGAGAAACGCAAAAACATCAAAGAGAGAAACACAAAAGCATCAAAGAGAGAAACACGAAAACATCAAAGAGAAAAACACAAAAACATCAGACCAGGGGTCAACAACCTGGTGCCCCCCAAGGACCACACAAGTTGCCCTCAGGTCTCTTCTAAAAATAACATAACTCACTTGTGAGCAGCATCTAAGATTACATTTTATTCTGTTGCAATTTTTTTTAAAATAATGTATGCATTTACATAGATTTAAATATAAACTTGAAAGAGAGAACCTAAAAACATCAAAGAGACAACAGAAAAACATTAAAGAGAGATCCAGAAAGGCCGACAGACACACAGCAACGGTGCAGGTTGAGGCTAAAAAATAAAGAATACTACATAAAATGCAATAAAACATTTAAACTATAAGGTAAGAGATGCAGTAAAATTCCTTTAATATTTAAAAAATATCAGAAATGTTGAAAATGGAGAGAAAGGTCAGAGAGACATGAAACAGACGAGGAGCATGCCGCCATCTTGGATGTCACCTTGTAGCGGTTCTCCTCTGAGCTCCGGCGCCCGGTGCTGGTCGTTCATCGGCCATCTTGCAGGAGCTCACTTCAGTGACCCGTTCTGTTCTGGTTCTGAACTGAAGTTGTTTCTTCCCTCAGTTTATCTGTACGGGGAAGCGGCTCGAACGCCAGCGAGGAGGGCGCTCCCATCTGTGCGAGCTGGAGAGTACGAGGCTCTGCCCGACAAGGTGAGACCACTGACTGTATATAGAGAACTGGACAGAGTGGCTGTGACATCTCCCATAGAAAATGGTTTACTTCCGGCTCCAGCCAAACGAACCCAATTCAGTCGCCGTTTTCCCAAGATATGGAAGCCGCCATGTTGGAGCCAGACGACAGTGATTGGTCTATAACAACTGCTGTCACCAATCAGGAGTGAGCTTGTTAGAAGGCCACACCCCTTCCACTGAAAACTTCCTTGGGAGAATCTGTCAATCAAACACTGGATGTGGGTGTCAGCAGGCTCCGCCTACTTTCACTGAGGCATCTGATTGGTCAGTTAATAACTCGAACTACAGGATTAAAGAGGATTATCAGTCAGATGTTAAAAAGGTCTCAGATCCAGAGTCTGTATTCTGACCAATAGAATGACAGCTGATTATTTCTACAGAGGTCTATTGGAACCAGCAGGTACTTCATGTTTGGAACTCCAGGGGGGTGTGGCCACTCAGTCCAGTTCTTTATACAGTCCACGTTCTAGCTTCAGATCTTCCAGCTTCATTCCTGCCCCCCCCTTGCAGCTCTGTCGGCAGGAGTGGGCTCCTGACTTCGGCCCCCCCGTCTTCGTGCCATCGTGGGGCGCCACGGTTACCGGCGCTCGGAAGTTCCTTATCGCCTACAACATCAACCTGATCAGCACCAAAGAGCAGGCTCACCGCATAGCGCTGGACATCCGGGAGCAGGGGCGGGGCCAGAATCAGGTGCATGTTGGGAGTTCGCTATTGAAAACTGTTGCCTCATGTCTTTGATGTGAACCTCCTCAGGAGAGCCACCGACATGCTGTCGCCATGGCAACTTGGATCAGGAATTACACGGCTCTCAAGCGCCGCCTGCAGTTCAACTGTAGAACTACAACTTCAGTCTGTCTATCTGAAACACCCCCAAGGGGTGTGAGGGGGTTAGGACACGACAATCTCAGGTCTTCTGCAGAGATCTTCATGCTAATCCATTATCCATTATTATCAGCAGGTCTGCAGACGTAGATGACTTTTATGGCGCCATTTCTACGGCGTCATCTCAGACCGTGATGTACGAGAATCCTTCTGAGAGAACGTACAGATGAGACTAAAGTAGAGGTCTTTGGTACAGAATGTACAGTCCTTCTGCGCCAGAGGTCAGAGTTCTTCCAGCTGGACCGTGACCCAAAACTCACTTCTAATGTGAAGCCAAAGAGTTCAGAACCAGTCCAGACCAGAATCCCATAGAACTCCTGTGGAAAGTCTCAGCAGGAGTTAAGGGAAGAAAAGGGCTCCAACATCTGACATGGTGGAAGACAGCCACAGATCTCAACTCTTCCAGACAAGGTTCAACCAAAGGCAGTGGACTGATGATTCTGATCCGGTCCAATCTGAGTTCTGCTTGATCTTTGTCACATGAATAAAAAATGTTTGTGTTACGCCCCCAATTTACCCTGTAAAGGACGCAACACAAAACTGATGAGGCTCCATCGCCCCTCAGTGTCAAAGGACAGAACACGAGAGGCAGATTAACAAATGTATTAGATGGAAGACAATAACAGCTGGAGTGTTGGTTTCAGAGTGGACCAAGGCCAGAACAACAAGACCAACCTACAAATCTTACCTGCAAAAATAAAATAAACCAAAAAACAATAACTAACCTCCTGAATCTAACAAACCAGGAGAAAACATGGGTCAAAGAACATGGCGGTCCACTCCTACAACTCTAACATTAATGCTTTGGGAGAGGTGGGAGATGAGCCTCCTTCAGTCTTCTTCCTGGAGCCTTTTATAGTAGGTGGTTTCTTCTGGGAGCCAGTCCACGCTCGGCGCTGGAACACCACATCAAACATAGTCCGACACCGGCACTCTGCCGTAGCACCTCCGGCCAATCATAGTCCGGTTCCTGCACACTGCGGGAGCCCATACTCAAAGAGAAAACGTCCTGGGACGTGACTTTTGGCATTCTCTGATGCTGTTGGTGGTGACTGCAGAAGAACTGAGACGTACAGATCAGTAAGAGCTTCACTGGGTCTGTATGTAAATGTGAGTTAAAGTCCCATCAACTGTCGAGCACAGAGGTGTGTGAAATTCTCTGCATTTGCCCCCTCCGCTGGGGGAGCGGTGAGCTGCAGACACAGCTGCGCTCGGGAACCGTTTGGTGACTCTACAAAGGCTTGGATCGAGAGACAACTTTCAATAGGTCGCAGTGAGGGAGCTGCTCCGGTTCTGACCCACAATCAGGTTGTCTGCAAGTGGTTTAGTCCCAGGTTCTCCACAAACATGCAGTGTGCGATGGGAGAGGGGCGACCGCCTTTGGGCCGCACCCCAGCCCCGTCACAAATGGCTCTCCCGGGCCTACCGAAGGTCCACAGCAATACGTTATCGCCACGTTTAGGCGGGATTTCGAGGGGTTCAGTCATAATCCCACAGATGGTAGCTTCGCACTGTTGGGTCCTCAGTCAAGCACCAAGTGGACCTGCGGGTCGTCTGGTACTGAGCAGGATTAGCGCTGCAACAACACATCAGTAGGGTCAAACTAACCGAACTTCCCTGTTAGCGGGTGAACAATCCAACGTTTGGTGAGTTCTGCTTCACTCTGAACCTCCTCCACCTGTCGCCCACGCTCAGCCCGGCCTGCTGAGGAAGGTGCAGGGGATGGGCTGGTACCTGGAGGAGGCCAACATCGCTCAGGTGTCCACCAACATCCTGGACTTCGAGGTGACCCCCCTGCATGCCGTCTATGAGGAGATCTGTAAGAGTGCAGAGGTGGGAGCTCAGCCCCTCAGGATGAGGTTTCTGGTCCTCAGACCTTCAGCTGGTTTTGGTGTTCAGGAGCTGAAGCTGCCGGTGGTGGGCTCTCAGATCGTGGGTCTGATCCCTCTGAAGGCCCTGCTGGACGCTGCAGACTTCTACATCCACAGAGACGAGCTCTTCATCCTTGAGGAGGAGCACAAAGTCCGACTGGTGAGCATGAAGCTTCGGTGCGGTGCCGCGGGGGGCGGGGCCTGACCGGTGTGCACCTGTCTGTCCACAGGTGGTCAGGAAGCTGGGGCTGGACTCGCTCAGCCCCTTCAACCCCCAGGAGAGGATCATAGAGTAAGTCGGATCGCCCGCAGAGCAGAGAGAGAGGCAGGCGAGCGAGGCTGAAGGTGCTGCATCTCACCTGTACAGGTACATGGTGAAGGGGCAGGAGGAGGGGCAGCTGGCGTCGTTGACCCTGAGGCGGTTCGTTCAAAGCGTTGGAGCCCGAACGGCTGCTCCTGGAGGAGGATCGGTTTCCGCTGCCATTGCTGCTCTAGTGGGAATTTGTCTACGTTCCCTCCGACGTCCGTGAGCACGCCGTTATGTCATCTTCTGCTTGGCCTGCAGGGGGCGGGGCTAGGGGCCATGGTGGGCCAGATGACATACGGGAAGAGGCAGTTTGAGAGCCTGGATGGCGTGATGAGGAGGCTGATCCCTCCGTTTCATCAGGCCATGAATGACCTCCTGCAGATGGTGGACGCCGATGCATCCGCCTTCAACAGCTATATGGTGAGGAGGAACCCAGAACCAGCACGCACGTTTGGGACAATCGGGTCAGAACCAAAAGTCTGCTGTGTTTTTGCAGGCGGCTCTGAAGATGCCAAAAAACACGGCAGAGGAAAAGCAACGGTAGAGTTCAACCGGAGGAGATCAGCGCTCCTCGTGTGGTCAGTTCTGACGTTCCTCTGCTCCTGTCAGGAGGGACGCCGCCATGCAGGACGGCCTGCGGCAGGCGCTCGCCGTCCCGGAGGCTCTGGCTGAACGGATCAGCGCCCTCTGGCCACACCTGAAGGAGATGGTCGTCCACGGAAACATCAGCTGCAAGTCTGACGCTCAGGTGAGGCTCACTCTGTGGGCGGGGCTTCTTAAGGCCCGCCTCCTCCTCAGGCTGAAGGCTCAGACAAAACAGCGTCTGAAGCTCCATTTTCATAAATTATCTTGCTGATCTATTTGCATGGAGTATTTTTTTGCAGGAAATGATGATGACGTGTTTGTTGCTGAAACGTTCTCAGAGAAGCTTCTGTTCAGGTTGCAGCTAAAGCTCTGGAGACGGCGGCGTTTGGAGCGTACTTCAACATCCTGACAAACCTGAAAGACGTCAGCGACGAGGCCTTCAGAGCGGCGGTACGTAAGTCCACTTCTGCTGCAGCCTCACCCCAGCCGGGTCATGACCTGTGGTTCTGGTTCCGCAGACCCACAGGAGAGCGTCCGCTCTGCTGCAGGAGGCCAAAGACAGCGCTGCCGCCGTCCTCCTCGCTGCCGAGAGCAGGAGCTGAAATGCTGACAAATGGTTAATAAAACCTTCACCCAAACATGCGTCTGCGTTTGATCTGAAGTCAGTCGAACCACGGAGGGTCCAGACGGACTCCTGAGGTTCATCTGGGGAGGAGGAGCTGAGCGTGCTGCAGAAAACTGCTGAGACCAAACGTTTCTCTTCAGGCCTCCTGTCTGATTTGTCTCCTGCCTATTGCTCCTCCTCCCTGACCCTCCTCCTCCCTGACCTCCTCCCTGACCCTCCTCCTCCCTGACCCTCCTCCTCCCTGACCTCCTCCCTGACCCTCTTCCTCCCTGACCCTCCTCCTCCCTGACCCTCCTCCTCCCTGACCTCCTCCCTGACCCTCCTCCTCCCTGACCCTCTTCCTCCCTGACCCTCCTCCTCCCTGACCCTCCTCCTCCCTGACCTCCTCCCTGACCCTCCTCCTCCCTGACCCTCTTCCTCCCTGACCCTCCTCCTCCCTGACCCTCCTCCTCCCTGACCTCCTCCCTGACCCTCCTCCTCCCTGACCCTCTTCCTCCCTGACCCTCCTCCTCCCTGACCCTCCTCCTCCCTGACCTCCTCCCTGACCCTCCTCCTCCCTGACCCTCTTCCTCCCTGACCCTCCTCCTCCCTGACCCTCCTCCTCCCTGACCTCCTCCCTGACCCTCCTCCTCCCTGACCCTCTTCCTCCCTGACCCTCCTCCTCCCTGACCCTCCTCCTCCCTGACCTCCTCCCTGACCCTCCTCCTCCCTGACCCTCTTCCTCCCTGACCCTCCTCCTCCCTGACCCTCCTCCTCCCTGACCTCCTCCCTGACCCTCCTCCTCCCTGACCCTCCTCCTCCCTGACCCTCCCCCCACATGATACTTAAGCACAACACAGAGCTTCACTCAGTGTGAAGTATTGTTTGTGTCTCTCTGCCTTCATTACTGAGCGTTTCTATCTGGACCTGATGTTCTGGTTCTGATCCTGCTTATTCTCTGATTGCCTTCTACCTGCTTTGACCCTCACCTGGACTCTGACACCTCTACTCTCTTCTTTGATGATCCCATGCTCGTGACTCACCTCTTCCTGTTTGACTCTGAATTCGTTCAGTTAACTTTTAGCTGGTCTTCATTCCTATTTGAACTAAAAAACCTGCTGCATGTGGAACCAGCTGTCTGCCCGCTTGTCACATCAGGATTGCCACCTATCCACCCAGTGTCGTCATCTAGGGCATAGTTTCTGTGGGGCGGCGAGAGTTCATTAGAATTCACCTTTGAGTCGTAGGCAGTAGTGTTGGTGCGGCAGTAAGCCGCGGCTGATATCCCATCATCCCCTGGTTTACACGTTTGGCTATATAATCAATGGACATAGCAACCCCTCCCCCCTCATGTGTTCCAAACAGGAAGTACCCGCGGATTGTAAGATATCAGGGCTCTGCCACACCTGACTCCGCTCTGCCTGCCAGGATTCACCTGATTACACACACCTGTGGACTCCCCTTTATCTCTGCCAGAAAGTCGTCAGTCTTCTGCAGCTCTCCAGCACATGTCTGCTCTGCCTTCAAGTCGACCTGCTCTGCCTGTCAGCTCGCTACTTGAATATACCAGCCTGCCTAGATCCTGCTCCTCTGCACGACCTGCCCAGCGAGAAGTCTACTCCATGCCACCCTCCCCCATGTGAAGACTCCAGACCTGTTCCTGTATCAACATCAGCAAATAAACCTATTCTTACCTCTGCAGTTCTGCATCTCGGGGTTCAGTTTCTGCCTCCCAGCGAATCTGACAGAAGACCAAAGTCCCATTGACTTCCATTGAGAAATAGACATTTATTTATCAGAATAATCATTCTTTCTCTGATACATTCTGATACACGTTCTTTCTAATCCTAATTTTATTGCAACATTTTATTTTTTTTTTAAATCGCCAGTTGTTAAAGTTATAAAGAGCTGGCATCAAACATTTGATTGACAGATTCCCCTGAGCCGCTTTCAGTGGGAGGGGGTGTGGCCTTCCAACAAGCCAGAACAAGCTCACTCATGATTGGTGACAATAGTTCCTCCAGAAACACAGCTCAGACCAACTCTGACTAACCACTGTCGATGGGTGGGAATATGGCGGCAGACGTATCAGGAAGTGACAGCGAAGGCTCTTGCCTGAATTCACAGAGGGAATGCTTTTCCTTTTTTTTTTTTTTTTTTTTTTTCCTATGGGGGACCTCAACACCTTGCTTTGTCCAGATCATATGAACTGTCAATGGCTTACACTCTCTCCCACTAGCTTACTGCCCCTCACACTCCCACCCTAACATTAGCGCAGCAACAAAAACAGCAGCAATATCGTATCTGACCAGTCGTACAGTTTAGATCCTGATCCAGAGGAAAACAAAGACGTTCATGGATCTATTTTTCTGCAAGTGGATGAATCAGAATGGGGCGGAGCAGGGAGCTTATGGCCCCGCCCACAGTCTTTTTTTCAAACATTTGTTTTTATTCTGCTTCACAACAATTTCAACAAAGAAATACTTCAAAATGCAATTTTGACCTTAACTTTTAATATATATGTCCTGCAACATCATAACACAGGAACATGTTTACAACACTATTTTCACTGGAGCGGATCTTTCAGCCTTGGGGCGGCCGTGGTGCAGCGGTAGGGCGGTCGACTCCTGATCAGAAGTGAGCGGGTTCAACTCCCGCCTTGCCCGCCCATGTGTCGAAGTGTCCTTGGGCAAGACACTGAACCCCGAATTGCCTCTGGTTGGAGGTTGGCGCCAGTGTTCGGCAGCGGAGCCACCACCAGTGTGTGAATGTGTGTGAATGGGTGAGTGGGTGAATGGGTCTGTGACTGTGAAGCGCTTTGGGCCCTCGAAGGAGGGTAGCAAGCGCTATACAAGTATACGCCATTTACCATTTCAAAGAACATTTCTGTTTAGTTGGGTGTCAGGAATCCAAGTGTGTGTAAATCTGAAGGAGGTCAAAGATCTTCTGGAGAATCAGTCCATGTTCATCAACAGTAGATCTTCAACTGAACCTCAGAGGAAGGCAGTGAAAAAAGAGCTTATCCGGTCCTGTTTTCTGTAGAAAGACGACCTGCAGCGTTCTGGACTAATCATGAATCAGAAGGGGATTCAGACGGACTCCATAGTGGATCACAGTCTGTAGGTGAGACGTTCAAAGGCTTTCAAAGATAAAAACGGCTTCATGTTCGGTAAGAAGAGACAAAGTCTTACAACCTGACATTCTGATAAAGTTCTCCTCTAACTAAAGACGGATTCTGAAGATATTAATCACACGATGAAAAAACCGACGAGCTGCAAACATCCAACCATTCAGCATGAAGGATGTGGTCTGACGTGGAGATCAGATAACAATTATTAGCGTCTGTACATAAATATCTGTCAGACTGAGACCCTCTGAAGCTCTAGTGGGTTGACTGACACCATGCAGGATCTGGGACGGCTTCTGCTTTTCCTCGCTCTGATCTGTGCTGGATCACATGGTAGGAAAATGAATTGATTTGTTATTCTCTGATCAATGGATGAACAGAATCCGATCTTATTCTACAGTTCATGGGATTATCAATGGGAAACGTGCTCCAGAAGGTTCTATGCAGTCCATGGTTTCTGTCCAGACCAAAAACGGTCACGTGTGTGGAGGCTTTCTTATCAGGGAGGACTTTGTGGTCACTGGTGCTCACTGTGACGTGTGAGGAGTCACATTCCACCAATCATCTCACCTGTTGATCAGCTTCTGACAGGTAAAGACTTGAATAACTTTGTAATCTTCAATCCTTCAGTAATCTGACGCACGTCATTCTGGGAGAACACAACTGGAAGAACAGCAATGCCAAGAAAATTAAAATAATCAGCCGATACAAGAACATCAACTACAAACATCCTGGATCAGGTTACGACATAATGCTCCTTAAAGTAAGTATACGTTCAGGTAATCCAGAGGGTCCAGAGGCAGATTAACTAAACTTTTCAAAATAATTCAATTGGTGATACAAGCACCAAAATTAGCACCAATGACATTTAGGACAAATGTTTGAACAAAAGTACGTTATCAACCACAAATACAAGATGGCTGCCATTTTTCAAGATGGCCGACTTGTCAATCTTGGTAAATGCTCATATAGACATTGAGCTTCAACCAACACTATTTTATAAATTATCTCTACATTAGTATGAATGTATTCTTATGTAGCACAACCAGTAGTGTGTCCTCAATTTTAAAATGGCCACCAGTTTTCAAAATGGCGGCTGCTACGTTGCTGAAAATTGGCGTTTTTCAATTAAAATGTCTGTATTTTTAGACCTTAGGCCACTGTTGTAAAATTGTCTACTTTTGCTTGTTGTATTCATGTATGTAGTTGTTTTATTTCTTCAATAGTGATGCTAAAAGCACAACCACGGCACACTGGTGACATCATTGCTGTGTAACTCAGCATGGGGTTAGTGTTAGCTTGTAGTGTACTAGCTGTAGTTGTAGTTACTGACTGTTGTACTAGTACTAGTTCAAGACAGTAGTATATTTTCAAAGTATCCCAAATGTTATCTAATATGCCCTACATACATGTCAACTGGGAGTTTAGATTAGGGATCTCAAAGGAGTCCGATTTCGATGACGTGATCGAGCCCGATTTCCGATCACGTGATCAGATTGGGACATGCCTAGTTTAGATATTAGTTGTAGTGTAGTATTAGTTAGACAGTAGCGCCTGAATTGACAGGGTGAGCCGAGTTAAGGGTAACGGGGCTTTTAGTTACCAGGATGGGCTACAGATCGCAGAGGAATTAAACGACGTTTGATGAACGATCGGCTCTAGGGCAACAGTTGCATCCCATACTTCAAAGTGCTTAGATTTTTTGCACAGGTGGTCAAATGATGGCCCCTCTGCCTTCAACTGTGTATTACAAAATATCAGCTGACTACCCATTGAGTTGTGGAATCAAAACTGACTGCTACCATGAGGAGCAGCAGACAACACCTCTGTTGATAAAAGCATGTGACACAGTTATTCTTATCATTGCAGTCAACACCTTCGTGACTCTCCAAGGTGCATGTTTGGAAATGATGAGGGTAGAATGTGGACAGGGTCAGTCCATCAGATGGCAAGGTAACTGCATGGCAAACATGGGGTGTGTGCCCTAAGGTTAGCCCAGTCTTCAGGAAGCTCAGTCAGTATCCACCCGCCGTTGGAGATGCTGACCTAAACATCCTCGAGAAGATTATTGTGACAATGTGCGACAAACACAGGAATACAGGTCGATGAGGCAAGACTGCACTTGTTTGCTCGAAAGCAAAGGTCTTATGATTCAGTACCATCAACCAGTGCATCTCTAGCTCAGCATGTAAAACCATCTTCCCTCCAAGCTGCATCCATATGGGGCCTGGGAACAGGGTGCAACATGCAACCTGAAAGCATGCAGCCCCAGCACACTGGGGCTGGCAAAGGAATGCTCAATGTCTGGGACCATGCAAATGCTACAGCGACACATTGAGATGCACACAACTCTGCAGCTGCAAATACTTATACTTACTTTCTATACTACATCACGTATGGTGTGATCTTGTACATATATAACAATACGGCGACTGGCAACTTTGCCATGACAGCGTTAATTTTTTTTTCCATCAAATTTTCAATATACTACAATTTTTATTATACTACTATACTATTTTATAATGTACATTTTATAATGCTGTATTCAATTATCTGTATTCAAAACTATATGTTTTGATAAGTAGATCATCAGGATAGCATTACTATATGAGAATTTTTGCAAGACATTTTGTTTTTGAAGTTGGATAACATACGTTTTGGAAAAAGTCGGTTCTGTTGCACATAAGACAACATTGGTGCACGATTGTGAACGATTGTTTTGCTAATAATACTTTCTCATTTCATGGTTTTGACCTTTTTTTGTTTCTGTTGGATGACCCATCTGTGGTTTAGACTCTTCAGACTGAATCTCTGAACGCTTTTCAGTGTCTGAGGAGCTCAAACTGAAACGTCTGTGTTTGCAGTTGGCCAGCAGAGCTCCAATAGGCGACAACATTGAAACCATTCCACTGGCAGAGAGGAACATGAACTTGGAGGACCATCAGGAGTGCTCTGTGGCTGGATGGGGGAAGACAGAGAGCAGTGGCGTTCCTGTGGATGACCTGATGGTGGCGAGTGTGTCCATCATAAATCAGACGGTCTGTTTGAACTCCTGGGGCGGCCTTCCTGCCAACGTGATCTGTGCTGGTGGATATAACACCAACAAAGGATTCTGTCAGGTCAGTTTTCTGAATAAAACTCTTTGCAGGTTCTACAGATGAAAGATGGATTGAGTTTTTGATGATGTTTGCTCTTTGTAGGGGGATTCTGCAGGTCCTCTGGTGTGCAACGGGAAAGCTGTCGGCCTCGTCTCTTTTAACAAAAACTACAACTGCAAATACCCAGATGTGCCCAACGTCTACACGGACATCAGAAGATATCTTCCGTGGATCAAAGACATCCTCAGGGGGGGCATGTGCCCCATGTGAACCTTTATGACAACATTTGAGGCAGTTTTCTAGATTCATTTACAAAGAATCTTTCTTTCCAAGATTTTTGATCATTTAGTCAATAAAGCGGTGAAAGAATGATTTTGCTGTTTGTACGTCATTTAAAGTTTCAGCTGTTTGATGTACTGACGTTTGAGAAGATTTCTTCTAGTTTATGTAATCCAGATCTAAATATGACTTTTCTCATTTCCTAAGATCATCTGAGTGTTCCTCTCAGACACGAGGATGTGTGCAGACCCTTCCCAGAGGATTCCTTCTTCTCTTTCTTTAATTCTGATCCATGTCTGCAGCTTTGTCCTCAGGTTGCAGCCGTGTCCCTGACAGCCACAACCCGGGGATTACAGTCTTCTGCCCTCTAGTGGCAGTAAGGTGTTCTGCAGTCCATCTTTGTCCAATTAGAAACGGGATGTCTAACTCAATCACACAAGGGACCAAAATCCAAAACACACCTTAGGTCACGGGCCGAACAGGATAAACATTTATTAAACACAAAACTACATTTTTAAAACTTTAAAACTGTAACTTTTTAACATAATTATGAATAATAAAAAGGAGGAATATTATTCCAGAATAAATCAACTTAAACCTTAAATAACTTTCAATATTTTACTCTACATAAAAATATATTGTTAAAATTATACAAGTTTTTAATGTCACTCGTGACCCGATCAAAATTAATGAAACTTTTAAAGATTTTTATAAGAACTTATACACTTCAGAGATCAATCCATCAGAGC
>NC_050520.1:1024533-1049716 GCF_002922805.2 Oryzias melastigma
GCCAGGATTCACCTGATTACACACACCTGTGGACTCCCCTTTATCTCTGCCAGAAAGTCGTCAGTCTTCTGCAGCTCTCCAGCACATGCCTGCTCTGCCTTCAAGTCGACCTGCTCTGCCTGTCAGCTCGCTACTTCAATATACCAGCCTGCCTAGATCCTGCTCCTCTGCAAGACCTGCCCAGCCTGAGAAATCTACTCCGTGCCGTCCTCCCCCATGTGAAGACTCCAGACCTGTTCCTGTATCAACATCAGCAAATAAACCTTTTCTTACCTGTGCAGTTCTGCATCTCGGGGTTCCGTTACTGCCTCCCAGCTAATCTGACAGAAGACCAAAGTCCCATTGACTTCCATTGAGAAATAGACATTTATTCAGAATAATCATTCTTTCTCTGATAGACGTTATTTCTAATCCTAATTTTATTTTAACATTTTTTTTTTAAATCGCCAGTTAAAGTTATAAAGAGCTGGCATCCAATATTTGATTGACAGATTCCCCTGAGCCGCTTTCAGTGGGAGGGGGTGTGGCCTTCCAACAAGCCAGAACAAGCTCACTCGTGATTGGTGACAGTAGTTCCTCCAGAAACACAACTCAGACCGACTCGGACTAACCGCTGTCGATGGGTGGCAATATGGCGGCAGACGTATCAGGAAGTGATGGCGAAGGCTCTAGCCTGATTTCACACGAGCCAGAGGGAATGCTTTTCCTATGGGGGACCTCAACACCTTGCTTTGTCCAGTTCATATGAACTGTCAATGGCTTACACTCTCTCCCACTAGCTTACTGCCCATCACACCCCCACCCTAAACTGTACGTCTATCTAGTTGTACAGTTTAGATCCTGATCCAGAAGAAAACAAAGACGTTCATGGATCTATTTTTCTGCAAGTGGATGAATCAGAATGGGGCGGGGCAGGGAGCTTATGGCCCTGCCCAGAGTCTTTTTTTCAAACAGCATTTTTTTACTCTGCTCCACAACAATTTCAACAAAGAAATACTTCAAAATGCAATTTTAACCTTAACTTTTAATATATATATGTCCTCCAACATCATAAAAATGCCACAAGAACATGTTTACAACACTATTTTCACTGGAGCGGGTCTTTCAAAGAACATTTCTGTTTAGTTGGGTGTCAGGAATCCAAGTGTGTGTAAATCTGAAGGAGGTCAAAGATCTTCTGGAGAATCAGTCCATGTTCATCAACAGCAGATCTTCAACTGAACCTCAGAGGAAAACAGTGAAAAAAGAGCTTATACTGTCCTGTTTTCTGTAGAAAGACGACCTGCAGCGTTCTGAATCATGAATCAGGAGGGGATTCAGACGGACTCCATAGTGGATCACAGTCTGTAGGTGAGACGTTCAAAGGCTTTCAAAGATAAAAACGGCTTCATGTTCGGTAAGAAGAGACAAAGTCTTACAACCTGACATTCTGATAAAGTTCTCCTCTAACTAAAGACGAATTCTGAAGATATTAATCACACGATGAAAAAACCAACGAGCTGCAAACATCCAACCATTCAGCATGAAGGATGTGGTCTGACGTGGAGATCAGATGATAATAATTGGTGTCTGTACATAAATATCTGTCAGACTGAGACCCTCTGAAGCTCTAGTGGGTTGACTGACACCATGCAGGATCTGGGACGGCTTCTGCTTTTCCTCACTCTGATCTGTGCTGGATCACATGGTAGGAAAATGAATTGATTTGTTATTCTCTGATCAATGGATGAACAGAATCTGATTTTATTCTACAGTTCATGGGATTATCAATGGGGAACTTGCTCCAGAAGGTTCTATGCAGTTCATGGTTTCTGTCCAGAACAACAACGGTCACTTGTGTGGAGGATTTCTCATCAGCGAGGACTTTGTGGTCACTACTGCTCACTGTGACAAGTGAGGAGTCAAATTCCACCAATCATCTCACCTGTTGATCAGCTTCTGACAGGTAAAGACTTGAATAACTTTGTAATCTTCAATCCTTCAGTGATCTGACGCACGTCATTCTGAGAGAACACAACTGGAAGAACAGCAATGCCAAGAAAATTAAAATAATGAGCCGTTACAAGCACAACAACTACAAACAACCTGGATTAGGTTACGACATAATGCTGCTTAAAGTAAGTATACGTTCAGGTAATCCAGAGGGTCCAGAGACAGATTAACTACATTTTTCAAAATAATTCAATTGGTGATACAAGCACCAAAATTAGCACCAATGACATTCAGGACAAATGTTTGAACAAAAGTACGTTATCAACCACAAATACAAGATAGCTGCCATTTTTCAAGATGACCGACTTGTCAATCCTGGTAAATGCTCATATAGACATTGAGCTTCAACCAACCCAATTCCATAAACTATCTCTACATTAGTATGAATGTATTCTTATGTAGCACAACCAGTAGTGTGTCCTCAATTTTAAAATGGCCACCAGTTTTCAAAATGGCGGCTGCTACGTTGCTGAAATTTGGTGTTTTTTAATTAAAATGTATGTATTTTTAGACCTTTGGCAACTGTTGTAAAACTGTCTGCTTTTACTTGTTGTATTCATGTATGTAGTTGTTTTATTTCTTCAATAGTGATGCTAAAAGCACAACCACGGCACACTGGTGACATCATTGCTGTGTAACTCAGCATGGGGTTAGCATTAGCTTGTAGTGTACTAGCTGTAGTTGTAGTTACTGACTGTTGTACTAGTACTAATTCAAGACAGTAGAATATTTTAAAAGTATCCCAAATGTTATCTAATCTTCCCTACATACATGTCAACTAAAAGTTTAGATATTAGTTGTAGTGTAGTATTAGTTAGACAGTAGCGCCTGAATTGACTGGGTGAGCCAAGCTAAGGGTAACGGGGCTTTTAGTTACCAGGATGGGCAACAGATCGCACGGGAATTAAACGATGTTGGATGAACGACATGTAGGGCAACAGTTGCCAGTTGCATCCCATACTTCAGAGTGCTCAGATTTTTTGCACAGGCGGTCAAATGATAGCCCATATGCCGTCAACTGTGCAGTGTTAATTTTTTTGCATCAAATTTTCATTATACTACCATACTATTTTATAATGTACGTTTTATAATGCTGTATTCAATTCCCTGTATTCAAAACCATATGTTTTGATAAGTAGATCATCAGGATAGCATTACTATATGAGAATTTGTGCAAGAAGCAGCCATCTTGAAAATTGGCCAACATTTTGTTTTTGAAGTTGGATAACATACTTTTTGGAAAAAGTCGGTTCTGTTGCACATAAGACAACATTGGTGCTTTTATCACTGTGTGAAGGATTGTTTTACTCATAATACTTTCTCATTTCATGGTTTTGACCTTTTCTTGTTTCTGTTGGATGACCCATCTGTGGTTTAGACTCTTCAGACTGAATCTCTGAACGCTTTTCAGCGTCTGAGGAACTCAAACTGAAACGTCTGTGTTTGCAGTTGGCCCGGAAAGCTCCGATAGGCGACAACATTAAAACCATTCCACTGGCAGAGAGGAACATGAACTTGAAGGACAATCAGGAGTGCTCTGTGGCTGGATGGGGGAAGACAGAGAGCAGTGGCGTTCCTGTGGATGACCTGATGGTGGTGAATGTGTCCATCATAAATCAGCAGGTCTGTTTGAACAAATGGATCAACCTTCCCGCCAATGTGATCTGTGCTGGTGGATATGAAACCAACAAAGGATTCTGTCAGGTCAGTTTTCTGAATAAAACTCTTTGCAGGTTCTACAGATGAAAGATGGATTGAGTTTTGATGATGTCTGCTCTTTGTAGGGGGATTCTGGAGCTCCTCTGGTGTGCAACGGGAAAGCTGTTGGCATCGTCTCTTTTAACAAAAACTTCAACTGCAAATACCCAGATGTGCCCAACGTCTACACGGACATCAGAGGATATCTTTTGTGGATCAAAAAAATCCTCAGGGGGGGCATGTGCCCCATGTGAACCTTTATTACAACATTTGACTCCAACGAGACAGTTTTCTAGAGTCATTTAAAAAGAATCTTTCTCTCCAGAGATTCTTGATCATTTAGTCAATAAAGCGGTGACAGAATGATTTTGCTGTTTGTACGTCATTTAAAGTTTCAGCTGTTTGATGTACTGACGTTTGAGAATATTTCTAGCTTATATAATCCAGATCTAAATATGACTTTTCTCATTTCCTAAGATCATCTGAGTGTTCCTCTCAGACACGAGGACGTGTGCAGACGCTTCACAGAGGATTCCTTCTTCTCTTTCTTTAATTCTGATCCATGTCTGCAGCTTTGTCCTCAGGTTGCAGCCGTGTGCCTGACAAATAGAAAGGCTTGGTAAGACTACTTCTTCAGCTTCCACATACAGTAAACATGATCATCTTCTAGGTCAGGATTCGGTTAAACGGTGAAACATAGAGGATATGTCTGTCTATGGATCTGATGTTAAGGGAGACACAGTGAGTTAAACAGCGGGACGAGTTGAAAAGTGTCAGAGGATTTTAGATTATAAGGCACTGCTAGTAAAGTATAGCTCATCCAGAAGCAGGACGTTGGACATCTGCATGGTTACTACAGTGGAGGTGTGCACAAAGTCAGGAAGTGAAAAGCATTTTGTGGTAGCTCCTCCCACATGTCCAGCATCTCAAGCTTAAGAAGACATTTATGAAAAAGCATCAAGCAGCAAATTTACTTTCTCCAGAATGAGGCAGTCAACATAAATTTGATGCAGAAATTATGTTTGGTGAACAGAATGTTAAGGCAGGTTTACACTTCCAAGCGATTCCTAATCGCTCGAGTCGCATCCACAGTCTGTCGGTCTCGTTCAGACTAATGTAGTCTGGATTTGATTATGACTCTCCGCTATAACTGCGATGTACTTCTGACTAGTGTTTATACTTTTCAAGCAACGCAATCGTGTTCTGCTTTTATTTTAAACATGATCCCGCTCAGACACTCGCAGCATCTTGGAGCTCTCAGGTACATGAAAGAGAGGAGGAGGTGATGAGTTTGTCCACTAAACAGAAGCAGGAATACAAAGAGGACTAAATTAAATTAAAAAAGGAACAAACTGCATTCTCTAGTGCTGTAAGATATGAGGAAGAAGACATATTTCCAGCAGCTTGCTCTATTTTCTATGTAGTTGTTCTCTCTCTGTCTCTATCAGTGTGTGAAGTTCAGGATTCCTTAACTTCTTCAGTAACTTTCATCACTTTTAGAGTTAAATAAATATTTTTAGACAGAGTTTTCTGCAGAGTCGCTTACTCTAATCGCTGAAATAAATTCAAGTCAATGACGCGATTTTCATGTGATTGCACTGCGGGTGACACCACCAGCAGGTGGAGA
This sequence comes from Oryzias melastigma, assembly GCF_002922805.2. Lineage (NCBI taxonomy): Eukaryota > Metazoa > Chordata > Actinopteri > Beloniformes > Adrianichthyidae > Oryzias > Oryzias melastigma. Next base: position 1,029,851 of record NC_050520.1, read on the forward strand.
ATTCTGATGCGACTGAAGTGATTCTGGCCGTGATGGCCGTGCGACCACTGCGACACTATGAAACGCTTGGAAGTATAAACCAGCCTTTAGACAGGGTCATGCTGACTCCAATCCATGACGCTTCACACACTGCTGTAAGTGAGCAACAAGCCGAGAGGATACCATGTAGTCCCCAAATCTGACCCCTCTGGCCCCTGGCTGCACCTAGAAGTTTTGTCCATAAAGATTATGAACAGAACCCGTGATGGGGGGGGGCAGCCCTGCTGGACACTAACATATCCCAGGAACAGGTCCGACTTTCCTCAGCGAGGCTCCCCAGACCCCAAACCAGTCGCCACAGGACACCTCCAAATACACAAAGCACATTTGAACTGGTTAATAAAACTCCCATGAATCCTCCAGCCCTCAATGAGAGTGTAGAGCTGGTGTAGCATGTATTGCCCAAACTCTGAACTTAATGAAAAAAACATTAAATTATAATTCTCAGATTCTCAGAAGACTCAAGTTCAGCTCGAGAAGAGAGAAGGCAGAAACTCAGGGGATTTGCTTTTGATTTAGTATTTATATAGACAACAAATCAAACATAGACAGACAAAATGACCATACAAAACTCCAATATTTACAATGACATCAAATATAAATTATATAATAATATATATTAAAAACTAAGACTAGGACAAGATGACGCCTGTGTTTGGCTTGGCCGCTGCCGGCAGCAGTCTGTCACAGAAATTGATGTTTCTATTTATTTCTGTGCTCTTGGTTTTATTTGTTGCGAACGATGTTTTAGCTGCTTTAGTTTATGACCGTATTACACTGTTGTCTATTGGATTTTCGTTGATACCTCGACTTCCTGCGCCGGCGTTCTGCATTCCCTGTATCCGGCGTCTCCAGTCAGTTCCCAGACTGAAGCTCTACCGGGTCTTTGCCGATCACAGTGGAAAAGGAGAGGCAAAGAGCCGGCGTCCAGGTAAAAATCGAGCTGAGATGGAAGCGTGGAGTATCTGGAAGACGTCGCCGAGCGTTCCTGGCTAGCTGTCATCTGTCGGCTTCTTTTGATCCAGACGTTCTTCCCACGTCCCTGCTCGGACATGCAGGATCCGGATTCCTGAGGCAGTCCTACCTGAAGACTGTTTACCCAGACGTTTCTTCGACTGGCCGCCTCTCCCTGTGGATTAGCGGATGGTCAGGGATCTAACCCTGAGCTCCTCTGTCCCCTGACGCAGGATGCTATCAACAGCAGCCGGGCCCCCGCCCCTCTGAGAACGGCGCTCCTCAACACCCGATCCGTAGGAAACAAATCGTTTCTGTTAAACGAGCTTATCGACTCCAGAAACTTGAATTTTATGTTTCTGACAAACTTTGAGCGGGACTCCGACCACTCGTCCTTCATCAAACTCTGCCCGGCTGGTTACTCCTTCATCGGACTGCCGCGGCCATCGGGCCGTGGAGGGGGAGTCGCCGCGGTCTTCCGGAGTCGTCTGCCGTGCCGCTCGGTGAGCGTTGGTCAATTTTCATGGTTTGAACTTCAGATCGGGGACAAGAACCCCCCTATACCGCGCTGTAGTCTACCGTCCACCTGGACCAAACAGATGTTTTTAAATGAACTCAGTGACTTTTTATCCTCCACCATGAAGCTGTCCAAGCTGGTTTTCCTGGGTGATTTTAATATTCATATTTCTGATGATTCTGACCTCTTTGCCAGAGGTTTCTGCAGTATCATGGACTCTTAATTTTACTCAACATGTGTCTGGGCCCTCACATGCTAGAGGTGGCACGCTCGACCTCATTTTTACCCTAGAGGTAAATACTGACTGTGTTTTTTCTGAGGACATATTTATTTCTGACCATCACTGTATTTTTTTTAACCTGTCATTTTCTGTGTCGCGTTTGTCTGCACGCAGAGAAATCAGCTCTCGCATCCTAAACTCTTCCTCAGCGGAGACCTTTTCTAATGCTTTTCATTTGGATTTCCCTCCATGTACTGATGTGAATGCTTCACTCGGTCTTTTTAACAGTTATTGTTTTTCCACCTTAGATGAAGTCTGTCCCATTAAAACTAGCCTTGCCTTTGTCACTAAAGCATCTCCCTGGATTAACGACAGTATTCGGCGTCTAAAACGGTCTTGCAGAAAAGTTGAACGTTTGTGGAAAAGAACTCGCTTGCATGTTTATCTCCTTTATCTAAGAGATCTTTTAGTTTCTTTTAATAATGCCGTTAGAGATGGGAGGGCTGCATACTTCACCAATCTCATTTCTAAAAGCAGAGGAAGCGTGGCCATCTGCGCAACAGTTCGACTTAGACGCTCAGCGCAACAGCCTCTTTAAATGAAAATATTATATCGATACTTGGTGAGACCCCATCGAGAATCGATCACAGGACTAAATATCGCGATATATCGCAATATCGATATTTTAGCACACCCCTAGTTATTAGTCACTTTGGTCAGAGCCGTTTCAGTGCTGTGGTTCTGTCTGAAGCCGGACTGGAAGACATCATAGCAGTTGTTATTTATTAGGAATTCATTTAGCTGATGGAAAACAGCTTTTTCAATGATCTTACTTAAAAATGTCAGGTTTGATATCGGTCTGTAGTTGTTCATTTGACTTTTGTCTAGACTGTCCTTTTTTAGGAGAGGTTTGATTACAGCTGTTTTCAGTGGTTCTGGGAAAACACCAGATGTTAATGACAAGTTGACAATCTGGAGCAGGGCTGGTTCCAGGATCTTTGAAACTTTTTTGAAAAAGCTTGTGGGTAGAATATCCAGACAGCAGGAGGAGGAGTTCAGTTGACATAGAATGTAATGCTATTTTAGACCACCATTGAGTTTTGGTCATATTTAGTGGAATAGTCTTTAATTTGAAACTGAAAAACTCTTAGGTCCTTTTCTGCAGTTCATAAAGTAAACAGCAGGTGGCAGCAGTGAGCAGCAGACCTGTCCCTGCAGCTTCACATGCACCAAACATGCATCTCTGTGCAGCCGCTCTCACGAAATCCCCTCTATGAATTCTGGTTTGGTCTTTGATTATTCTGCGATTTCAAGATGAAAGTTGGAACAGTTTTTGTTGCTAAAACTAGACTTCATGTGAGTTCTTCACAAGTTTTTACTAAGCTTCAACCAACACAAGCCTCGGCTTTAGAAATCTCCAACACCGTATCTATTTATATCTATTAATAGTAAGAAAACTGCAATAAATCTGAGGAATAGCTCTGATTAAATCTTAATATGAACTATTTGTTTATTTTATTAATCTATTCGTATAAAAAACAAATAGAGCAGACCAAACCTGCTAACCTGTTCCAGCTGACACAAGTTTGTCTTCACACTAAGTTATAATGAGAACATAAAAACAAAACTCTTTTTATTGACTTGATGAAACTAAGAAAAACATTATAACAGGTAAGCTCAGCTGACAGGAGTATTGATAAACGCCCCTCACACTCTGTGGGTGGTACCTGACCCCAAGCTCGGGTCCTCGACCACAGAGTTTTTCAACTTGTTTGAGCCAAGCTACACTCTTTCCTGACAAAAATTCTGCGGTACACCAGCATATAAATATGTAAACAGGAGAAACTCTACAGTCTGTATTGAGGTTCAGTCGCTCCACAATCTCGCCGCGATTTTTGTAATAATTCAGGCGGAAAAGCTGGAAGTTGTGACTGTTTTTCCAAAATGTCTTAAAACTGTAATAGTTTTCAACAATATTTTCAACTAAATTTGTTAAAAATTTGCTCAAGTCACTGTTTTGCCTCCATTAACAACTTCATTAATATGCAATTTTATGTGACCTCCCAAAAAACAATAATATATTCGTTTCAAAGAGTGTTTTATTTTTTATATATTTCTTTAAATGTCTGTAATTTTTGAACAATTATATGATCACAACATCGTTGTTTTTTATACACCCAAAAATATTACATTCATGTTTATGTTTAATAGAAACAACACAAAAAGTGAACATTTTTAAGTTCTAATATTTGTTATTTTGTCCTTATACAAAATGTAACGTTACCAAAACATGTTTTATTTATTTTTGGGTGAATACATCGTTTTATTTTAATTGCGGGGCGAATGATGGTGATTCCAGCTCTTCTTAGAGAAATGGCTTCATTTCACTAAAAGAATCATCTCTTTCAGCTTCCAAATGCCTCTTCAGGTTGTTTTGTCGCTACATTATAATCGAAAATATAAAAATATGCACAAAAGGAATTGATACTGCTACTAATAATAATGTATTTTATTTGATTATATATAGATGCCTTTATTTATTAACTTCAGATAAAATGTAATGAGAATAATGATAACTTATATTTCCATTCAACTTTTGATACATTTTTAGTTTTTTTAAATTTAAAGTGAAACAACTTATTGCTGTATCTGTCTCCCTCGTGCACGCGCTCCCTGTGCAGCTGCAGGTGTTGCGAGCTATGGCCCCTCCCACTTCTGCTCAGCAAAGAGCATCGACTTTAAAGCTATGGGGTAAGATAGCTGTCAAAAAGAAATGTATTCATAAATAATATTTTGTATTCATAAAAAGAAATTCGTATTCATAAATACAAAGTTGTGCAAAAATGGATATTTTGTGCCAAACTTACATAAAAAATACGAATACAACATTTATTTTTACGTTTTACGTCTGTTTTGAATGCGAATTTTCCTCGTTTTGAATACGACTTCTCTCTGTCTTGGATACGGATTTCTCCTGTTACCTAACTGTCAAAACTACGTCACGGGGTCACAGGCTTATGCATCGAGTGCCGGAACATCGAGCCGCCGACGCATGAGCACTGCAGTTTAGCGCTCATTCTCTTTTTTATGAGCTAAAATGGCGAAAAAAGACGGCTCGGTCGCGGAGCGACAAAACGAGGTAACGTAGTGTTTATTTTTTTGCCTATATATACGCGTTATTTTCAGAGACGACGCTCTTGAATACCTATATATGTTTAGGGACATCAAGATATTCATACATGTAGCTCAAAGTTTTGGTCTCTGAACGGGTTTTATGATGATTGTTTTTTTTTTTTTTTTNTTTTTTTTTTTGGCTAGGTGCAGTTAGCAGACATAGTCAGTACGGCACATAATTTAGTGTTCCTGCTAAGCAGCAGGTTAAGACAAAGAAATCCACTTGAGCCTGCTGAGGGACAGGGAGAGACATCCAGGCAGATGGAGCCCGTTGGCCATGGGCCTCGGCGCATTTCACCAGGACAGTCGATCCATCAAGAGATGGCTAGGTATGTTTGTGAACAAATGCAATCTGTCGGTGTTCGAAATAAGACCAAGTTAAAGTTAGGTGAAGGACATTATTACGAAGTAGGGCGACCACTATTTAATGTAAGTATGTTTTTGCAGATCTTTTCCTGGTACTCATTTCTGTGAAACATAAATTTAAAAACTTAACAAAAATTTTAATCTGAACATTTTTTAAAATATTTGATTGGGCCAAACTAAAAAATATAGCATTTCTGAATCTGAACGGACAAATTATGGAATTAAATACTTCAACGCATTTTGATGTGGTAGGTAAATGTATCTACGGATGAAAATATTAAAGACAAGACTGATGACATCATTAGTTGTGGATACGTTGGGACGGTCTCTGTGGACAAAAAGGACCTCATAATAAGGCGATTTTCATTTTAAATTTTCATGTATTATACTATTTCTAAGCTTTTACTTCTGCTCCAGAGCTATCGTGCTGCACTCAACCATGAGAGTCCTTCCCTTGAGCAGCTGAGAAAAGGCCTGCATCTTTACAACCTGGTGCAACTGATGGAAAGAAATCCAGAACTTTGTCGACCCATGTTCCTTCCTGGGGATGTTGGTTGTGTAATTTATGTCTTCTCTTTTTAACTTTGTCTCTTTTTTTCAAATCTAGTGTTTTAGATATTAATGTCTGTTTTTTATCATTTACCTCAGGTTGATGCAGCCTTTGTTTTATTTGACCTTTATTTATCCAGGCAGGACAGATTAAGAACAGCCTTTTTATTTGCAACTGTGGCCTGGCAAAAGGCAAGACCTTTTGAGAAAGAAAAGAGGAAAGAAGTTACAGGTGGTGGAAAAGGGCCAACCGGATTTCTGTGACAAAAACTCTATGAAGTTTGCTAGAGAAGTGAATGTCATGAACTTCTTCAATGATTTTTTTGCAAGAAATTGAAGATTGTGGTATGCTTACGTCACTTTGTAGTAATATTTTTAATGTTTCTTCTATGTTACTGAAACTCTATTTGTATTTCAGAAATGGATGGCCAGTCTGATGATGATTCACAGCAGCTGTCAGATGCCAAAGTGATGCAGTCGATGACGGGTCAGGGACACAAGTCTGTTCTACCCAACGAGAAGAAAGACTTTGTCATCTTTGTAAAATGTCTTCACGGCTGTGGTGAAGATCACACCACGTGTTCTCCTACTGTAAGTGCCTGTAGTCGGACAAAAACATTTCCAGTTGCTCACTTAACCTCTTACAAGGAATTCAAGAACATAATGGAAACTGCAATATGCCACGGACAAGGTTTTTATAGGATTTAAGTAGTTCCAGTGTTTAACCTCAGATGTTCTTTTGTTCTTTGTTAAAATACATTTTACATGCTGTTGGAAGGTATTTACATATTTTAGTAATGTAATAATCTTTAAGGAAGCCATTTTGATCATTTTCTTGCAAAAACGAGATGATCAATAGCAAAGAATGAAGCGTCCCCCTCTCCCTTTCACTCACAAAGATGCAGAGACTTCACTTTTAACTCTCTTTATTTTGTGGTTTATAACAGAAACAGCAGAACACTCCTCAAAAGTTGTTTTTTAGTCTAATTTTATTATTGTATTAGTGTTTCTATGCTCTTTAAACGTGTTCACTCCGTTCCATGCACCAGCCCTTGTCCCTTTAATTCCCTAAAACCTTTGAGCAAACAGGCTGATTGACAGAATTGGATGAGAATCTGTTCATGGTGTGTTCACTGAACTCCAGACATTAATCAAACAGCCACTCAGCCCATCTCAGTATGCTATTATGCTTTTGACATTTGTTTTTTATTATAATCCACAGCAAAACAAAGCAGTTTTTCAGAAAAATGTCCACCCTGTTAAATCAATAAATGATATTTGGATCAGTACTGGTGTTTGACATTTTCTATGTTAAACTGCTTTACTACAGCTGATGTCTGGAGCTCAGTGAACGCACCATGCAGGAACACCTTGGGTTCTCTCAATCAACCTGTTTGTTCAGGGGGTTGTTGTATGAGAAGGAATTAGGATGTTTAAAGAGCTTAGATCTACTAACTAATAGAAATAGACTAAAAACAACTTTTCTGGAGTGTTTTCTTCTTCTGTTTTTGTTAAACACAAACTCAAAAGACTTAAACAGGTGAAGTCCCAGAGTCTCCATTAGGGAAAGGTCGAGGGGGAGCTTCATTCTTTGTTCTAGATTATCTCCATAATGAGAAAACTATTTATATATATATATATATATATATATATATATATATATATATATATATATATATATATATAGCCTTTTAGGCATTTTCTAATGGTAGCACCACAGTTTTAAAATTTTTTATTACATTTTTGTTAGAGTAGTTCGAAGCCCACTTATCTAATGAATGTTCAACAACTGTATAATTACCTTGAATGTTTGTTCCTTCTTGAGCAAAATAAATGTTTACAGACATGATTGTCCCTTCATTGTTTTTGTTTCAATTCAGAAAGCAATGCACTATTCAGAGTGATTGAGATGGTGCCAGAGGGTTGATAACGGACTTGATGGCTTCCATTGCAGCTGGATCCAGACGACACTCAGTTTCTGGAACTTGAACACCAACAGGTTCTACTCTGACACAGTCAAATGTCTCCCAGTCAGTTCCAAACAGCTCCAGGTTCTGTCAATATATGTCAATAGATGGTTTTTATGCAAAAGTTAAAGGCGGATAAAAGAAAAGTAAAGCTGAACTACAACACAACAGCTGAAACTAAAGGGGAGAACTTGAGAGCAACGCTGTGGTGTACTGGTGCTGCTGAGAACGTTATCAGAGCATTTACTGTGACGGAAAACCAAACCTCAATCAGTCATCTCATCAGTTGTGGCACTGAAATGTGAAAACGCTTTTTTTTTTTGTTATCTGTGAAACGTTTCAACCCAATGAAACAAACAACAAAAAAAGACTGTGAGTTTGATGTGTTATCGTGTTTTTTAAAGTAACATGTTTGGTTGCAGCTTCTGCTGTTGATGTGCAGCATGAAACATTCTGGCATGAAAAACCTGAAGGTAAACTTCTGTGTTTGCATTTCAAAGTGTTTGCATTCATTGCTGATGGTTGATGGGTAATCCGATCAGGTTGTTATCAGAAGTCTTTATAACACCAACATGCATCTTTGGTCGATGTCAGCACAGTGTTCCCACGTTTTTGATCACGATTATTTTGATCGAATGACATAAATAAACCACCTGAGAACCAGTTGTCATACGACTATTGGCTGGATGGCGGTTTAAAAAACGAAGAGGGCGACAGCTTTAGATCACAGACCCCAAACCACAAGATAATCAGCTACAGCAGGTGTCAAAGTCAAGGCCCAGGGGCCGGATCCGGCCCTCCAGGTAATTCTATTTCATTGTTATTAATGACCCGATGTTATCTTGGGCTCATTTCTAACTTGTATAATTTTGACAAAATATATTTTTATGGAGAGTAAAATAAGAGTAAATTTAAGTTATTTAAGGTTTAAATTGATTTTTTCTGGAATAATATTACTGCATTTTTATTATTCAGAATTATGTTAAAAAGTTACAGTTTTAAAAATTTTCATTCTACTAACTTTATGGACTATTTTTGCATTTAATAAGATTCTTTAGGCTGTTTTGGAGTTTAGCTAATATTTCAGCTACATGCTAGCTGTTTTGGCTATTTTTTTTTTTTTAACGTTTATCTTTTTCAGCTATATGGTAGCTGTTTAGGTTGACTTAAGTTTTCCTCTATTCTTATTTTTTCAGGATAATTTGGCATTTAGCTAATAATTCAGCTTTTTCAGCTATCAACTTCAGCATTCACTCCTGCATCATCACAGGTAATGCTATATATCTAGTTCATAATTATGTTAAAAAGTTAAAGATACATAAAAATGTAGTTTTAGTGGGTTCAACAAATATCTATCCAGTTCGGCCCCGACTTAAGGTGTTTTGGATTTAGGCCCCTTGTGTGATTGAGTTTGACCCCCTGATCTAAAGTTTTGATCCTACAATGGGAATAAATGAGTAAAATGGAAATATTGATTAAATGAGAAACAGGCTGAGAAATTGGTCTTAATCTTTGTCCTGCGTGGCCTCCAAAAGGTATGAAGAAGTCTTAAATTTGACTTGAAGACACTTGTAGGAACTCTGTAAGCAGACATCAGAGTATCTGCTGACACCAAAACTGCTAACTGCTCACACGATGTTCATCTGATGTGTGCTAACACAAACTGTTCAGTCCAAACAGGAGTTTGTCTTCAGTCAGTTTGTTTGGAGTTCAGCAAACAGGTAAACTCTGCTCTGCATGGAACCAAGTGAATCCTGGTGCGGTTGTGTGAACGTTTCCCAAAGAGCAGCAGCGAACCAAAGACATAAATGACATTCCTTCAGATCAAAGAAAAAACGATGAATCAGGATAAGCTTAGAAAATGTCCCATCATGCTGTGGTTAGTACGGTGTGAGTACTGGCCTCTAGCTGACTGGGTATAAATACTCTATGTACAGGGTGTACATGCAGTATGAGGCACTTTTACATGTTGATGAGTGTTCCCTACGACCTGTCACCCGCAGCATGCCCGTTGAGAAAATGTACATGAACATTTTATATCTACAGGTTCACAGTGTAGCTACTTGAGTGTGTGGTTCTATGCGATTGTCAAATTCAGTCTCTAAAGCTCCATCACACACCAGTTAAAACAACTGGACACCATTGACTATATGTGATAGGTGGATTCCCCCCACCCCCCACCCCCCTGGCGTTCCAAACAGGAAGTGGTGCAAGAAGCCAAAATCTCATCGACTTCTAAGTAGAAATGAACAGCTGTTTACAGTCATTCTATTGGTCAGAATAAACATTCCTACTCTACCTTTTTAACATCTTCTTGATAATCCTCTTTTTTATTCAAGATATATTTTTTCTGTAGTTCAGGTCATAAACTGATCAATCTAATCATGAATCAGGAGGGGATTCAGACGGACTCCATAGTGGATCACAGTCTGTAGGTGAGACGTTCAAAAGCTTTCAAAGATAAAATGGCTTCATGTTCGGTAAGAAGAGACAAAGTCTTACAACCTGACATTCTGATAAAGTTCTCCTCTAACTAAAGACGGATTCTGAAGATATTGATCAAACGATGAAAAAACAAATGAGCTGCAAACATCCAACCATTCAGCATGAAGGATGTGGTCTGACGTGGAGATCAGATAACAATTATTAGCGTCTGTACATAAATATCTGTCAGACTGAGACCCTCTGAAGCTCTAGTGGGTTGACTGACACCATGCAGGATCTGGGACGGCTTCTGCTTTTCCTCGCTCTGATCTATGCTGGATCACATGGTAGGAAAATGAATTGATTTGTTATTCTCTGATCAATGGATGAACAGAATCTGATCTTATTCTACAGTTCATGGGATTATCAATGGGGAACTTGCTTCAGAAGATTCTATGCAGTTCATGGTTTCTGTCCAGAGCAAAAACGGTCACTTGTGTGGAGGCTTTCTCATCAGGGAGGACTTTGTGGTCACTACTGCTCACTGTGACGTGTGAGGAGTCAAATTTTCTCTAATCATCTCATCAAAGTCTGTTGATCAGCTTCTGACAGATAAAGACTTGAATAACTTTGTAATCTCCAATCCTTCAGGGATCTGACGCACGTCATTCTGGGAGAACACAACTTGAAGAACAGCAATGCCAAGAAAATTGAAATAACCAGTCGATGCAAATACAGCAACTACAAAGACCCTGGATCAGGTTACGACATAATGCTCCTTAAAGTAAGTATAGTTCAGGTAATCCAGAGGGTCTAGTGATATTACATGTTTATGGTTTTTAGCTTCTCTGGTTTCTGTTGGATGACCCATCTGTGGTTTAGATTCTTCAGACTGAATCTCTGAACGCTTTTCAGCGTCTGAGGAGCTCAAACTGAAACGTCTGTGTTTGCAGTTGGACAGCAGAGCTCCGATAGGCGACAACATTAAAACCATTCCACTGGCAGAGAGGAACATGAACTTGAAGGACAATCAGGAGTGCTCTGTGGCTGGATGGGGGTTGACAGAGAGCAGTAACTATCCTGTGGTTGACCTGAGGGTGGCGAGTGTGTCCATCATAAATCAGGAGGTCTGTTTGAACAACTGGATCAACCTTCCCGCCAGCGTGATCTGTGCTGGTGGATATGAAACCAACAAAGGATTCTGTCAGGTCAGTTTCCTGAATAAAACTCTTTGCAAGTTCTGCAGATAGAAGATGGATTGAGTTTTGATGATGTCTGCTCTTTGCAGGGGGATTCTGCAGGTCCTCTGGTGTGCAACGGGAAAGCTGTCGGCCTTGCCTCTTTTAACAAGCATCAAAACTGCAGATACCCAGATGTGCCCAACGTCTACACGGACATCAGAGGATATGTTGACTGGATCAATTACGTCCTCAGGGTGGTAACGTGCCCCGATGGCCAGGGTTGGATTAGAGAGATCCCCCCTCATTCACGGGAGTCAGGGATCAGAGACCTCTACAAAGCCCCTAAATCTGTGAATCCCCCGAATCAGGAGACCCACAGAATCAACAAATCTACAAATCCCCCAGATAGGCAGACCCACAGAATCAACAAATCTACAAATCCCCCAGATACGCAGACCCCCAGAATCAACAAATCTACAAATCCCCCAAATAGGCAGACCCCCAGAATCAACAAATCTACAAATCCCCCAAATAGGCAGACCCCCAGAATCAATAAATCTACAAATCCCCCAGATAGGCAGACCCCCACAATCAACAAATCCCCCAAATCTACAAATCCCCCAAAATCTACAAATCCCCCAAATCTGCAAATCCTCAGAATAAGCAAATCTGCGAATCTCCTAAATCCACATACAACCCAAATATGCACACCCACCTAATCCGTGACTCCGTGAACACCCTGAATCTGCGAATCCCACAGATCCGCGAATCTCACAATTAAGCACGCACTCCAAATCTGCAAACCCTCTGAATCTGCAACCCCCCCAATACGTTTTAGCAGAGGTGGGACCAAGTCATTGTTTTGCAAGTCCGAGTCAAGTCCCAAGTCTTTGTCCTCAAGTCCGAGTCAAGTCCCAAGTCAAAAGCACTCAAGTCCCAAGTCGAGTCACAAGTCAACACCAACAAGTCTCAAGTCGAGTCACAAGTCCTACTATTAATGTTTCAAGTCATTTCAAGTCATTTAATAAACAATGTGATATTAGTTACACAGATCATGTGTGCTTTTAAGAACTGCATTTTGAAAGCATTTTAGCTAAATTCCCACTGAGTTGATGCATCTCCACTTCAAAAATCCAAAATAATTTCTCTATAACAAAAACGCAGTTAACCACATTTGAAATGTGGTAAGATGGAGACAGCAGGGAACCAGGGTAGTCTGGATATTTAAGGGGTCATACCATGATTTTCTTAAGCCTTTCAGAGTGAACTATATCCATATATATGATCATATATTACGTTTGGAACACTAAAAAAACATTTATGAAATACTACCAGTTATTTTCTTTAGTTTTTGTCCTACCCGGAAGTAAAACAACTCGATTCCTGAGGCTCCGCCTGCTGCTGCGTGTGGCTGCCGCCCATTTCATGATTTCATTCTAGAGCCAGCAGTGTGTATTCGTTTTTCCCTCAAAAATAAATATTAATTATTTTCAAAGATGGATGCACATACCATCTGCCCTCACTAGGCCTGGCCATCAGTACACTGCTTCACAACAGAAATACACTCAACGACTGTGCCCAATGGGGGGGGGGGGTGTTCCTCAAGGAGTCCCACATCTACTGGGATACTGTTTGAGCTGGAATTTATTCAAGACAGGACACAACCAGAAGATAGGTTTTCTGCATTTAAATGAAAGTTTTTTGCTGATCATCATTAGCTCAGAGGAGAAATTGGGTGTTGGTGTTAGACTGGGGGCGGAGCTATCAGAGGAGACTCTTCCTAAAAGGGGCGGTCTCACTCTGTGACATCAGATCATGAGGCTCGTTTTCGTGGGTATGGGAGGGGCTGCTGCTAACAGTGCAGTTTGTAGAGGATTTATGGTACTCAGAAATGCATGGATGAATCAAAATACCGCTTTGGAGTTCTTTATGTGAGGAATGAACATTAAAATACACTTAAAAGCTCAAAAAGTTGTTTTTTCATGGTATGGTCCCTTTGAATCCCCTCACTACAGACCAGATATGTGCACTTAAGCTTGTGGGTGATGAGGTACTGACTCTTTCAGTCTAAATTAATAAACCAGTACATTTACCAACCAATGATTCTATTTCATTTCAGCATTTTCTTTATAAACAGAGCGGATACAGGAAGAAGAACTGAGGAAGAACGTAAAATGCAGAGTGGTTTAGTTCAGGGGTCTGCAACCTACGACTCCAGAGCCACATGTGGCTCTTCTATCCCTCCATGGTAATAGTAATTCTCAAAAATTTAGAGATAAGATATTATTTTAGCAACATGCTAACATTTATGGCTAATTTGTTATCTACTGGAGTTTTTAGGCTAAGTTAGAGTTTAGCTTTTATTTTAGCAACATGCTAATGTTTTTGACTAATTTAGTTATAGAGTAATTTTAGGCCATTGAGGAGTTCAGCTAGTAATTGAGCAATGAGCTAGCTTTTTTTTCCTAATTTGGCCTCTAATTAATTTTTTAAACATTTTTGGCCAATCTATTATCTCCCTGAGTTTTGGGGCTAATTTAGAGTTTAGCTTTTATTTTAGCAACATGCTAAAATTTTTGGCCGATTTAATTTGCTGAGGTATTTTATGCTAGTTTGGAGTTCAGCTAGTAATTAGGCAGCAAGCTAGCTTTTTTGCTAATTTGGCCTCTACTAAAAGTAAAAGGTAAAAATGTTAAAAAAAATCAAATTTTGAGAAATGCTAGTATTTTTTATATTTTTTACGCCAAAAAAATAGATAGAATTCATATATATTAAAAAAAGAAGGTCATGAATGCAAATCCAAATTTCTTAAAGGCTAAAGTAAGATGCAGTTCTAGGTTTGATCAGAGCCCAAATGGCTCTTTTACTGTTAAAGGTTGCCGATCCCTGGTTTAGTTTGACTAAAAAAACAAAACAGAACAAAATATATGAATAGTACATCTAGGTTTATGTTAAACATTTTTGTTATGAAATTGATTTTTTGTTGGGCTCGCGTCCTGCCCAGATCCAGGTAAAGATCTGAGCGGTGGAAATGTCCAAATCACCTGTTGTCACTTTGCGATTATACTAAGCTGCATGGTGTCACAGTGTACCGCTAACAGAGTTTACAGTCTCATTCATTTAACAGCAGCTAGCGGTTAGCCGCTAAGCTAGCGCCAGCTTTCACTCAGAACTTACTTGATTTTGCTGCTCCTACAGTCAGATGAAGTTGGTTGTTGTTGAATCTCTGTGAGTAATCCTTATATCCACATGCTCTTCGAACTGCAAACCGTTTGTTGTTGACGATCTATAAACTTTTATGCTAGAAGTAAAAACACCGGCAAACAGGAACTCGTGCTTTTAAAGGGGAGGCGGGACTATGTTTTTCTGCAATTTGATTGGTTGGACTGTCACATCAATCAAACGTGGCTCTAATTTGATTGGATGTTGGGCCGACACCGCAGACGGATGTAAATAAGACAGATAGAGAGACCGCAGTGCGCGCGGCTTTCTCTCTTTATACTTTATACTTTATAATCCGTGGATTTGGGGGGAAAATGGCAAGTCTTTCCGAGTCAGAGGGCTAAAGTCCGAGTCAAGTCACAAGTTATGTATATCAAAGTCCAAGTCAAGTCACGAGTCAGAGGTAGGAAAGTCCAAGTCGAGTCTAAAGTCGTCAAATTCATGACTCGAGTCTGACTCGAGTCCAAGTCATGTGACTCGAGTCCCCACCTCTGCGTTTTAGTAAGGAGAGAACTCGAAGTGGAACTGAAAGATTTAATTGTGAAGTTATTTGTTAAGCATGAATAGAGTCTTTTGGCGGTTGGGCTCTGGGCTGGAGAACTCTTGCTTGCTGATGAACACTTTGGGCCAAGTAAAAGAGATCCCCCAAAATTTTAGGAGAGACTTACCTCAGGTGAACTTTCCAAAAGGAGATACCAATTAGAAGAAGACATGTTACGAGGAACGATCATGTACGGACGTTTGGTTGCAGCTGAAAGCACTCGTGAACGGGCTTAAGCGTTGCGATGTGGTCGAGCTTAGGCGTAGGTAGTCTTTGCTGCAGCTGAATACACCCGCGATTGGGCATAGGGGTTGAGTGGGGGCTGAATGCCTTTGTTATATCTTTAAGAAGTTGTTAATTCTGTATTTCTTAGGTTTAGTTTGTAACATAATGCAATGGGTTGAGATAACGAATGTTGAGTTGCTATAACTTCTGCAGACCACAAGGTGGCAGTGTTGGCTAAGCTGTTAGTTGAATAGCGCTGGTAGAAAGAGAAGTAGCTCATATTAATAACGAACTGAAACGTATTCTGTTAATAAAAACGTCTTTACGGAAAAGAGAAGAGTGCCTCGTCATTTATGGTGTATTCGCCACTCTGTCCGAGATCCCATACAGCAGGGGTCACCAACCTTTTTGAAACTGCGGGCTACTTCATGGGTACTGAATCATACGAAGGGCTACCAGTTTGAAATAATAAATTTGCTTAGTTTGCCTTTAGTTATTCATTATTAATAATAATAATAATGATACTTCGCTATGCGAAGACTCTGATTTCTCACCATAATTATCAATAATGACAACAAGCTAGGAAACAGACTTTATTAATCTCAGCAGATCTTGTCAGATTTTGAGGTAATGACCAAATGCAATGTTTTTAACAAAATTATAACTTTTATTAATTAAATATAACTATTATCAGTGGATACTCTCTTCAAACGCTTTAATTCAGTCTTATGTACCAGTCCCTTTATTTTCCTTAAACCTCCGAACAGGTTGGTTGACAGATCCCACAGCAGACAAGAATCTGCTTCCATTAAAGATAACTAATAATAAAATTCTCTCAGTGTCTCCATGTGGGAAAGGGAGATGGGGGCGCCTCATTCTTTGTTATTAGCTGCAATTCCATCACACATTTGCGCAAAACTTTATGGAAATTTTTGGAGTTAAAAAACAAAAAAAACAAAAAAACGTTTCGAAATGACACTGTTTCCATTAAATTATAATTTTGCGATAAATCACAAACCAACTCACGTGATAAGTCATTAAAAACACGGCGATGAATTTCAACAAGTATTTTTTTTTATTTCATTCACTAAAAGGGAGCATTTGGGTGACGTCACAGCTCTGTCTGGGGTGCGTGCAGCGCAGCTCGACTCAGAAGAGGGAGGAGTCTGTTCTGCGGTTAAAAGAAAAAGCATTCTAACAAATGAGCATCTGGACCTTTTTTCTGTCTGAAAACACGACAACATAAATTCAAGTTTCTGTCACGGCGCTCGCGCTCATGAGACTTCAGGCTCCAAGCTGCAAAAGTGCGTCTGTAGATGAGGCGATAGGAAATGAGGAGCTGCTGCGCGATTCTGTATGACCCGCAGTTTCTAAAGCGCTTTGACGCTGCGGGACCTCTTGGTGCGTCGGCTCAGCGGCGCTCAGATCAGACACTTCATACCGAGAAGCGCATTTATTTAGGAAAAAGTGTTTCCGTTACATTTTTGCGAAAAATGTCTTTTTCCTCCTCTAAGCGCAATTTCTTTTTTTGAAAAATACAAGTTTTTTTCGAAACTGTGCTGTTTCCATTAGGAGAATTTATTATCCAAATTCCAATTTGCGAAATTTCAGAGTTAATGGAAATGCGACTATTGATTATCTCGTGAAGGAGAAAACGATTAAAAAAAAGAAAACTAGTGGGCCGTTTTTGGCTTCAGAAATAATGAACATAGTGTGGCGACCCCGGGGGATAGCCCCGCCTTCAGTTCCTAAGACTCATGGGAAGTGGGAAATCTTGGGTGTGTTACATTGCTCACCATAAGTGAGGGAGCTGTGAGCAGAATTCAGGTTCATACTGTTTGGCTAATCATGCATGTTCAAAATAAAAATATATTGATTCGGGCTATTGTACCATGCGGTATGCTTCTTTGGCTTCTTCCGTTTGAGACTTACCAGTTTGTTCTGTGCATGGGGCACGGATGTTTCTCTGCAGCCAATGAAGGAGTAGCTCAGCTTTTGAGTCTCTGCTACAAGTGATGTATCAGTTGAGTTGTTCCAAGATAACCTTACGATGATACAATTTTTAATTCCTTTTAAAGGTGGGTTAGACTTAGAAAATTTGCATGACAATAAAATAAAATTTTCGAGCAGTTCACAAGTGAGTTGTGCTATTTTTAGAAGGGGCCTGTGGGCGACTGATGTGGTGACCCCTGCCATACAGCATTCATGATTGGCTGGAACATAGTTAATAGTTTACTGCATCTGAAAGAAAACCTAATAGGGCTTGATCAATGGGAATGAAGGCAATTGACACATTGTGCGAACTTAAGTATTAACATTGAAATTTACCACCATCTTCTATATGAGACCAGAGAAGTTGAGGCTTGAAGGACTTTTGAGCCGTGAGGATTACATCATAATTTGGACGTCTTCTTCTTCTTCACCTTTCGGCTTATCCCTTTCGGGGTCGCCACAACGTAACAGCACCCACTGTTTCGCATCAGAGTTTTTACGCCGGATGCCCTTCCTGACACAACCCTGTACTTGAGGGGCACAGGTACCCAGTTAGGCAGCAGCATCAAGGGTCTTGCCTAAGGACCCAATCTGTGTGGGGTTTAGTGGACAACCCTGGGAATCGAACCCAGGGCTCCTGCGTGTCAGCCCTTCACCTAGCCCACTGAGCCACCCAGCATGCAACTGGCCAAATATCGCGATATTTCACCAACGATTACCGATCCCTGAATCGGTTTCCTAAAATAATACCAAAATAGTCCACCAGGGGGCACTTCACATGCGCTGGACAGTGAAATGTAAGGATATCTTAGTGAACCCGTCATCAGTTTCTACCAGACCAATACGTATTTAGCCCAAATGCCTAAACACACGGGTACAGCACGAACACGGAGTGCACTTAGCTTATTTTCCACATGCAGTGGGGAGGGGCGGGGCTCACCACCTGCTCCGCATACAGATGAAAACGCACGTGGGAGGCAGAGCGGCCGCGAGTAAAAAGGTCCGAGCGGTGTCTGTATTTTTCTAAAGTAGATGCAGACAGTTTTTAATGTAACATAACATGTTTTTTGACGGTGGTAACAGCAGTAGCCTGTCCAAACACCGAGATAAAATACACCTGATTCTAGCGGACAGGTGTGCAGCGTCTGACCGTCCAAATGAGACGTCTAGGGGGCGGCGTTATTGATCCAACAGGTGTATATGCTAGCAGTACTCACGTGAAGTATGAGACTGAAGTGTTGATTATCAAGGATAAGTTCAGGAAATGTTAATAAAAGGAGGAGGAATGAATATGGATACCAGCAACTGTAAAAAAAACCAACGATATTATAATATTAACAGAATAAAAGTTGAAAGTTGATATTGTACCTCAATAATATTAAAATTATCTGACATAAAGAATGAAAATGCAGCATTGCAAAGACATGTTAGCATTCATTGCTAATTTTGTTTTAATTTTTCATAGAGCGTTTAATAACATTGTGTTTAAATTGATCTAAAAGAAGGTCTTGAAGAAAATAAAAAGATACATTTGATTAAAAAATACTTGAATATCATAGATTACCAAGGTAATATCATAATTATCACAATGTTTGCAATATCGAGATACTACCGGTATCGTGAGTCATGTATCGTGGATCGCATCATATCGTGAGTTACCCCGAGATTCCCAGCACTACTCCTGAGGAGGCGCTCCACTGTACTCTGCTGTGCATCTCAGAGTAGAGTTTTTGTGATCAACCCGAGGAGTCACGTGACTGAAAACAAATCTGCAAAAATGCAAAACCATGAACAAAAGACGCAAATACGCGGGGCAACACTGTACGTACGTTTGCTTCTTCTCTTTCAAACAATCTATCATTTGATGTCCAGTTACCCTGTTTGACAAGTCTTTGTGAACCTCTGGCGATTGCCTGTATTGCACATGCATTATTCTTATGACTGCTTGAAATAAACAATCTATCTGCTGTTTGATGTACTGAAGTTTGAAGATATTTCTTATAGTTTTAGTACAGATCTGAGAACATGTAAAATGAGGACACACATAACCTGACTTTTGTATAAACTGCAAAGGAAGAAAAAACTTCCTGCAGAAAAACATGAAGCAGTTCCAACAGGATACAGACATAATGTCATCAGAGGAACAATGTTTTATTGCTGCTCTCATTACATACATTAAATGTGGTCATATTCTGGGTGAGGATTCAGTTAAACGGTGAAACGTTTGCAGGTTAGAGGATTTATCGACTTGAAGGTAACAGCTGATGGAGGCGAGGGAGGAAGGAAAGCTTATTGGTCGTTCTGGAGTTGTAGTCATGAGTTTGAGAGGTTTGTTAAAAATGTTCTTTGATTAAATTGTTCCACCAGAAGTTTTTGCATTAGGGTGGCCACGATTAGTCGACTAATCTAGCTGAAGCCTGATATACGGAGCAGCAGCTAACACAAGGCTAACTAGCAGCAAGATGCCTTCCCTTTCCACAAAGGATTACCAAGAC
>NC_050520.1:1063685-1098733 GCF_002922805.2 Oryzias melastigma
TTGGTAGCAAATAAAAGAGCTGGTCCATTTGAATTGGTGGTTGCTCTGACTTTTCATAAGCCAAAGAAGAAGTTCCTTTGTAAAAAGTGTATGTATGACGTCACAGCCTCTGTATACTCATCCAGACTGTTGTTAGCAGTCCTGAAAATGTCCCAGTCAGTACAGTCCAGACACGCCTTAAGAACCTCCACTGCTTCACTTGTCCACTTCTTTGAAGTCCTCACTACAGGTTTGCAAAGCTTTAGCTTCTGCCTATAGACAGGAATCAGGTGGAGAATGACGTGATCAGAGTGTCCCAATGCAGCGCGGGGGACGGCGTGATGAGCATCCCTGATTGTGGTGTAGCAGTGATCCAGAATGTTCTCCTCTCTGGTTGGGCATCTGACAAGCTGTCTGTATCTCGGGAGTTCATGAGAGAGATTGCCTTTGTTAAAGTCTCCAAGGACAATGACTAAGGAATCCGGATTTGTCCGCTCCACACTTTGTATCTGGTCTGCAAGCTGAAGCTGAGCAGCCTGCACGTCGGGCTGCGGCGGGATGTAAACGCCGACCAGAATGAATGAAGCAAACTCCCGGGGTGAATAAAGCGGCTTACAGTTGATGATAACAGATTCCAGATCAGGAGAACAGTACTGGTTGATCACCGTTACGTCGTTACACCAACCGATGTTGACATAAAAACAGATTCCTCCACCTTTGGTTTTGCCAGAAAGTCCCAAGTCTCTGTCTGCGCGGTAGAGTTGGAAGCCTGCCAGCTGCAGCGTGGAGTCCGGTATTAATGTGCTCAGCCACGTCTCCGTGAAACACAAAACAGCAGATGAAGAGAAGTCCCTGTTTCTTCCCAACAGCAGATGCAGTTCTTCCATTTTGTTGGGCAATGAGCGCACGTTAGAGAGAAATATTCCCTGTAGCTGTGTGCGTAATCCGCGCTGGCGAAGGCGGACCAGCGCGCCGGCTCGTTTTCCTCTTTTGCGACGTTTCACTCCGTAGGCTAGGAACGCCTTTGATCAGGATATCCTGTATTTCCAGAGGTGGGAGCAAAAAGTTTGGAAATAAATCCGCCAGAGTTGTTGCCCTGATGTTCACGAGCTCCACCTTGGTTAAAGCACCGGGTGCCATCACAAAAAATTGTATAAAAAAAACACAAAACAAAACAAAGCAGTGCGCACCAACACACTGAGGCAGCCATCCGCGGCGCCAACGGTTAACCGATTAATTTGGAGATTAGCTCATACTTAAGCAATTAAAGTCAATTGCGTCGGCAATTTCAGCAAACAGCTTTAGCATCTTCAGCGACTACTTTCAGCCAAATGCATTCACACTAGCATTATCACAGGTAGTGCAACTGTTCTAGTTTAATCTTGTTTTAATCCCAGAAACTAATGATTTCGAATGATTGAGGCTGCATGATTCATTAAACGTTTAATAAACTATCACCTTTGTTGACTTTATTTTTAGTTAGTTTAAAGCTAATGATGGTTAAGTTTTGTGTTTTAAATCCACTTTGCACATGACCTGATTAATCGACTATTAAAATAATCATTTGTGGCAGCACTATTTTGCATGGAGCCTCATTTGTTTCGTATCAATAGTGTGTTTGTTTCTTACATGTTGTGACTGAGTTTAAGTATTTTTTTATAAGGTGATCTTTACCTACAGTTCATATAGTTTCTGTTCAGAAGCAACGTTCTTAAATGAGAGAAATGCATTATAACAGGTGTAAGTAAATGTATTGTTTAACGCTAGGTCCACGCTGGACACTGAAGCGGAGCAGAGTGCACACAGAATCTTGTAGTTCACACCAGATGGGTGTGTGTGATATATAATTATGTATATATCCCGTTTGCCAACTTTTTTTTTGTCCATTTTCTATTTTATTTTTTCCCTCATGTTTACTACATGTTCATTTTAGTATATTTACATATTTTCCAGGACGGTCGACAGATTTAATTGTTTTTGCCATCATGGAAAAGCTAATAACCTGAACATATGACCCCATGTTTCTGCTAAGAAGAAGCAAGTAGTTAGTAGACCTACACTTCTTTAATTTATCTGTTGAGACACACAGAGGGAGGTTGTTTGTGTTGTGATTATTTGCTTTGCCAATAAAATCTGTTCATTCTGGAGGTAGAGTTGAACAAACAAGACGTCTTCAGGTCAACAGAGACATTAAAACTTACATAGTTTATCATCTATGTGAACCTCAGACATCAATTTATAAAAGTAACTAATCTAAATTAAATAAATGCTAATTAAGTAATCCTTACTTTAAAGAATTGATATTTTATTTTTCTACACTTAAATTTTTGTTTTGTGTTTTACCCTCTTTATTCTCAGTAGTCTTGCACTGCTGGGTTTTGTTATTTTAGTTTAAGGTTGGATCCTTGGTAGTCTTTGTTTGCAGGCTTTGTTAATTTGTTTTCTTGAGGTAGTTTTGGTTAGAGGGACCTGCTGACTCTAACTGTCAACATGACTGGATCAGCAGTCTCCATGACTCAAAGATCCACATCCGCAGGATGCAGGCAAGGCAAGTTTATCTGTATAGCACATTTCATGTACAGAGACAATTCAAAGTGCTTTACATAAAGCATTAAAAGAAACAAAAGAAATAGTAAAAATGTGATCATTAAAATAAGATTAAAAGAAAGTAAAAAGATTTTAATTTAAAACAAGCATAGATAAACAGTCAGACGTAAACTTTTGAATACATATTAATCAAACTGAGAACAGGTGAGTCTTTAACCTGGATTTAAATACACTGAGTGTTTCAGCAGATCTAAGGTTTTCTGGAAGTCTGTTCCAGATCTGTGGAGCATAGAAGCTGAATGCAGCTTCTCCATGTTTAGTTCTGACTCTAGGAACTGATAAAAGACCGGATCCAGATGACCGGAGAGGTCTGGCTGGTACATACTGGGTCAGGAGGTCAGTCATGTATTTTGGTGCTAAACCATTCAAAGCTTTATAAACCAGTAACAGAACTTTAAAGTCTATCCTCTGACAGACAGGTAACCAGTGTAAAGACCTCAGAACTGGACTGATGTGGTCTACTTTCTTGGTCCTTGTGAGAACCCGAGCAGCAGAGTTCTGAATAAGCTGCAGTTTCCTGATGGATTTTTTTGGTAGTCCTGTAAAAACACTGTTACAGTAATCAAGTCGACTAAAGATGAAAGCATGCACTAGTTTCTCCAGGTCCTGCTTAGACATCAGATCTTTAATCCTGGAGATATTTTTGAGATGATAATAGGCTGATTTAGTGACTGCCTTAATGTGTTTATCAAAATTTAAGTCTGTGTCTATCACTACACCCAAGTTTCTGGCCTGGTTGGTAGTTTTTAGTTGAATAGATTGAAGCTCTGTAGTGACGTCCAACCTTTTTTCTTTAGCCCCAAAGACAATAACCTCAGTTTTGTTTTTGTTTAATTGAAGTAAGTTGTGACACATCCAGTCATTAATGTCCTCAATGCATTTACCAAGAGCCTGTACAGGGCCTCGGTCTCCTGGTGTCAGTCTAATATATATCTCTGTGTCATCTGCATAGCTATGGTAACTAATGTTGTTGTTCTTTATAACCTGGGCCAGTGGGAGCATGTAGATGTTAAATAGAAGTGGTCCCAGGATGGAGCCTTGGGGCACTCCACATGTAATTTCTATTGGCTCAGAGGTGAAGTTACCAATTGACACAAAATATTTCCTGTTTTCTAAGTACGTTTTGAACCAGTTTAGTACTGGCCCAGTGAGACCCACCCAGTTTTCCAGTCGTCTGAGTAGTATTGCGTGGTCGACTGTATCAAACGCAGCACTGAGATCCAGTAAAACTAGCACTGACATATTTCCACTGTCTGTATTCAAACGTATGTCATTAGTCACTTTGGTCAGAGCCGTTTCAGTGCTGTGGTTCTGTCTGAAGCCGGACTGGAAGACATCATAGCAGTTGTTATTTATTAGGAATTCATTTAACTGATGGAAAACAGCTTTTTCAATGATCTTACTTAAAAATGGCAGGTTTGATATCGGTCTGTAGTTGTTCATTTGAGTTTTGTCTAGACTGTCCTTTTTTAGGAGAGGTTTGATTACAGCTGTTTTCAGTGGTTCTGGGAAAACACCAGATGTTAATGACAAGTTGACAATCTGGAGCAGGGCTGGTTCCAGGATCTTTGAAACTTTTTTGAAAAAGCTTGTGGGTAGAATATCCAGACAGCAGGAGGAGGAGTTCAGTTGACATAGAATGTAATGCTATTTTAGACCATCATTGAGTTTTGGTCATATTTAGTGGAATAGTCTTTAATTTGAAACTGAAAAACTCTTAGTTTGTGGTCCTTTTCTGCAGGTCATAAAGTAAACAGCAGGTGGCAGCAGTGAGCAGCAGACCTGTCCCTGCAGCTTTACATGCACCAAACATGCATCTCTGTGCAGCTGCTCTCAGGAAATCCCCTCTATGAATTCTGGTTTGGTCTTTGATTATTCTGCGATTTAAAGATGAAAGTTGGAACAGTTTTTGTTGCTAAAACTAGACTTCATGAGAGTTCTTCACAAGTTTTTTCTAAGCTTCAACCAACACAAGCCTCGACTTTAGAAATCTCCAACACCGTATCTATTTATATCTATTAATAGTAAGAAAACTGCAATAAATCTGAGGAATAGCTCTGAATAAATCTTAATAAGAACTATTTGTTTATTTTATTAATCTATTCGTAGAAAAAACAAATAGAGCAGACCAAACCTGTTAACCTGTTCCAGCTGACACAAGTTTGTCTTCACACTAAGTTATAATGAGAACATAAAAACAAAACTCTTTTTATTGACTTGATGAAACTAAGAAAAACATCAGAAGCAGGTAAGCTCAGCTGACAGGAGTATTAATAAACTCCCCTCACACTGTGTGGGTGGTACCTGACCCCAAGCTCGGGTCCTCAACCACAGAGTTTTTCAACTTGTTTGAGCCAAGCTACACTTTTTCCTGACAAAAATTCTGCGGTACACCAGCATCCAAATATGTAAACAGGAGAAACTCTACAGTCTGTATTGAGGATCAGTCGCTCCACAATCTCGCCACGATTTTTGCAATAATTCAGGCGGAAAAGCTGGAAGTTGTGACTGTTTTTCCAAAATGTTGTCTTAAAACTGTAATAGTTTTCAACAATATTTTCAACTAAATTAGTAAAATTGTTGGTGGTGGGGGGGGTTGTCTTTTTTTTGTATTTTAAACCGTCATCATTCCCTTAACCGAGAGAAAATATCAGAGCCTTTAAAACCAAAGTAGCGGAGTAACGAGGGTTTCTGCAGTCCAGTAATTTATTACCGAAATTTCAACTGTAATTCGTTACGTTCCTCCGTGACTGACAAATGTAACTAAATTACAGTAATTCATTACTTTGTAATCAGTACCCCCAACACTATCTATCTATCCATCTTGCTCCTGCGTTAGGGCTGGTGTCCCGCCCTGGTGCGTTGAGCTGATCAGATGAGTCAGGTGTCTCCAATACTGGCGGTCTTGTGCCAGCAGATCTGCATCCTTTGCAGTAATGCCATGTTGACGAAGGTCGTCTGAAATTATCTCAAGCCACCGAGTGCGGGGCTTTCCTCGTGGTCGTCTCCTGCCTGCAGCCTTTGGGTCAAACTTCAAAATGATTTGTTGGGTCTTCAGAGGGAAGGCGAAGAACATGGCCAAACCAGCGGACGCGGCGCAGTGCTGCCAGGGTGGAGGCTCTGGGCTGGTTTGTGAGGCTCTGAGCGATTCGTTGGAGATTCGCTGGGGTCACCTGATGTTCTCGATGGTTCTACGAGCCCTGCTATCAAAGCCACCTATTCTTGAGGCTAGGGTCTTATTTAAGGGCCATGTTTCGGAGCCATATAAGAGAATGGAGAGTACGGTGGAGTTGTAGATCCGAAGCTTTGTCTTGCGTGAGATGGATTTGTGCCGCCAAAGTGGTTTCCGGAGAGACTGCAAAGCAGAGGCTGCCAGGGCTCTCCTGCGGAGAATCTCTGGTTTAAGATCTCCATTATCTGCCACATTGGACCTTAGATAAACAAAGTTCTTCACGGGCTCTAATGTCTCATTCCCAAGCAGAATAGGGGGTGGATCTGGTCCCTCACCAATCATGCCGCTTAGCTCAGCCGCTCCTGGTGAATGCAGCGACAGTTCATCTGACTTCTGTCAACAACCTTAACTGCTCATGCCCCCTCATAAACTAAGTCTCGCGGACCAAATCCCGCAATAATCTCATGAGATCTCGCGATGACTACACTAACACTCGCGATAACCAGGGCAGTAGCCCAGCAAATCATCAAATCAAATCAAATCAAACTTTATTTGTATAGCACTTTTTAAAAAAATGAATTTCACTCAAAGTGCTTAACATAAAAAAAAAAAAAATAACATTTTAAAAACAAAAGATAATACCCACAAGCCCCACCCTTCCACACACACGCACAAAAACAAACACACATCGACATATCGCCACACCATGAAAGAAAAAAATAAATAAATGAATGAATAAATAAATACTAAAAGGATGTAAAGCATAAATCGAGAAATCTGGCTTGGTACTGCAGTGAGGAAACAATATTTTTGGGACTTGTCCACACCAGTGACCCCCCCAATCAAGTTCACAGAGTAGGCCTACGCTACCACAGGACCCCCCAGATCCAAGCAAAGAGTCAGACCCGGGAGATCCCGCTGCAGCGACCCTGTTCACTGAGAGAGGTCAATCACTGATGTGGAGGTTCCCTCAGAGGAAGACACTGGAGTTAAAAATGTAAAAGGAGTAAAATAGATTAAAATGAATAAATAAATAAAATAAAAGTAAAAAAAAAAAACATAAAAACATAAAAAGACAAGGACATATATATAAATATATATATATATATACACATACATAAAATAAAATAAAATAAAAAAAATAGACTGACATAATTCAGTAAAAATAAATAAATATTGATTAAGTAAAAGTAGAGGATAAAAGAAAATATCAAATCAACTAAAAGCCAGGTTAAAAAGGTAGGTCTTGAGCCTCCCTTTAAAAACACAAACAGTCTCTGCGGCCCTCAGGCTCTCTGGGAGGCTGTTCCACAGGCGAGGTCCATAATAACTGAATGAGGCCTCGCCGTATGTTTTAGTTCTAACTTTTGGTACAACCAAATGTTCATGTCAGGGTTACACATGCATGAACTTGGTCTTGGTCCAGTTCACATGGAGACCAAGCTTTTCTGCCTCTTCACTGTAAACACTAAGAGCGTCCCTCAGCTGACTGTAAGTCGAACTGAGAAAGATGGTGTCGTACGCCAAGTCAGTCAGTTGGTAGCTGCCGAGGGACACTCCAGGTATTCGCTCACAGACCCTGCACATCAGGTGGTCGATTATGCAGTTGAGCAGCTACACAGCCCTGATGAACACTGCTGGAGATGGAGAACCAGTCAGAGTCTCGACCGCTGACATGGACACAGCTCTGAGCATTGCTGTAGAGCAGCTTGAAGAGGGTGGTTATCTTTGGAGGTGCGCCAAGGCTTGTAGGATACTCCACAGTGATGAGTGGTGGACTGTATCAAATGCAGCTTTAAGATCTAAGAATGAAATGACGAGATGTTGGTCTCTCCTGAATTCATAGACCATCTCAATGAGCAGACGGAACCCCCAACACTGCTGATATTTCATAAAATAAATAAGCAAATTAGGAAACAAACACATCTTTACTTTTAGAGGAGCGTAAAGTGTTCCAGCCTTTGGTTTTTATGCAAAAGTTAAAGGCGGATAAAAGAAATGTAAAGCTGAACTACAACACAACACCTGAAACAAAGGGTGAGAACTTTGTGAGGTCCAAATCACCAATAGATATTAAGGAATAAAAAACCCACGAACCAGTCCAGTGAGTTAAGTCAAATTATACTTCGCAGCGAAGGGGAAGACGGCAGAGAGACAACCTGTAAGCTCTCAGTCTGCAGCTCCCAAACCCCCGTCTGCTCAGCCTTTTTATTAAGAAAAACAGTTTAAATCAACATGACCATATTTGGGAGAGCATGTAGACTATACCGAATGCTTTGTAACTAGGTGAGGATTGTGTGTGTATGTAGGTTTCAGAGTCTGTGTGTGTGCAAATAAGAGGGACAAGATGTGCAAATCTAAGCTGATAACAAGAATCAAAAAATTGTGTGTGAGTGAGTCGCTGCAGAACCCTCAACTTCAATACTTTCTCCCACAAACTTGAGAGAAACGCTGTGGTGTACTGGTGCTGCTGAGAACGTAATCGGAGCATTTACTGTGATGGAAAACCAAACTCCAATCAATCATCTCATCTGCTGTGGCACTGAAATGCGAAAAAGTTTTTTTTTTTGTCATCTGTGAAACAAACGACAACAAAAAAAGACTGCGAGCAACCCAGCAGATCTCGAGATAGCAACATCCGTCGCTCTAGCTGGCGTGCAAATGTCAAAACTGGTGTCAAGCAGGCCGAGGAGAAGAGAGAGATCCAGCGTGTGGAAAGGAAGAGTCGCAAACAGCAAAGGACTCAGTCTGCCACTGTTCCCCAAACGGCTCCTACCAGTCACTACAATTGCAGCAAGTGTGGTAGGAATTGCATCTCCCGCATTGGCCTATTCAGCCACAGCCGACGCTGCAGCTCCACAAATTAATAAAACACAGGAAGGGTGCAGACGCCATTGTCTCTAGAGACAGAAGGATGCCAAGAGAAGAAGGAGCTCCCACTGGGCCAGGTTATAAAGAACAACAACATTAGTTACCATAGCTATGCAGATGACACACAGATATATATTAGACTGACACCAGGAGACCGAGGCCCTGTACAGGCTCTTGGAAAATGAGGACATTAATGACTGGATGTGTCACAACTTACTTCAATTAAACAAAAACAAAACTGAGGTTATTGTCTCTGGCAGTGACGGTTTTACACTGAATTACTTCCTGGGTGCACCTGAATGCAGCAATAGCGAGTTCGAAAATTCCATGCAGCCCCTGAACGCATCTCATGCCGTGGTGAATGTGACAATTAAATCCATTAAATCAGCGCAATAAAGTCAGGATTAAATGTTTGTACCAACTCTAAAATGGATGTTTGTGGTGACCAACAGTGGAGGAGAAGCAGACTCCATCCTGTTGTGTTTGAGCCTCAGAGATGAAGAACAGAGACTCACCTGTCAAAGTCAAAGAGCTTTTCTGCCCGTCAAAAAAAGTTTGGAGCGGGACCGTCCTCATCAAAGTCTTTATTGGAATCAAATAAACACAAAGAGAAAAAGTATTTTATGGTCTTTCATATTCCTAACTATTCAGTGTTTATCAGGGCCTGTTTGGATGCAGTGTTAATTTCGTTGACGAAAAATTTTCGTCATCGTCTTCGTCAACGACATTATTCATCCAACGAAAACGAAACGAAAACGAAACAAAAACTCCCGCCCAGACATGAAAACTTTAACTAAATTGACAGACTTTTTTCGTCAACGAATAAAAACGAAACTAAAATCTTGATCGAAGACGACATCCAATCATAATGACTGCTGGTGGAGGAGGGCGGGAGCAAATGCAGAGCGATCCAATCAGAACACAGAGCCCTGCAGCCCGCCTGAGAAGACGCTAATTCAATGAATTGTGTCTGTGATATAGGTAGAAAATGTCTAATCGAGGTAGAAACAGAAAAGTACATATATGGACACATTTTACGTTGTGTGGAGCGACCATCACAGACAAAAACACAAGAAAACCTGAAGCGACGTTTGCAGACAAGCCAGCCTGAAATCCAGCAAAGGTAAACGTACAAACACGATTATTTCCAGCGTATTGGACTGAATCTGAATTCTCCCCCTAATGTCAGTAATGCGGTTTTGTTTTAGCATGACGTTTGTAAAGTTATAAATCGATGTTGTTGTGTATTTCCGAGCGCTAGCAGCCCCGCTGCTTCTTCAGATCAATCAGTCAACGTTTTAATCTCCAACTCCACCACGTCTTACATGACAACAGCGCCCTCTATTGGCTGGTATTACAGTGGACCACACATGCTGTTCAAGCACATTTAACATGCTCACAGGTGTCCTGGACAGCTTACTCCCTAGTGAATGTTTTTTAATGCATTTTTAAACTTGACTACCTCCTCAATAAAAGTTTTTTTTTTTTTTATGTTCAGACATTTATAATAAGACTGGTGTTACAAATATTTACATGTGACCAGCACAGAATGTGATGGAAATTCATGTTTTGTCCTCATGTAATACGTGCAGCCAGGATCCCGTTGCTGCATTACCGGCACGCATTTTAAGTTTGTCCGAGGCTGGATTTTTTTTTTTTGCTGGCTGCATATATTTAAAATTAAACTTTTAAGTTAAAGTCCCATTAACTGTCACACTCCTAAATGTGTAAATGTGTTCTCCACATTTGACCCATCCCCTGGTGGAGCCGTGAGCTGCAAAGACAGCAGCACTCAGGAAACATTAGCTTGTTTAACCTTAACCATAACCATGATCCTAACCTTAACCCTTTACTCTGGGTCAGTGTGACTAAGAAAAAAGTCTAGCAGTGGCTTCAGGTTTTTTGAAAATTACGTGTGAATAGACACTTTCTTATTGGAAATGGGATGGAATTATGATATATATATATATATATATATATATATATATTTTTAATGTGTTTTAAGTTGTTGAAGCTGAATTCGCAGAAATGACAAGTTTGGAAAGCAAAGGGAAGCAAAATGTTTTTTTTTACAAATTAGTCAAATCTTTGCGTGTTATTCATATGATCATACTTAGTAAATTTAATTAAAACGCTTTATCCTTATTCTATATTTTTGTCGACTATCTATTGTAATTTAATCAACTGAAATATGACTAAAATTTATATGATCAACATGACTAAATTGCGACTAAAACGAAACCCTATTTTAGTCAAAAACTTAGGGTGAGAACTTGAGAGCAACGCTGTGGTGTACTGGTGCTGCTAAGAACGTTATCAGAGCATTTACTGTGATGGAAAACCAAACCTCAATCAGTCATCTCATCTGTTGTTCACCAAAATGCAAAAATGTGTCATTATTTTTTTGTTATCTGTGAAACGTTTCACCCCAATGAAACAAACAACAAAAAAAGACTGCGAGTTTGATGTGTTATCGTGTTTTTTAAAGTAACATGTTTGGTTGCAGCTTCTGCTGTTGATGTGCAGCATGAAACATTCTGGCATGAAAAACCTGAAGGTAAACTTCTGTGTTTGCATTTCAAAGTGTTTGCATTCATTGCTGATGGTTGATGGGTAATCCGATCAGGTTGTTATCAGAAGTCTGTATAACACCAACATGCATCTTTGGTCGATGTCAGCACAGTGTTCCTGCGTTTTTGATCACGATTTATTCTGGAATAATATTCCTGCCTTTTAATTATTCATAATTATGTTAAAAAGTTACAGTTTTAAAGTTTTAAAATTTTCCATTCTACTAGCGTTATGGATTAGTTCTGCATTTACTAAGATTTTTTACGCTGTTTTAGAGTTTGGCTAATATTTCAGCTACATGCTAGCTGTTTTGGCTAATTTTGTTTGTTTTTTTTATTTTATTTTTATTTCAAAGTTTATTTTTTCTTCTCTTCTTATTTTATCAGGATATTTTGGCATTTAGCTAATAATTCAGATTTTTCAGCTATCAACTTCAGCATTCACTCCTGCATCATCACAGGTAATGCTATATATCTAGTTCATAATTATCTTAAAAAGTTTCAAATTTTAAAAATGTAGTTTTCAACAAATATCTATCCTGTTCGGCCCCGACTTAAGGTGTTTTAGATTTCGGCCCCTTGTGTGATTGAGTTTGACCCCCTGATCTAAAGTTTTGATCCTACAATGGGAATAAATGAATAAAATGGAAATATTGATTAAATGAGAAACAGGCTGAGAAATTGGTCTTAATCTTTATCATGTTTGGCCTCAAAAAGGTATGAAGAAGTCTTAAATTTGACTTGAAGAAACTTGTAGGAACTCTGTAAGCAGACATCAGAGTATCTGCTGACACTAAAACTGCTAACTGCTCACACGATGTTCATCTGATGTGTGTTAACACAAACTGTTCAGTCCAAACAGGAGTTTGTCTTCGGTCAGTTTGTTTGGAGTTCACCAAACAGGTAAACTCTGCTCTGCATGGAAACAAGTGAATCCTGGTGCGGTTGTGTGAACGTTTCCCAAAGAGCAGCAGCGAACCAAAGACATAAATGACATTCCTTCAGATCAAAGAAAAGACGATGAATCAGGATAAGCTTAGAAAATGTCCCATCATGCTGTGGTTAGTAGGTGTGAGTACTGGCCTCTAGCTGACTGGGTATAAATACTCTATGTACAGGGTGTACATACAGTATGAGGCACTTTTACATGTTGATGAGTGTTCACTACGACCTGTCACCCGCAGCATGCCCGTTGAAAATAATGAACATTTTATATCTACAGGTTCACAGTGTAGTTACTTGAGTGTGTGGTTCTATGTGATTGTCAAATTCAGTCTCTAAAGCTCCATCACACACCAGTTAAGACAACTGGACACCTTTGAGTATATGTGATAGCTGGACCCCCCCCTTGGCGTTCCTAAAGATGGCTGCTGAAGATAGTAATCACACGATGAAAAAACAAACGAGCTGCAAACATCCAACCATTCAGCATGAAGGATGTGGTCTGACGTGGAGATCAGATAATTACTGGTGTCTGTACATAAATATCTGTCAGACTGAGACCCTCTGAAGCTCTAGTGGGTTGACTGACACCATGCAGGATCTGGGACGGCTTCTGCTTTTCCTCGCTCTGATCTGTGCTGGATCACATGGTAGGAAAATGAATTGATTTGTTATTCTCTGATCAATGGATAAACAGAATCTGATTTTATTCTACAGGTAATAGAATTATCAATGGGAAACGTGCTCCAGAAGGTTCTATGCAGTTCATGGTTTCTGTCCAGAGTGAAAACGGTCATGTGTGTGGAGGCTTTCTCATCAGGGAGGACTTTGTGGTCACCGCTGCTCACTGTGACGTGTGAGGAGTCAAATTTTCTCTAATCATCTCATCAAAGTCTGTTGATCAGCTTCTGACAGGTAAAGACTTGAATAACTTCGTAATCTTCAATCCTTCAGTAATCTGACGCACGTCATTCTGGGAGAACGCAACTGGAAGAACAGCAATGCCAAGAAAATTAAAATAATCAACCAATGCAAGCTCAGCAACTACAAAGACCCTGGATTAGGTTACGACATAATGCTCCTTAAAGTAAGTATACGTTCAGGTAATCCAGAGGGTCTAGTGATATTACATGTTTATGGTTTTTAGCTTCTCTTGTTTCTGTTGGATGACCCATCTGTGGTTTAGATTCTTCAGACTGAATCTCTGAACGCTTTTCAGCGTCTGAGGAGCTCAAACTGAAACGTCTGTGTTTGCAGTTGGCCAGAAGAGCTCCGATAGGCGACAAGATTAAAACCATTCCACTGGCAGAGAGGAACATGAACTTGGAGGACCATCAGGAGTGCTATGTGGCTGGATGGGGGAAAACGGAGAGCAGTGGCGTTCCTGTGGCTGACCTGATGGTGGTGAGTGTGTCCATCATAAATCAGGAGGTCTGTAGGAACAACTGGATCAACCTTCCCGCCAATGTGATCTGTGCTGGTGGATATGAAACCAACAAAGGATTCTGTCAGGTCAGTTTTCTGAATAAAACTCTTTGCAAGTTTTACAGATAAAAGATAGATTGAGTTTTTGATGATGTCTGCTCTTTGTAGGGGGATTCTGGAGGTCCTCTGGTGTGCAACGGGAAAGCTGTCGGCCTCGTCTCTTTTAACAGAAACTACAACTGCAAATACCCAGATGCTCCCAACGTCTACACGGACATCAGAGGATATGATGACTGGATCAAACAAATCCTCATGGAGGGAACGTGCCCCAATGGCCAGGGTTGGATTAGAGAGATCACCCCTCATTTGCGGGGGTCAGGGATCAGAGATCTTCAAAGCCCCTAAATCTGTGAATCCCCCAAATCAGCAAATCCCCCAAATCTGCAAATCCTCAGAATAAGCAAATCTGCGAATTTCCCAAATCCACAAACAACCCAAATATGCAAACACACCTAATCCGTGACCTCCCTGAATCTGAGAATCCCACAGATCTGCGAATCTCACGATTAAGCACGCACTCAGATTCCGCAAAACCCTCTGAATCTACAAACCCCCCTATACACAAACAAACCTTATCCGCGAATCCCACAATTCCGCAAACACCCCGAATCCATGCAAACCCCAGATTTGCAAACACAGAGAAGCCCCTGCCTGTTACGATCCATACTCATCAATACTTCTGATCATGCTTTGAAAACATTTATAAAAAAAAAAAATTTCAAAACAGCAGCATCCTTTACGACCAAGACGAGTCACTCTGTCTCTCATTGCGTTAAAACCAGGAGTGCGCTTCCTCCTTCATCAAACGTTAAACACCTGCTCTGCTCTGGATGATAATTATCCTTCGATTATCTTCTTCAGCATATCAGGATTTTTTTTGTCCTTTTCTTGGTCAGCTGATGCCATTTCTCCATGCAGGGGTATGTAAAGAGGAGGGGGTTGTAACTCTGACCCCCCCTCCGCGCTCCTGAGGAGGCGCTCCGCTGTATTCTGCTGTGCATCTCCGAGTAGAGTTTCTGTGATCAACCCGAGGAGTCACGTGACTGAAAACAAATCTGCAAAAATGTAAAACCGTGAACAAAAAGACCCAAATACGCGGGGAAACACTGTACGTACGTTTGCTTCTTCTCTTTCAAACAATCTATCATTTGATGTCCAGTTACCCTGTTTGACAAGTCTTTGTGAACCTCTGGCGATTGCCTGTATTGCACATGCATTATTCTTATGACTGCTTGAAATAAACAATTTATCTGCTGTTTGATGTACTGAAGTTTGAGAATATTTCTTATAGTTTTAGTACACATCTGAACAATGTTTTATTGCTGCTCTCATTACATACATAAACGTGATCATATTCTGGGGGAGGATTTGGTTAAACGGTGAAACGTTTGCAGATTAGAGGATTTATGGACCTGAAGGTAACAGCTGATCGAGGCGAGGGAGGAACGGAAGATTATTTTATATTTGAGTCAGTGAGACCAAAACTTTATCTTTAACTTCAAGATTTAATTGTGTGAATGCTTTGTAAGCAGAGGAAATAAATGAGAAAGTCTTTACATTTTAAAGTTTTAAGTAGATTAGCAACAAGCCTTTAAACATATTCATGGGCTTTATTTTCATCTTTTATAGTAATTTTCCCCCAAATTTTGAGTTAAGCTAATTTTTTAGCAACATGCTAAAGTTTTTGGCTAATTTGTTATCTACTGAGGTTTTTATACGGTAATTTAGAGTTTAGCTTCTATTTTACCAACATGCTAATGTTTTTGACTAATTTTGTTTACTGAGGAATTTTAGGCTTTGTTAGAGCTTAACTAGTATTGAAGCAATATGATAATTTTTTTGGCTAATTTGGCCTTTACTAAGGTTTTTTGGGCTGATAAATGCACATGTCAGATGACTGTAAAATGATGGTTATCTATTGTCAGAACTGTTTATTATTAGATGAAACGTAAACCACATGTTCTTTTCTTCTGCTGGACTGCAGTTCCTATAGTTTCTGTTCAGAAGCAACGTTCGGAAATGAGAGAAATGCATTATAACAGGTGCAATTAAATTGATTGTTTAACGCTAGGTTCACACTGGACGCGGAAGCGGCGCGAAGCAGAATCCACTCTCTCCTGTATATTTAAATGTATCAGCTTACACATTTTTTTGGACGGTCAGCAGGCGCTTCTGCTTGAGATTTTGTTGTTTTTACCATCATGGATAAGTTAATAAGCTAAACATATGAGCCCATGTTTCTGCTAAGAAGAACCAAAAAGTTAGTAGACCTACACTTCTTTAATGTATCTGTTGTTGAGACACACAGAGAGAAGTGTGTGTGATGATTGTGCGTTTATTTTCATCTCTACAGTCTTAGATACAAAAACATGATCACATTTGTCGATTGAAGTGTTTTATTGTAAAAAAATTGTTATATTTTGAAAATAAACTGGATTTTCTCATGTAACTTGATGTAACTTCCTGCCAGAATTGACGCTCGTGCACAAAATAGACCAGACGCCAAAACAGTCAAACAATCCGCTGCACGGCGCCAGTGTCCCGCGGAGGACCGCGGAGTTCCGCGCCTGGTGTGAATTACACCAAAGGTTAACAAGGGCGCTGAATGGAAGCAGCCTTCGTTCCACGGTGCTTCCACGTCCAGTGTGAACCATGTCAAAATTTAAATTAATCAAATTAAGACCAATCTTAATTCTTGTGTATATTTAAAAGTTATATGTCATAAATAAATGGCCAAATGGCAGCAAAAAAAGTTTTTTTTTTTATGAACGACTTGTGAGACTTTGCGGCTCTAGCTCGGTTTTTGTCTGGAATAAATGGTTCTTTTTGACTTCTGGTTTAGCTGTTGTATCCAAAAACATTCATAGTACACATACACACTTTTAATACATATACAAATTGCATATGGTGAGAAATATTTACAATTAATCAATTTCAGACTTTAAAAATCAATAAACTCCAGGTTGGCTTCTTAAAAGTGAATATATATATATATATATATATATATATATATATATATATATAATAGAAGAGCCAGTTTTTTGAACAGCTCTTCGAAATGATCTGATCCAAAACTCTCTTAAAGAGTCATAAATCATACATATCTGTGGTTGGCGAGAACGCTTCTGCATGTGAGGAGGCTGGACGTTGGGTTTTGGGTGGACAAAGTTGAGTAAGTACCAGGTAAAAAGGCTGGAAAAAGAAGCTTGATGTACTCATTTGATAATTATTCACAAGTTAATATTTTGTTAGTGAGGATCAACCATATTAGACCATTTTGTATTTTGATGGTGCTTTTGTCTAGCTTAGGTTTTTTTTTAAATCTCCACTGATTATTTTTTTAAATGAAAAAGTGAATTTCTTATTTAAGACTCAGTATTTCTGTGAATAAATGAAACAAACTAAATTATTCAGAGAGCTCAGTTCTTCCCAAACTGTACATGTCAGTTTTCATGTTATTTTGTCACAAAGTTGATAGTGAAAAATATAGTGAACCTGCTAAAATAATACTAAAAGTATCATTAAAAGTATTATTATTATAATGCATCAAAAAAAGGTTTCCTCTGTGTTACGGGCTCAGTAAAAATTATTTTCATGGGGTCCAAAATTCATGGCGGCGCCCCGCGAGGAACAGCAGGACGAGCTGAAAAGTGTCAGAGATTTTTAAGGCACTGCTAGCAAAGCTCATGCAGAAGCAGGACGATTGTTTGACATCTGCATGGTTACTACACTGTGGTGTGCACGCTTAGCTGCACAGTCAGGAAGTGAAAAGTGGTTTCCTGTCAGGAAGTGTGTCAGTGAGTGGAGACAACCATCTTAGAGTGAAGCTGATGAAGAGTGTCTGTACTGAAATGATTGTACTGCTGTACTTTGGTGTGAATAAAATCATTTAACAAATATTGCTTTGAGCCTTATTTAAATTATTCATGAATCATCTTTTTAACTGTGTGCGGTCTCATTGAAGATCCTTTTATTCCCTTTCCTTCTCGCTGCAGAATGTTAGAAATGAGAACATCAGACAGAGTGTAGTTTGTGTGGACATGTGGACACTTGTGTATCTCGTGCACACTCCTGCGGTGTGTATGGTATTTGCATGCGGTCAGTGAGGATCCAGTACTCACACCTAACTAACGACTAGTGTGGTGTTAGGACACGACAGCATCACCGTACATAGAGATGTAATGATAAATCAGTTTATCCAAACAGATACAGATACCATTATAAAGCTATACCAGCTCAGTGGCCTTGTGGTAGAGTGTCCGCCCTGAGATTGGAAGGTTGTGAGATCAACTCCCGGTTAAGTCAGACCAAAGACTCTAAAGATGGGACCCAGTTCATCTCTGCTGGACACTCAGCATTAAGGGCTGGATTTGGGGGTTAAACCACCAAATGGTTCCCGTGCGCGGCTGTGTCAGCAGCTGACCACTCCCCCAGGGAGGGGTGAAATGAGGAGAACAAATTTCAAAGACCTGGTCATGTGACAAATAATGGGACTTTAAAATCATTTTAAAGTGAAACAAATCCACAATAATCGATCTTGGAAAATGGAATTTGGACCGAGACACGGTCAGCTCATCTTCCTATGAGGTAAAAACGACCATCACAGCAGACAACACACTGATGCATCAGCCATCATTACAGCTCAATGTGTGGAAACACTTAATTCAGCAGTCATGTGACCTGCATGTCATGGACTTCCATTAACCTGAATACTTAACGATACACTTACGTTCCTACGAGTTTCTTCAAGTTAAATTTAAGACTTTTTAAGACATTTTTAAGACCATACATCTAAAAAATTAATACGAATTTCCAGACCGAAACGAACAAGACTGTAGAAACACGTCGGTCAGGTTTTACAGTGAAAGTCTCATCAGATCAGATTCCTGGTTGATTCTAAAGTTCAACATTGAACAAAAAAACTGGAAGAATCTGTGGCTTCATCTTCTGGTCTTCATACTTTAGACAAGGTTAAACTTTATCTTCAGGAGCTGCAGAGTTCTTCTCTGAAACTCTCCTGGATTCTGTTTTTGATCCATGAAGGTGATTTCACTGATCAACCTGAACAGAAACTCTCCTAACACCTTTCATGGACACTTTGAATAAGGCAGTAATGAAATCTGGATTCAGACGTTTAAGAAACTGAAGAGCAAAGAAACAGAATCAATGATGAGAATTTACTTTTAATCTATTATTTATACAAGCATGGTGGTCACATTTTTAGATCATTGGAGGTTCATTCTCACTTATATGAAAAAATACAAAGAATTCATTAGTTCAGTTTTATATAAACAAACATTTAAAAAGGTGAAATAGGAGACTAAAAGGATGTGAATTGTTGAACAGAAATGTTTCATTCTAGAAGAATAAATGGAAAACGTGATGAACTTTGATTAAGTTAAAGTCTAAATGAAGATTCTTGAAAAGAAAATGTTCCCCCTCTCAGGGATCAGCTCCTCATCAGCTGATCATCATCTGTTCATCAGCTGTTCATCAGCTGACCATCAGGTGCTCATCCTCTTTTCTTCAACTGATCATCATCTGTTCATCAGATGTTTGTCGACTGTTCATCAGATGTTTATCGACTGTTCATCAGCTCCTCGTCATCTGTTCATTGGCTGTTCACCGGCTGTTCATTTTCTGGTCATCGACTGTTCGTCAGCTGTTCATCCTCTTTTCTTCAACTGATCATCAGCTGTTCATCAGAGAAACATAAATGTGGAAGAAACGCTGATCGTCTGGATTGATCAGGTGGACTTTGTGATGACAGAAACAGAAGATCTCCGTTATTGTCCTCACAAAAGTCTCATCTCAGTCAATGGGACAGATTTGGAGTTGGGATGTTTTTGGATCTCTGGATTTTCCAGCGCAGAAATAGGGGAGAAGTTTCTGGGTGAACGTATGTCTGTGAGTGTAGATGTTCGTCATGTCTGCAGAGTTGGAGAAGGTCACCTCCCCGCCGTCGTAGTCCAGCTGGACTCTGATCTTCTGCAGACTCGTGGTCACAGCCAGAAACTCTCCGTCACCGTTTGTGTATTTTCCATCCCGGTGAACCAAACACCAGATTCCATATTTTGGAGAAGCGGAACACTCCTCCTTCCTGTTGACGGACTCGTTGGCCACTCCGATGTTCCAGTGAGGATGATCTCCCACCTCCACCTCCCAGCTGTGTCTCCCGGAGCTGAAGCCCTCAGAGCCGAACACGTTACTGTATTTCAGGTTTCTCTCCGGATTGTCTGGAGGATGCTGGGAAGTTTCTCCATTCCTGACGGAGGTCAGATCCTCAGACAGAAGAAGCCATCTGTTTGCAGTGTTTGGGTCCAGGAGGACCGGGTGGAAGTGGACCTTCTCCCTCATCTTCTCCCAGACTCTGAAGGACAGGTTGCCCACATGTTTGGCCACATCTATCAGAGCTCCTGAGAGCAGCTGAGGTTCTGTCAGCGAGCTCTGGGTTCTGGCTCGGTTCTGGACACCTTTATAAG
Source organism: Oryzias melastigma (assembly GCF_002922805.2). Lineage (NCBI taxonomy): Eukaryota > Metazoa > Chordata > Actinopteri > Beloniformes > Adrianichthyidae > Oryzias > Oryzias melastigma. Next base: position 1,083,794 of record NC_050520.1, read on the forward strand.
TGCAGAGGAACGCCTCTTCGTTTTTCTGCAGCTCTGCTTCAACAGCAGCAATGCTTTCTGACAGAGAGGACATCTGCTCCTGGATCTTCTTCATCGCTCTGCCCACAGTCTTCCTCTTCTGCTCCTCTTCCTCCCTCAGAGCGGACACTCTGGACTCCTCCTCCTCCTTCAGGAACTGGTGGAGCTTGTTGAACTCTGCTCGGATCTGTCTCTCCGCGGACAGCTGCTGCTTCTCAAAGTGTTGAATCACAAGTTTAAACTTCTCCTCCACTCGTCTGCATTCGTTCTTCTTGTCAGTGAGAGACTTAATGTCTGATTTCAGCTCCTCCTTCAGGTCTCTGACGGCTTCTTCTACAGAAACCACTTTGTGACTCTGGTGCTGAGAGAACTCGCAGACGGGACACACAGGTCTCTGCTCGTCTTTACAGAACAGCTTAACTTCTCCTGGATGTTTCTCACAGACCTCCATGACCTGTTCTTCTGTCTCTGATGGTCCAGGTTTTGGTCTTCCAGCAAACGAGTCGGCCAGTTCCTTCAGGCTGAAGTTCAGCCGCGTGTTCTTTTTAGAGGATTTCTTTCTACAGATGGGACACTTTTTGCTTTGCGCTTGTTTCCAGAGCTCCTGCAGGCAGCTGGAGCAGAAGTTGTGGTTGCACTTCAGAGTCACAGGATCTTTGAAAGTCTCTGAACAAACGTGACAGCTCAGGAAAGATTCCAGAAAAGCGTTTCTCTCAGCCATTTCTAACTTTCAGTCTCAAAGCTCACCAGATTCAGGTAGAAACAATCCCACAAATCTGTTTTATTCCAGCAAACGTTTAATCTCCTCTAATGGCGTCTGGGTTCAGTTCATCAGTCGGTGTTTTCAGTTTCATCAGGTGTCATTTCCTCTCAGAGGAAACCTGCAGTTAACTTTATTTCCAGTGGGGGGCGCTGTCTGATCAGCTTTTAGAGTCCTTTCATCTTTAAGCAGCAGTTGATGCAGTCATGATGACAGAACAGTGGACGTTTGAAGCTGGTTGTATTTCAGGTTTAAATAAAGCTTTTCAGGGAATGAAATGATTCCAGTTTTTGGTCTGAGAAGAGCAGATGTTACAGGTCCTGAGTGCAGCGACCACAATAACAGAAAGAATCGGGTTTCGTTCTCCAAAGCACTTCTACTAAATTACACTTCTCATTCAGTTCATTCTGTTTTTAATATACAATTTCACAATAAAAGTCTCAACTAAATATCTGATTAATACATCAGATTGATAGTAAATCGTTTTCTCTCTTCTATTTTCCCTCTTAAATTCCATTAAATTTTACTTTCAAAAGAAACTTCAATAACCACTAAAGTTAAATCCACTTTACTGCTTTTTACTATTATTTACCCTTTTTAGTTTATAAATGCTGGACATCGAACGTTTAGAAATAAACTTTTACAAAATAAAACAAAAGAACATATAATCTATATATAACCAGCTCAGTGGCCTTGTGGTAGAGTGTCCACCCTGAGACTGAAGGTTGTGAGTTCAAATTCCGGCTGAGTAACACCAAAGACTCTAAAAATGCCTCCCCGCTTGACACTCAGCATTAAGCGGTTGGATTGGAGGTTAAACTTTAAATCAATAAATCTTGTAAAACTGCTACAAGAACTATTCATGTCAGTTTTGTTTTTAGACATGTTTAAAGTTAAGTCAGGAGTCTCACAAAATCATCAAAATACGTTAGGAGCCATACATGCAGCCAGTCTACACGGTCGCCATGACAACACCGGCTCATTTCAGCACCACTACACCAGATCCCCAAAATAAGAGCGCTGTTCCATGCTTACACTTCTATTCCTTCTGCTACTTTTTGTTGGGATAATTTTGTAGAACACATTGAAAAATGTGGACAGTACCACATAAATTCTATTTAAAAAGTCAAAGAGATTTCATTTAGGTTACTACACACGTTTTACCCCACCAAACATCATTTGCCTAAATTTATATATGATTTAATTACAAGCTGTATCTTCTGTCAGAAGGAACCTGAAACCACTTCTCATTTGTTTTGGTCGTGAGAATTTACATAAGTTTTGGAAAGACATCCACAGATTCATCACTGACTCGATATTTAATGGTTTAAACTGTATTACAGAGATGTAATTTTTGGTTTCCATAACTTTAGGTTCAAAGATCATGAAGTTTGTTTTTTTATTAACATGTTTTTATTTATGGCCAAGTTTCACATCCATAAAAGTAAAGTAATGAACTAAAAGCCAGAATTTTTGGTTCTTAAAATAGAACTTCAACAATATTTAAAAACTATCTCAGGTTACAAGAATACAAAGTCCCAAAAAAGACAAGACATATGTAAATCTCTGGAATTAATAACATGAGGAAATCATGTTTTTTTCTTTTCTTTTTTAAATTTACTTTAGTGTCTTGTTTGTAGAGTAGAATAGAATAGAATAGAAATAGAAAATACTTTATTAATCCCTTTGGAGGTCCTCAGGGAAATTCAAGAAGGAAATTCAATTGTTTACTGTTCTGTATTTTTTTATTTCTTGACTCGCCATTAAATGTTTATACTTGTATGAGCATGAATTCTAATGTGTTGATTGCACTGTACTTAATTAGGTACTCAATTAAAAAAAAAAAAAAATCCCGCCATGGTTTTATCTCGCTACATCACCCGTTACTTCCGGTTCGGCTTTTCCCGCCATTCTCGCCGAAAAGGGGTTAAACTTTCCCAATTTATATCAGAAAATACAAAACAAACAACACTGCTAATCTGCTGAAAAATAAACCAAAGTTTAGGATTGTCATATGTGAGGTTTTAAACCGAACACTAACCTGTAAATAAGATCAGGAACGTCACGAGCACTCACTTCGTTCTCCACGCGCTTCGAACGGAAACAGGAAGTTGTTCCGTCTGCATCCACCTGGAGGCGCTGCAGGAGTGTCGAAGGTTCCGCTTTCCAGACTCGTAATGCTATTTCTTTTTTCCCTCTTTTTCACAGGCTACATTTAATAAATGTATTAAAATATTTCAAGTACAGCAAATTAACGGATTCCAAAATAAAATTTAAATGTGGAATCACATCACTTTTAGTGATTTCCTGTTTCTTTTGGTTTCTGTTTTTTTTTTTTACCTGATTCTTTTCATCATAGGTCAGCTGGGACTTCCTCTGCTTATCTCATTTCCAATGCATGCAAGACAAGAATGATGGTGAGAGACCAGGTTTGTTTATTTTGAAGAGTTCTACAAAGACGTCTCGTCTTCATGTCTGGATCCAGGAGATCATTCCGAGATTCTCCTGGTATCGTCTGACGAGGAAACATTAGATCATATTAGAGAATCTTTTTGTTTTTGTCTTGATGGAAAAAAGAAAATATAGTGAAAGATATCATAAGTCACCAGGGAAAATGCAGTGAAAAACAGCATCAAAAACAGATTTTTTTAACACATTTTTAAAGTCGCAAGTAGTTTACAACCATCATGTGTTGTCCTAAGATGAACATAAAAACGTTGTTTTATCGCGTCCAAAACGCTGTTTTACTGTGTCGTGTATGTGATATATTGAATATATGAAAACCTCGTCCAAAGTCGGTATTTTGACAAAGTAGCTGCTGTGACGAGAGGTTTTCCCTGTTTCACTGTATACGTTCGAATCCCGGATATACAAGGAGGAATTTTTGTGTTTGTCATCTTTTGGTGACCTTTAGTGACAGTATGGTTTTTTTGTTGTTTTTATTTTTTTTACAAATATGTGTTTCATTAATAAACTAGTAAAACTATCAAAACTTTTTTTGTTTCTTTTTTGTTGTAATCAAATTATGAAACCAAGATGCTCCCAATGAAACACTTGATTTCTATTAAATAAATGAGAAATAATCCTGATAGATGAACAAATCTTTTGTGATAATCTGATATCTGAGTTTATTCCATTTTGTGCAAGAAATTTGAAAGATTATGAAAAAGTTTGTATAACATTCTTTTCTTGAAAAGCAAAATTCAAATGTTCAAAAGTCGTTTTGCTAAGAAAGAGAAAATAAAATCTTAAGAAAAAGTGAAAGACTTTTTTGAACTGAACTCAGATGCCATTAAATCTGGAAGAAAAACAAGTTTGTGGAACATTTTCTGACAGAAGTTGGTGAGTTCTGAGACTGAACGACTTTGGTTGGAAAGAGTTGAGGGAAATGCTCTTCTGGAACTACGTTTGCTCAGAAACCTTCAACCACACTAGAATAAAATAAAAATAAAATTCAATTTGTTAATGAAAATCTTTCACCGGTGAGTTCTGCAGTCATTTGCTGGAAGAGCAAAATCCGGAACATGAGAGACAGAAAGAGAACGAACAGAAACTGTAAGTGTGTTAGAGTTTTGAGTTCCTCCTCATGTCAGCAGGGGGCGCCAGATACACGAACAAGAAATCAAACAGAAAACTCTCATCAGCATCAACTTTCAGTCCCTTTAGTTACTTCTGATATTCTCGGTGATGTTTTCTGAACTCTAAGAGACTTAATGTTTGAAATGTTCTCTTCTAGTTTCATTTTATTTATATGGCCCAACATCACAGAAACTGTGGTCTTATTGATTTTACAGGAGAAGAAAGTCGGTCATAAAATATAAACAACAGCTGATTGCTAAACAAAACAGACTAAATAAAACTGGGTATCCCTGTCCTTAGATCACACATGTCAAAGTCAAGGGCCGGGGGCCAGATCCGGCCCTCTGGGTAATTCCATTCGGCCCAAAGATTATTTTATTTTATTATTCATAATTATGTTAAAACGTTACAGTTTTAAAGTTATAAAAAATGGCATTCTGCAGCTTTTTGGACTATATTGGGATTTACTAAGATTTTTTTTAGTAATATTCCTAATATTCCTGCTACATGCTAGCTGTTTTGGCTAATTTATGCTTTTTTAAGTTTTTGAGGGTATTTTCAAGTTGATCTACATCTTTTTTAGTTTTTTAGGTTAATTTTTCTAATATTTTAGCTGGCTATCAGTTTCAGAATCTTCAGCTATCAGCATTCACACTAGGATTATCACAGGTAATGCTGTATATCTAGATCATAATTATGGTAAAAAAAATTGCGGTTTTAAAGTTTTAAACATTTAGTTTTAAGGTGTGTTTTGGATTTTGGCCGTTTGTACGATTGAGTTTGACACCCCTACCCTTAGACCCTCCTTCCTGTGGCGTCCCGGACAGGTCGGTTTGTGCTGGTTCTGCCTCTTTCATGGAGATCTTTCTTTCTTTGGAGCAAAGAGCGGAGGGCTTTGTCCTCTGGCCTTCTCACTTTCCCTTCCTTTCAGTAACCAGATCCCGACTCCTTTGTCCCATTGTTGTCCTAATCACTGCTGGACTGGGGTTCAGGAGGATCTTCTTTCTCCGCGGAGGAAGGGCTGACCACGGCAGGACCTTCTCACACAAGCTTTCCTGTTTCTGCTGCCAACAAGAGAAACATCTCCAGAATGTTTCATCATGTCACCTCTAGAGGGCAGCGGAGGACTGTTTATCCACAAACTTTAACCCCCCACTCCGATGTTGTCTCGGACATAGTTTCCGCAGAGTAGCAAGGGTTTGTTAGAAGTTTCGCTCTGAGTTGTGGGCAGGGCTATTAGCATAGAAAACTCCGCCCTCTTTCCCCTCCCCATCGCAGAGAGTTTGGGGCTTGTGGCCCCGCCCAGCGTGTTTTATGTGCCACAAATTTAAAATGTTTGAAATTGTATTTTAGTCGTCACACCGATTTGAATAAAGAAACACTTAGAAATCACATTTGATTATTTTTCAATAATTTCTTTTTTGCATTTTTTTCTCTAAAATTTTCTCTTTTTTTAAATTCCTATTTTTATTTTTGAAAACAAAAAAAAAATGACATATTAATCTAAAAACACTGTAAAACTACATTTTTTAACAATTTAAAACTGTATTTTTTAATATAACTTTGTAAAAAAACTGATTTTTTTCTAAAATTTTTAAAATACTTTTCTCCTTTTTTTTTCTTTTCTTGGAAATGAAAAAAAAAACAATTGACATTTTAATCTTAATTTTTCATTTAAAAAATAACACAAAAAAGTGGATTTTTGACCCTTTAACACCTGACGCTTAAACACAATTTTTTTTTTTTTTTAAGATCAGATTAAACACAAAATCTTTAAAATAATTTTACTTTTCAATAGTCAGTACGATCAACATAATCCCAGTAGATTCTGAAGGAGAAAAGCGGCGTGCACGCCGCTTTTCTCCTTCAGAATCTACTGGGATTATGTTGATCGTGTTAATAATTAATAAATTACAGTAAATCAAAGAACGTAAACGCTGTAGCGGCAGCGTTAAAGGGTTAAAAAACTTAATTTTTCTGCTGTTTTTCAGTCTATTCTCGAATAAATGTGAGTAGAAGGTCCCGTTTCTCCCGTTTCTCCCGTTTCTCCCATTTCTCCCGTTCCTCCCGTTCCTCCTCAGATGAAGGAGCAGCTTCAGGAGTTAACGTCCTCCCGCTGAAGTTGAGAGAGCTCCAGCTCGTGTTTGTTTTCGGTTGTAAAGCTGCGCTCCTGCTGCTCTCCTCAAATGTGCAGGTTGCATGCTTGACCTCCTCCCTTGGGGGGGGGAGATGGGCTGCACATGCTCCCCCAAACCCTCCCAACAATCTGGGACTCATTGTTGTCCCAACATGTTAAACCTGGAAAAGTGAAGGTTTCTGTTTCCTCTGGAGTGAAGGAGAATCCAGGCCGGCGTAGCAAACATGCAAACAGTGTTTATTCTGCAACAGGACGCTTTAAGTTAAACTACAAAGATACTTCACGAATACAAAAGATAGATGATATCCCGCTCACTTACAAAATAACAATAATTTACTGTATAAATTAAACATTTTACTATTTTATTTACAGCTCCACAAACCCCGCCCCCTCAGGTTTAGTTCATGTCATTTTCCATTTGGCAATCTGGGAAAAGCGCCTTTTCTCCTGGGAATTTTCCGGCTGTCGGGAGCAGAAAACGGGAGTTTGCATAATTCAGGAGACAATCCAAACAAGCGCGGATCCCGAGTGTCAGCTCCGGTTAGCCCCGCCTCTGTTCTGGGCGCGCTCAGAGAGCCGCCGCTGTTTGAAGTGCCACGGTGTTGTTTTTACCCCCCGGATGAAGAAGAGCGGGATCAGAGCCGCGTTAAGTGCAGGTAACGTTTGGGGGGGGACAAGCGGCGGTTTGACCGCTCAGAGGAACACCGGCGCCGTCCTCTGAAGCATCCAGGAGACGTTTCAGTGAAACGTAGACTCATAAATATCTGTTCAAACAGAATCTCTGAAACAGTTACACCAGCTTTGGTCCCCTGAGAACGTCATTTTACATGGGGGGGGTCCTCTTCATGTCTGAGATCCTCCTGGGGAGGAGGAGGAGGAGGTCCTTAAGGCACTTGAACGCTGGAGAGGCGGGGCATCTTCTGACTGATGATGACATCACTGAAGTGCTGTGATGTCATTGGGACTCCGTGTCCCGCCCCCCACCCCCTTTAGTCGGGGGGTGATGGAGGATCTGCTCATCAGGATCTCATCATATCCCCCCCCATCGCTCCTCTTTGGTGTGAGTGGGGGGGTTAAGCCCCTCCTGCTGCAGTCACTCTGGCGGTCTGTATTTTCGGAGGGTGGGGGCGTCGGCCTCTAGTTGCCCACCAGGGGGCTGAGGTCTCCGTGGTGGCTCTTCAGCTTCTTCTTGAACAGGGAGATGGTGGAGGGTCGGTACAGGATGATCCACGGCTCGGACGCCGCCGCCGTGTTCTGGCTGCAGCCGTCGGAGCCGCTGACGGTCGGGATGTTGGCGGACCTGAGCGGGAAAACGAGACGGCGTGAGCAGCAGAACGCCAGGAGGAAAAAACACGGAAAACTTAGACAAAAACTGTTTTAGAGATCAAACCTGGAAATGTTTGAGATCATTTGAAGACAAGATCATAAAAAGGATCCTCAAAAATCTGGTTCTAAACCGAACCAGACGTCACAGGGAGTCCATGCTGCACCACGTGTTCACGCTGAACGTGTCAAACGCGTGTTCTGCTGCTTTTAAAGCGTAACCAAACACTAAACCAACTTTTTTGTGTGTTGTTCTCTTTAAATGGGCTTTAAAAGTGATGTCTGTTGGTTCTTGACACATTTCTGACCATTTAAAATAGACTTAATCCCTGAAATCAGTCTAAACCCGTCTGTGTGCTGCCCCCTACAGGATGAACCGAGGTGTTACAGTCGAATGTTGTGATTGGTCAACTAGTTTAAGTCCCATGTTTGACGTCATCATGCTCTGCAGCTCCAGTGTAAAAGCCCCGCCCATCTTTGATGCTGTAACGGTTGCCCGTTAGCGTGTTAGCGTTAGCGTGTTAGCGTGTTAGCGTTAGCATGGCTCGTTGCTGTTTTGCCTTCAGTTCTCATAAATCTATTGACTTACACAACTTTCCAGAGAGTTTGGAAGTTAGACAACAGAGAACTCTATCCTGGTGATGTATTTTAATGAATGTTTAACTGTTAGCTCAATGTGTTAGCTTTTGTTAGCTTATATGCTAGCTTCATTTTACCACTCAGATACAGGCCTCCTTCAGTCTGGACCGTGAGCAGCTGTCTCGGGAGAAAAATCTTTGCCTGGTGACGACGTTAGATAAGCTAACCTCACTGTTAACCACAGATCCAGACCACGCCTCTCCGCTCAGCCCCGCCTCCTTTCTGTGGAGTCAGCCTCCAACTGTCCTGTTGTGTTACCCTTTAGGGTGGATTTATCTTACATTCTGTTATTGTAACGACAGGCTAGTATGAGCCAAATGAAAGCTTTTTCTCATTACTTACTCGATCATAATCCAATGAAAAATATGTTTTTAAATTTATATTTTTTCGGTTTGTAATACACAAACGTAACCAAAACAAGGATTCAAAAATGGGGGTTGAACTGAATTGTGGGTAAAGTAAAATGTTGCGTTCAACTAAAATATTAAATAGAAAATCAGTTTGATTCTGTTTTCAAACGGGATCTTTTTATTTTGGAATGCACTGAAGTGCCCCCTAGTGGTCGTGAGCTGAAACGCCTCAGATTTATACTTTTATTTTGAAGGGGCTTCACCCTGGAAGTGGAGGTGTCGCCCCTTTTGGCTGAAAAATGTCCCTGAAAGAGATCTAGAAGCTGATCTCTGAGGATGTTCATTATAAAAGGAAATAAACGTTTAGACAGTCTGAACTCAAATGCAGAGAAACCGTTTTCTCTACTTTATAACACTTTGGTCAGAATCTTTCTCTCTGTTTGCAGAGACACGCCATGATCGGCTGAAGTCGCCTCTCGACCTGCAGAGCATGCCTGCAGTGTCTCCATCAGAGCTTCAGGATGGAATCGATGTTCTGTGAGAAAAGCAGAAAATCCGACGATGATTTCTCCAGATGTTCAGTCCGATGAGGAAAACGCTGAGCTGGAACGTCATGAAACGGCCGTCTGGTCCCGCTGCCCGGAGCGCATTTTTGTTTGCATCTAAACCTCGTTTTTTATTCACCCTCGACTCGTTTCATAGTTCAGAGTCCACGTCATTCTGAAACCTTAAGATCCCTGGAGGAGCAGATGTATTTTTGATGAAACTGTTCATCATCCGTCATGAGGGATGAAGTCTGAAAGGAGGCGGAGCTCTTCGTACTCACTTGACTGAGACGTGCAGCAGCAGCTTGGCGACCATGGCGACGACGGTCAGGATGAGGAGAGCGGCCAGAGCGTAGATGGTCCACACTGTGGAGAGGAGCGACATGGAAGCATCAGAGACGCCGTCACAGCCAAACGGGCTGAAACTGGGAGCTGAAGCTGGGAGATGAAACTCTGAGCTGAAACTGAGAGCTGAAGCTGAGAGCTGAAACTGAGGGCTGAAGCTGAGAGCTGAAACTGAGGGCTGAAGCTGAGAGCTGAAACTGAGAGCTGAAACTGAGGGCTGAAGCTGAGAGCTGAAACTGACAGCTGAAGCTGAGAGCTGAAACTGAGGGCTGAAGCTGAGAGCTGAAACTGAGAGCTGAAGCTGGGAGATGAAGCTAGGAGCTGAAACTTGAAACTGAAACTCGGGGCTGAAGCTGAGAGCTGAAACTGAGGGCTGAAGCTCGGCGCTGCGCGGTGCACCTGCGAGGCCGTTTCAGCCAGAAAGTTGTCAGTGAACAGTGACAGATCTTCGGTGCACATCTGCTGCGCTCTGCTTGTGAAATCGCTGATCGCTCTTTTAAATCAAGCATGAAGGATCAGAAAGAGGAATGTCTGCAGGATCGAGCAGCACATGTGCAGGAAAGATGCAGCACAGAATCATGGGAGCATGGAGTTTAGGCGGCTGCAGTGCATTGTGGGTGTTGACATACTGGTGCTGTGGCCGTTGGTCTCGCCGCGTCCAGCCCACTGACCTGGCATGTTGTGCTCCGGTTTTCCGGGGCTGGACGTGATGAAGAGGATCTGGGAGGTGTGCCCGTTGGACGTGCCGTTGGATCTCTCTGTGGTGGCGGCCGGCGCCGGCCCCGCCGTGCTCCAGACGTCCTTCTCGTCGTCGCCTCCTATTGTTCTGGTTTCCTGGTGTCGGAGCGCTGCAGGAACAAGAGCGGAAATCACAGTTACCGTCCCGGAGGGATCCATCCTGAAGTCCATTCTGTTCCAACTTCAGGAACATTTATCCTCAAAATCCTTCAGATAATCCCAAGTATTTAAATTCAGCTGTAAAAGGTTTGGGTTTCAGGAACCGTTCTGAAAGAAACATCAAACTTCAACGAGAAGATCCTCCAGGAACAGAAACACTGTGACCAGTGACTGTATCTGAGAACTGGACTGAGTGGCTCCGCCCCCCTGGCATTCCAAACAGGAAGTAGCACCAAGAAGCCAAAATCCCAGAGACTTCTGTGTGGAAATAATCTGCTGGTATCAGTCATTCTGATGGTCAGAATCAAGAATCTGGATCTGATTCTGTTCTAAAATCTTGATCATTTCATGATAGTTTTTCTACAGTTTAAGTTACTCTAGTTTCTACTGTGGTCCAGGTGAATCCTGGATTCTGATTGGCTGCAGAGAGCCCAAATAAAGTCAGTAAAAATGGATTTATTGACTTTGGTTGCATTTGGTCTGAAAAGCATCAAAGTGAGGAAAGAAGCGAATAGTTCAGACAGAACGCAGCGACCTGCAGCGTTAATCCGTTTCATTATTGAACAGATTCATTATTCAGGCTCTCCATCTGGAGCTGCACATGCATTAGAGAGTCCATCCTCTCGGTAAAACCTTCAAGAGCTTCAGCAGCTCTGCTGCTCGTCACCCCTCCCCCCACAGCATCTCTGTGACCCGACCTCGTCACGCCGACGGCGTCACGGCGAACACAGCTGTAACCTCTGCACGCCGCATCACTTAGCGCCGCTCTCGGCCCGTGTGTAAACGGTCATGATCCAGCAGGATCTGGGTGATCAGATGATCCACACGATGATCCACACGGATCACGCTGAAGCTCCACGCAGCAACGACAGGAATGTTTACGGACGTTTCCTCCTCACAGCTCCAGAAGATTTAAGATACTAAAGAGAATCTCCTAAACAGAAGATCCACATTTTCTCATCATTATTGATTCCATCAGTTCATTTTGTTGCTTTTGTTTTCCATAAAGTTTCATCTGAGACACAATCCTGACTTCAGAAACCACAGATACAAACTCGACACGATCAAAACCCCAAAACTGAAGATGAAAACGACATCGACAAATGAGTCAAACAACAGAGATGGTCGAAGAAAAAGAGATTATTCTGAGAAGCTGCTCGAAAAATACGTCCATCCATCCATCCAACATCCATCCATCATCCATCTTTCATTCATCCATTATCCATCATCCATCCATCCATCCATCCATCCATCCATCATCCATCCATCATCTATCCATCATCCATCCATCATCCATCCATCATCCATCCATCATCTATCATCCATCTATCATCCATCCATCATCTATCATCCATCTTTCATCCATCATCCATCTTTCATTCATCCATTATCCATCATCCATCCATCCATCCATCTATCATCCATCATCCATCCATCATCCATCCATCATCTATCATCCATCCACCATCCATCCATCATCCATCCATCATCCATCATCCATCATTCATCAGTTATCCATCATCCATCCATCCATCATTCATGAGTTATCCATCATCCATCATCCATCATCCATCCATCATCCATCTTTCATCTATCATCCATCCATCAGCTGATCGTTGCTGATCGTGTAGACGTGATCCGTCACACGCTAACGTTGCCGACCAGGAAGTCCTACCTTGGTAGAGCAGTGCAAAGCCCTGCGCCTGGTTGGTGCGGTCGGAGTAGAAGTACAGAATGACGAAGTCACCGGTGATGTTGACCAGCTCCCGCGGGGGGCTGCGCCAGTCGAAACGCGCCACCACCTGGTTGGTGTAGCCGTCCAGAAGCTCCACCATGTCGGCCTGGTCGGAGATGTCGAAGAAGGTGAAGTTGAAGAGGATGGCGAAGGATCCGGGGACCTGCACGGTCCAGTAGCACACGCGGCTCGCGCTGTATTTGTCGGGGAAGTCGGGGGAGTAAATGACTCCAGATGGCGAGGTGTAGTTCCCGCCGCAGGCGCCCACTCGAGCTGGAAGCAGAAACATTCTTTGATTCGTCTGCTTCACATCAGCATGTCAACAAGTTTAAAACATTTCCTTTAGTTTTCAGGATCATTCACTCTCACAAAAAGGACTTCAACTAACGGAATGATCCTCAGATTAACCCTTTAACTGCAGAGCTGCAGCTCCAGGGTTCAGGTCAGGGGTCTCCAACTCAGTCTCACAGGGGCCAAAATCCTGAACACACCTTTGGTTGGAGGAGAAAACGCTTTTGTTTTACTAGAAATGATCCCATTACAAAGACTACAGAATAACCCGAGCAGACGGATGAAGAGAAGAATCCATCAGGTGATATTGTGCAAGATTTCATTTGACACCAAAATCTGTTTGAATAATCTCTTCTTCTATGTTTTTAAAACTTGATGAGGTTTTATTTGAGCACCTTGAGTGAAAATGATTTTTTGGAAAGATGCTATACAAATAAAGTTGATTTGATGAGTTTGATTTGATATTGTACGTATCGTATCGTGAGGCATGTATCGCGATACGTATCGTGTCACCAGACTTCATACTGACACGTTCCCAGCCCCGAGTCGTCACAGGGTGACGTTTGGTTAAGAACCCCTCAGCATCAGAAATGGACGTATCGGGTTTGTCCCAACTTCGGAAAATCAAGGGTCCACAACCCTCGAGACGCGGTACCAGATGCGGTACCAGACGCGGTACTGGACGCAGACTGGTCCTCAGGACACGTCCAGTACCGGTATCCAAACCCGGTACCTTAACCCTAACTTGGCATTGGACATGGTACCGGACCTTAAACCAGTACCAAACACAATGCCAGACCAAAACCAGTACCAGATGTGTTCCGTGACCCAACCCGATGCCAGACGCGGGCCCCAGACGCGATCTGGTTCCGGGTTGGGAACAGCCAGCATGTCAAAAAAGTCGGGGAGACCTGAAAGGTCCAGTTCTGATGCTGAGCAGTTCTTAACCAAACGTCAACATGTGAGGAGTTAACGTGCTGCTAATACACACTGAAAGAAAAAGTTTTGAATTTGAAATTTTTTATTTTTGAAACCAAAAAAACAGAACATTTGAATCTTGAAATAATTAAGTTTAATTTAAAATAGCAAAAAGTTTCAGAAATTTTCTTTTTTTTTGGCCAAACACTGTATATCAAATAATATTGACCCCAAAATCAGCAACAGAAAAAGATAGCAAACATGAAAAAGCGTGTTTCCTGTCGGGCTCAGACTCACGTTTCCTGCATGGGAAAGAGTTAAAAAGTGAGCATATTAACCATTAGACCGTGATGACCGTGATGATCACAGCTCATAGAGACTGAAGTTTCCACCATCATCGCTTCCTAAATCTTGTAAGATAAAGTATAAACGAAGGTCTTGTTTGGTAAAATGTTTTTACGTTTTTATTTGTTCAACTGAAACACTCGTTATGACTTCATAAGCTGATGATAGTGTCTTATTTAATAATGTCTTTAATGGAATTTTTTTTTGTTGTGTTTCACAGCTTTTTTTTTCTTAATGGATTCAGAATGGATGAGGTGAATATAAGGAATAAACTCGCTGAGGTTTCAGCGCAGCGTGGTCGACGCTTTCTGCTTTAAGTGACCTGTAGTTTGTGATTGTTGTTGGGTTTCCTGAGACTTTCGGTCATGTGGAGGTGGAGGAATCAAACAGACCCCACGGGGACAGAGGAAGAGCTTACTGTCAAAGACGATGACCCAGCCGTCCCCCCCGCACGGCTGCGTGTGGTCCCCGAAGCAGACGTGGTTGCAGTCCATGCCGGGCGACTCGCCGTGGTCCTGCAGCTCCACTTGGTTTCCACAGAAACAGGCGTGTCCGGACTCCATCCCGGCCAGCTGCAACAGAGTCAGGAACAGTTTGAGGCTGCAGAAGGAGAGTGGTTTGTAAATCAGCCGCGATCACTAAACGGTGAAACGTTGGACTGCAGCCGTGACCTTCCACTCCACCGCTCTGACGGTGCAGAAGCCTCAGATTTTGGTGGTGGAGCCGACCAGGCCGACAGCAGAGAAACGCTCACACACTCTCTTGACCTGACCGACACTGAACGCTCCGTCTCAAAAGAGCGATTGTCTTTGCCGGAGAGGGGCGTCTTTGTTCCCATCTCAGGCCCTGAATGACTTCGGGGAAGCGGCGATGGCGCATCACTTCCTCTCCTGCGTCCTCTGTCTGGCGGCAGGAACCCACACGGCGTCCAAAACCTCTCCGGTTTATGACATCGTGGAGTCACACGAACACTTCAGCTGCTGACTTCATGAGTCACGTGGGATCAGGACTTCAGAGGATGTGGAGAGAAGACATGACGGTTCAAGGGTAGCTTCCCA